>NC_133156.1:238549379-238860629 GCF_040802235.1 Manis javanica | reverse complement strand
CCAACATTTAATGGTGTTCAAATAGATGATGCAGTCCAGATGTCTATTTTTTTCCTTTATATTTAGTGGGACTGTTTGCATTGAATATAAGCTATAATTTCTGCTATTGTTTGCATTTAAATATCATGTGTTAACGAAAACAGCCTTTGCCTTATCACACCTTGGAAGGGGTGAGAGAGAAGGAGAAACCTGGTGGAGAATAGGCTAGGATTTCTGTCACCAAGCCTTCTTGACCACTGTCACAGTGTGAATGTGACAATTTTGATCTCCTGGGAGTCAAGTCATTACTGGCCACCAGGAACAGCTGCCAGTACCTGGGTGGCGAGGGTGATACCACAGCCGTTCCTAAGAGTTAGAGGTGGCCCGTGAGCCCAGCAACACAGACCATCTAATCAAAAACTCGCTGCCTCCTGGAAAGGCCCCGTTCATTACTGCTGCTTAGCTCACCAGAGGGGGTAAAGCCCCCCAATCAGTTATGTTACGACTACAAGGGCTCCCTGAATCCTCAGCTTCATACGGTTTTATTAATTTGAATTTTGAATTTTTCCCCAAAATATGTGATTTCGGTGCCAACTTCATTATTTACATTTAAAATAGTGTAAGGAATCAGGCTGAAATGTCAGCAATGCAAAGGAAAACACTGCAAAGTGGATTCATATTTATTGTCTTTATTTTTATGTCATCAGCGAATTATTGAAGGTCATTACCAATAAAGACTAATTTGGGTCCACTGATACCTTTAAAACAGCAGGAAAAGGAACTGGAGCTAATACAGGTCTTAAATATTTGCTTAACTTATTTCTGGCACAGAATGATGCAAATAACACTGATTAAATCCAATAAATCACATGTATAATAATTATTAAAATATGCATCCTACCTCATTAACATTAGTACTGAATGTTAAAATATGCAGGGTGACTATCTTGTCTTTTGGCTTTTGTTAAACCCTAGACTAATTCCACGGAAATTATTTTTGGGGGCCTCCTTAAAACTCCAAATAGTAGATTCTAATTCAGAGTAGACGTAAGGTTGGATGCACTTCCATGGTGTGCAGTACTCCCAAGAGTAACGTGGGTGCCCGTGAGCTCCCAAATCCAGAGTGTATCCCACGTTCACAGATGGGCTGGGGAAGCGCATTCCCACCGAATGTCCCCCCAGCCTTACCAAAGTCATTCTCTGTACTACATTTTTTCCATGCCAGTGTAGACAATTTCTTTTCTCCATTCCTGGGGAAGAAACATTAATTATAACACTTTTTACTTGGTTCACCTCATGAAAGTAAAAACAAAAATTGCTCCACCTGGGTTGGTCTTAGGAAAAGCAGAATCCGGAGCCTCCGGTACGCATTTCCAAGAGCAAATATGAAGTCTGACAAAACATGTAACTGGCCGTGATGTTTTTTCCCACAATTTTCATAAAACAACAAGATTTCTGTCTATGAAAATCATAAGAGTTTATTCATCTCTCTGAAGATACAAATATAAACTTGTATAACAAAGAGGGAAGACAGGAGTTGACAAGAAAAAAGCAGGAGAGAGACTTCTCCTCAGTCATCCTAAATGGGCAAAATATATTCCAGAAATGTAGTGATCAATTAATTGGAATATGTTTGAATGGGATGCTGATTAATTAATGTTCTGTGTGATCAGGAGATTAATCAGGGTTTTACCGATGCAAAATGTCTTGCTTCTCACACCTTAACTGCGAGAAGCTCAGACTCTGGACATCGCTGTGCCTCCCTCCGAGGACGGGCCCGTTCAGGCCCTGGGGCTTCCCATTCTGAGCTCGGCAGACAGTACCCCGAACCAGACGTGCACTGCAGGAGTAGCAGATTAAACAATGCCACAAAAATCTTGTTCCTACTTTTTTTTTTCATTTTACAAAATGAGATAACTTCACTGTTACCTGTAATCACAAAAAGATACTACACATCCTTTTTAAAAAATTGGTCAAACACAGAGAAATGTTTGTTTCTCAAAGTATTTGAATAATGTAAGACCCATCCCAGAATGTTCCCACCCGAGGTAACCAGTGTAAAAAACCTCCGTGTATGCCTCAAAACTGTCTTCGATCTTTTCCTTGGTCAATAACTGGCTTGTGATCTTGACTTCCCAAGTCCAAATTTGTTTTTATGTTTTCTTCAGTTCACTGTTGTTGGTTTTTGTTTGTGTTACTCCTACTTTTAATCATTTGCTATATGATCTTGTGTTTTGAGTTTTGTTTCTTGCCTTATTATTATGGGGGAATAATATGCATTTATTTATACTGGTGATAAACCAATATTAAACAAAGGAATATTCATTTTCTCTATAAAAGAGAATCGTGCTAGGGTATCTGCACTCCTCGCGGCTTCACAGCCCGTTTCCCGTCAGTCTCCAGAGCTTTCCCCTAGCTCACTGTGGGTAAACAGTTTCGCAGAACATGTCTTTGTGGGGTTTGCTCCTATTAGACCTCCTTCCAAACTTCATGGATAAGACAAAATCATGTATTGTCAAAATTACCCCAAAAATTCCTATGGAAATTGCAGTCCTAGGGATAAGAAAGCCTTTCGATAAGACTAAGAAATTCAATTTTCCCATCAAAATGTTGAAAACAGCATTAATTCTCTGGTTAAGTGGCGGGTAAAGGAAGTGGCTTTCGCTAGAGGCCCCAGTGTGTCCACACACATGTTGGTAAGCCGGGGACCACAGGCGGGGTAATGCCCACTGTCCGGGGATCACGTGGGACCCGAGCCCCCCATAAGGAGACCTCAGAAACACCCCACCGCATGCTCACTCGGGCACATGCCCTGAGTGGGATGGCAGGCCGACTTAATGCCACTATTAAGTGTCATTCCTTTTTTCAGGGCAGGTGTCTAGTACATGTATCTGCATTCAATTAAGGCACCCCTAATGCAACATTCTTTGTCTTTCTTTCCTGGAGAATGACACTGACATCTGAGAAACCATATCCCTAATTATTTGGACTTCATTTCATGTATAAATGGCTCCAATCTCATTGTGAGATCTTGACACCACAGCGTCCCACCCCTCGGGTATTTATCCGGATGATGTCTTCATAATGGACAAACCAGGGAAGGGAAGTAAGGGAACAAATGCCACCTGACAGGGCCTGTTTGGGAATTTGTAATCATGGGCTTAATTTGCAAAGAACAACTTGGGTGTTTTTAATCCCTACTTAATGCTGCAAGAACATTACCTGTCTCCTCAGTTCATTCCTTCCATTACAAAGACTCCTCTTATGTCTCAGGATGTTGTCACCAAATATTTTATTTCAGAGAATCATTCTTTTTAATTTTCTTGAACATGTAATACATTTGATAAAGTATTTGTTTCCCATTGTAAATCTTCTGAAATACACAGTTATGCACTCTGTTCATGTCATATTATTTCCTCTATTTCTGTCCCTGAGATGTTTGTCTTCAAAAGGCAGCAGTTCATCTTTGGCCCCCAACTGGCTGCAAAATCATGTGGGTCACTGGTGTCTCTGCCTTCCTGGCCCACGTACCTGACCACCATCTGCATGGCCCTTTGCCAGCCATCAGGGTGCCGAGTGAGGTTTGCACATCTGCTGGGTGATGCAGGGCTGCTGGGGATCTCTGCTGCCTTCCCCGAGCTAGTGCTCCCCATGTGCCCCCCGTGGACATTGCCCACCACCCATCCAGGCTCAGGAGCCACTGGACAAATAGAAGCCCCATATGTTTTGAGGGCTCTTTGTCCAGTTGACAGTAACTTTTCTGTTGGTTTTAGTTTGGAAGACATTTTTAAAGAAAATATCGCATGTTTTTCCCTCTATGGACCATCACCTTCTGCCCTCAACATCCCCACTGCCCAGGCTGGGCTGCTTTCCAGGTGTCACAGAGGCTCACTCGTCCAGGGGACAGTCAGCCGCAGCCATACGCGTCTTCTTCTGGCTTCCGGCTCTGCAGTTTCAGCCTCAGCAGCTGGTGCTTGCCATGGAGAAAGGCGGGGCCCTGCGGGCTCCCTGTGCCACAGGCTTCATCCCACAGAGACAGCTTTTCAGAACTCCCCTCATTTATTTCCAGTTTCATACCACCACCCTCTGGGAAGCAGAACTCTATCGATATCCTTTGTCTTCCTCTTTGAAGGATTTGGGTGAAGGTTTCTCCCCATAACTGCCATGCTATCATCCCCGAGTTTTGCACCCATCATCTCTCTTTGCCGTTTCACTTTTGTTTGTTTAGTTCATTTTGGTGACAGGTGTGTTCAATATTCTGGTTGAAAACCTCAACGTTCCTGGAATTCTAGTGCTTTTTCTTTATTGCCTGCTCGCGCTCCCAGTTTTGTTTGCCTGGAATCTGCTCGGCCTTTGTGGCATTTCCTGCACCTGCACTGCACCAAACCTGGGGCTCCTGGCTGCTTTCTCTTCGCTCTCCCTTGGGGGTCTCCCCCAGAAGCCCACCTTGCCTCTGGCCAGCTTGGGTCCTGTGGTCCCCGGGCTCCACATGCAAGCTTCTCCTGACGACTCTCACGCTCAGCTCCGGGTGGCCTGTGGGTTCCTGCAGTTTGGCAGCCACAGAAGTGGGGAGCAGATGGTGGGCAGCGGCAGGTAGAGCAGCATTTCACTTCCTGGCTGGCAACCCAATCTTAATAGGTGGGCATCGGTGACCTCCCTCTTCACTTGAGGAGAAGGGACGACATGCAGAATGGACATCTCTGCTCAGACAAATCCCTTTAAGAAAACCTCATCCCTGGTCAATTTTAAGGATCTGTTTAAATAGGCTAGAGGTGGAAATTATGGAGAAAGATAGCTTTGAACACCTGTTAGTAAGCCCTGTGCTAGCTTATCTGTGTAAGCACGATTACCTGAGGTCTTCAGCTGAAATCCCAGAAGAGCAGGGACGTCCCAGTTACAACCCTAACCCCACAGGTTCCCCCGACCTGGGTTTGCCGAGACTGCCGGTGGCTGCTTATCACCGCTTCTCCCGACTCTGGGCTCAGCCTGCTGGGAGGGACACCCTTGCAGCTGAAGCACAGATGCCGCTTGTTGTTCTAGCATGATGCAATTAAAAGAATATGGACTTTAAACCCCCAAAATGGTATGATGTACATGACAAGACGCACTGTCTGACAGGTTCAGTGTTCCCCAGGCTGCTCACTCAAGCCCAGCTCTCACGCCCACTGGTATGAACTTAAAACTTCCATCATGGGAGGAAAAGTGTACAGTCAGCTGGTCCCTTGGCCCCTCACCCCGCATTGGGCTGGAAGTTGGATGAAATAGCAAAGAAGACTTTGGGAGCCATTACCTAGCAGGAGGCCAGGAGGCCTGCAGGGGCAGGCAAGTGGGTGGACAAAGGTGAGCCTGCCCAGAGCTGCTGTGTAGATGTTGGCTTGCAGGGCGCTGTCCAGCATGCATACACTGAGCATTTCAACTTCCTTTTGAATATTCTTCTGTCCACCTAACATACCTATTCCTGTTTCCTGTGTATTCCTTTCCCCATCATATCCAAAGTGCCAGCAGGCTCTCCCTCATGCTAGAAGAGAATGCTTTCCAAAACTAGCAACACCCTTGGACTGTGAAGCTCATTATATTCATGTGGGTGCTTCTGAAAGAAAGCCACCTAGTAAAACCCATATGTGTTCCCAAACATCCCAAGATTAGAAGCCCTTGTGGATCTAAGCTGGGAACAAAATGATCACTGATATAATTCAAGAGCCAATTTGGAATTGGAAAAGGACTACAGGAGACCCTGGAGATGTCAGCATTCAAGCTTTTTGGTCAGAGAAGCTAATCTTCAGTTAAAAGGTTTGGAAGGAAACCAGCCCTGGTCTGAGAGGCCCAGAAGCCCAGCTAGCCTGCAGCTCGAAGGTAGCTGACCAGGCCTCACAAATTTTCTGGGCTGCATTCCCACTGATGGCTTTTCCCTGGGGGCCAGGCAGAAACCACCTTCTGGGGCAAAACACATCTCAGTGCCTTTTCAGCTTTGAATCTGGGGTCCCACAAAGTGCATTACACAACTTCCCCTCCAGTGGAGTGTGGTGGGTGTGGATGCTGGTTGCGCGTGCGTGCTGCTACACTGGAAACCTGCAACTCCTCGGAAGCTCACTTTAATGAGGCACACCGTTGGCTTCTTTTCAGGACGTGGTTTAATAACTCACAGAAAAACGATGGTAGGAAGAAGAGAAAAGATAACAGCTCTTTCCTTTACATCTGAACACAGAAACTAATGGCTAATAGAAAGAATTTTGCTTGCCAGTCAGTGACCTGTTCCCACCTTGCAAAATCCTTTATGCTGAGACTGAAGCTGGTCCCGGAACATCACAGGGGCTGTGCAGCTTTTACGTCCGTTTTGGTCAATGGGCTTCAGTGTCGGGGCAGTAGTGTGTCTTTCTGATATCTGTTGGAAAAGCAGTGCTCTTTGGGGTTCCCACCTGCCCCAGGACCACGGCACTTGTCATAGGCCATCACTAGGGGAACCTTACCACGTGGGGTTGTTTCTGAGAAGCCGCGTGTTTGGTGAGTTCTCTTCAGCTGACTGTAACTATTAAGAATAACAACTGGACATTGCACAAATAAGCCCGAGATGAGCCACTGGAGGAAGGATTTTCCAAATCTGATTGGAAAAAACGGAGATGACTCGTGGGACAGCCCAGTGTGTGACCACAAGCTAACAGCAGTTTTAAGAATTAAGATGCCATGTGCTCCCTTATGAGCATGGGATGAAGTTGTTAAAAATATACTCATAAATTCAGATAGTCTTCACCTGCCTTGGCCAGTTTTATAAATGAGACCTCAGCCTCTTTTCCCAGAACCCCATGCTCGTGGGCAGTGCTGTTTGAAGCTACCCCAGATTTGGACTTACATTTTCTAATACCCGATACCAGCTGTCTGGCTCAATTTCATCAGCTTGAACTCTCCATCCAACTGCTACCAGATGGCAGGCAACGCCACTGCCATCTGGGATCACAGTGTTTCACCCCCCGAGTCTGAGAAGCAAATGATGCTGTGGCTTCCCGACTCCAGAGCCAGGCCTCCTCCCTCCATGCTCACTGCCTCCTCAGCCTACATCCCAAGTGCACCATGTTCCATTTCTTGTTCCCTTTACCAGGAGCGAGGCATGGACGCACAGACTTTCCTTCTGCAGGTTTCTATTCTCAGGCCCAGTTTGGAGGAGCGGTGTGCGGAGCAGTCACAGTCTGTATCTAGGGGACCCAGCATAGCCAGGCCCCCTCAGCCCAGAGAGCAGCCTCTGCCTCGCCACTGCTTGGGGGCCAATCCCAGCGTGCAGTCAGGGCTCTGGGGAAGGTCGCCTTGAGTGCAGGGAATGGCTTCCCTGGATTCGGTCCTGGCATCTGCTCAGACACCTCTTCCTTTCTGAGTGGTTCACTTCAAGCAGACAAGACCAGGTGACTAATGGGGTTCTCAGGCATCTGAAGTTGCACTGCCCTGGAGGCAGCCACTGGCCACGTGAGTGTTTAGATGCAACTTTAAAGTATTCAGGTCCTCCACCAGAAGCACTGCAGGTGATCAACAGCCACATGGGACTGTACACCGACACGTTTCTGTCACCCCAGAAATCGGTGCCAGGAAGTGCTCATCTGGAGAGTAGCACAGATTGTCTGATGTGACCAGTTAGAAAAAATGGTCAATAGTATGCAGGATGGGTTTAGCAAGGACATATATAATGTCAGAAATGTACGCAGAAGAAATGTCTATTTTATTTCCAGAGTACCGATGCAAAAGGTGCAAGTGACTGGTGGGGTCTGGCCAGATGAGGAGAGGGGCTCCTGGACCACCGGGTTCACATGTGTCAGTCATTCAGTTGAATCCGAGAAGAAGCCAAGTTCTCTTGGGAGGGATTCAAAGACTAGGATGTAAATGGCGGGAATAAAACAAAGCCTCTAACATGTACTGTGTGCCTGCCGTGTGCCCGCCAGCGGGGGCTGTGGGCTAGAGGGGATGTGATGAGATCATGACCCCAGCCGGGGAACTGGGCTGATTGCTTCAGCATCCGACGGGCCATCCCACTGTGTTCTCGGAGCAACTGCATGAATAAGACAGATGCTAACATGCCCCTTATATGACGGCAGACACTGAGGGTCAGTCGGCCCGCTGTCGTATGCCCAGAAGCTGAACTGGGGGGCTGATGCATTCTGTCCTAATACAGACTCTCTGAGCTACTTAGGATGGGAACTTGGTCTGTTCATCTTTAGTTTCCCAGAACCTAGGATGTAGTTAGTGCTTGATAATGTTGTTCGATGAACGTGTGAAGAAATAGAATCTTAAAATGTTTAAACCACAAAGCAAAGTCAGACACAAACTTTGAAATGACTGACACAAGGGGTGAATGACCCAGCCACTAATAAATCAGACCTTGTCACATCCTACAAACATCGCCACAGACCGATAAGGTCTAACGCTCTTATCACGGTCCTCCTAACACATCCTCTGCCAAAGATGAGTTTACTTGGAACCGACTTCCCAAGCCATCCAGCTCTACCTCAGACCTGCTCGACACTAGGGGTGCTTCCAGGTAAGGGGTTCTGCTCCCACCCTGCTTCCCCCATGTAAACGTCTGATTTAAACCATCTCCTGGTGCTCGTCCCTCAGCAGGGTCCTGTGCAAAAACGGCTGGACTTAGAGCCACGGTAGCTGAGGCCGATGAGCCCCACAGGCTCCAGGATTCTGCGCCAGTCACGAGACCCCGGGAGGCTATGATTTCCTCTGTAAAATGACCGTGGTATTCTCCTCAAAGGACGATGCAAAAAATTAATGAGATAATCATGAAAGAATGCCCAGGAGATACTAATTAGGGATGAAAATTGAGACTAGGAAACAATTTGACATTAAGAATTAGGTATATACTGGTTTACTAGTATGCATGCTCTTATTTTTCCCCACAAATAAACTAAATGCTAGAATTAAGGGCTATTTTAAAGTTGTTTCCCCAACACCTTAACACACTGTCTAAAGCATAGTTGGTATAAAGTTTATTTTGCATTTTTATGTGTATAACAGCCAACATTCATTTAGCACTTTACTGCTTGCTGCTACATCGCAGATACAGATCAGAACCTATCATCCCACATTCCCTTTGGATAACATCCTGCTTCCCCCACAAGTATTTTCTAAAAGGCCAGTGTCTCCGTCTAACCCTGATCGCACCTCATGAGGGGAGGCAAGACCCTGAGACCTGCCTGGGTCCCGCCATCTAACTCATGAGAAAAACAGGCGCAGCAGCTCTTAGGAACTTGACACAAGGAAAAGAACCGAGTCACTGTTACTGGTTGTTTTGCAGCCAAGAGTCTGTGGGGAAGTCAAGGATGGAGGAAACACGGCCTCCACACACTTGCAGGAATTGTGGAGAAGAAACGGTGAGCAGGGAAGACATTCTGTAGAAAGAGGATAAAAAGACAGATGTGCAGAAAGAAACTGAGACGCCACGAACGGAGTCTGCGCTGCTCCCTTAATTCAGGTTCGGTTCTAAGTCCGAGAGGCTCAGGCGCTGTGGTTCCCTCCTTCCTTCCCTGTGCCACCTTTCTGGGATCCCTGGACTACCTCGAGTGTTTCTTTGTAACTCAGATCCACGGAGTCCTAATGAGAGCAGGTGTGGGGGCAGCAGGTGGCACCAATCCTAGGCACAAGAGAGCAGTTTCCCCCTGGCTCCAGCCGGCCACCTCGGTCCCCAGGCTAATCACAAGAAAGCGGGGAGAAAAGCTGCTGGTGGGTGGGTGGGCACGCTATGATTTGTGAAGACTTGGGTCCTGAACCTCTACTGAAAACCCTGTGCTCTTGAGCTGGTCTGGACTGGACGTAAGCCCAGGTTACTTTTGTCTGTCTAGCTGAGGACAGAGACTAGAAATCACCTAGGGGAGGTGAACCTCCAGATCTAAGGTACACATAAGGGCTAGAATCAAAATTCATCCCCTCTCTCAAGTAATTATCCACAGTGGATGCTCCTGGTTGGGGTGGGTCTTTCCCTCGAGGGGACTCAGTGACCAGGCGCCTCCCATGTTACTGATGCCACTGTCTCTGCACCTCAATGGAAAGGAAGCCCCGAGGAGGCTCTGGAAGCCTTAGCCCCAAAGTGGCACTTCTCATTTCTGCTACATCCCATGGGGGGACACGGCCACCGAGGCCAGTTGCAAGGCAGGGTGGGAAAAGTCATTCCTAGCTGGGTGTCCGTGGAGGAGAGAGATCATGGCCCTTGGGGGCCGGCCATCTGTGCCACACGTGGCTTCCAGCCCACTCTGACCTGAGCCCAGGCCTCTCTGCTTTGTAGGGTAGCCTTTCCCAAGCAAGAGGAATCCCAGAAAAGCAAGAAAGGAGACATAGTTCACAGGAGAGAGGAGCAGCCCGCAGTGGGGATTTCTGGTACAAGACAGACTTGAAACATCTTTCACACCACAAATCCCACCAATGGCATCCTGAGCCCACCGTGTTCCCTGTGGGCTGAAATCCACCCCAGAGACCCACGCCCACACTGAGGGGTAGGAAAGTGAGACCTGAAACCCATCCTCCGGATTTGAGGGCACCACTGACACTTATCACTTATACACGTCAACAGGTCCTCACTCAGATGTCAAAGAATAAGTGATGGTCACCATTCAATAGGAAACCAAATTCCACCTCAATGGGCTGAATATGGATGCACTGGATTTCACATCCCGGTTGAGACCAGGGTTTCAGCCTCGGTTTCTCTCTCCCAGCCCAGGGCTCTTTCCACTTCCGCAGGGGGATGACAGTTTCCATTAACATATCAGCTGAGCCACAAGTCCTCTGTGGTCAGAAAACTGCACAGGGCCAGGCTGGCAGGCCTGGGGTGGCAGAAACCAGGAAGTAAAGGTGTCCCCAATGGAAGGACCTTACAACCACCAGTTTCCACAGCCTCTTCTTGTCTGATCAATGCCTGTTGGCTACGGGGACACCCAAGTGCAAAGGTCACAGCTCGGGCTGGCTGGGAAGCTGCTAGTAGGTAGCACCTGGGGCGCTTCACCATCTGATAATAAGCATAGATCTTATCTCTAAGGCTTTGTTGGTCAGCCTACTGGATGTATTATCATCAGTTATTCTGAATAAGCCATCCGCTCCTTTAAAAGGGGGCTCTTAGGACCCTTGTTTTGTGCCAGTAGCAGGTTCTGTGGGCTTTGTAAGAGAACTATTGCCATTTCTCTTTACCTTCAAAATTCTACAACTATTTGGAACAGCAAACCCACCAGAGAAGGAAGAAGGGAGGGTCTCCTTCACTTTGCAGACATGAACTGTGCACCTGCTACGTTCTCAGCAGTCATGATGTTACGAGGAACAGAAAAAGTCCGTGGGGTCCTTCTCTGCAGGGCTCAGCACTTCCTGTTACCATTGTCCATATCTGATAAAAGTGTTCAAAATTCCTGGATTGTTTCAGTTTGGAAGCAGCTAGAACTTGAAAGTTAACTTGCTCAGAGCCTTGGATCTATGGGGTTGGTGCCTAGAAGCTTTGTCTTCATCCAGGCAAAGGTGCTGTGGCTGCCTGCACGTCCGGCAGGCGGCCCTCCCACGTCTGTGGTGCCTGGCTCTGCGGAGGGTTCGCCTCCTCCTGTGTCCCCGCCGTGCCCTTCTCACTGGCTTGTTCTGCTCTGGCTCCCCTGGTCTCAGGCACCCCTGGGTCTCACTCGGCCTTGGCTACTTCATCTCTATCTTTCTTCACCCCTCTGCTGACATGTTATGTTCCGGCAAGTACTCTGGGATTCCCCCATCACTCTCTGCTTTCTCCGAGCTCGCTTTCTCAGGGTGACCGTCATCTCCTCCGTGACTTTAGTGACATCGTGAGCTGATGGTTCCCTACCCGGCTGAGCCTTAACTTCTTACCTGTGAAAAGATGGGGCCACACTGACGTCCCAAGGACATTCCACACCCCCGGATTCTAAACGGAATGTCGCCCTCTCCCCTCACGAGGCCTGTTCCCCTGTGTTCCCGTCTCACGGAGGAGACTCGGCACGGCAGCTCTGCTCCCGCCTGCTCGTGGGACACCCCCTGCTCTGCTCCGGGTGCGCATAGTGAATTTGGACCATCCTCCTTCCGGAATGAGGGAACCACATGTGAGACGCTCAGCTGCCAGGTCCCAGGTTTTCAGGATGCGCCATAGCCAAATCACTTCCTCTTTTTACTGTTTTATATGGGGGGTAAAACTGGTTTAAAGAATACTGAAAACCACAAGGCTATGTGATTTCAAGTCTCTGCAACACTGTGAAAATACAAATGTGGAAAAAAATTACAGTAGCAACGATAGAACAAGGATGTCCACGCTCAACACCGATCTCCGTGGAAGGAGAGGGTTCTCCCTCCAGCTCCCTCTGCCTTCACATGTGCTGCAAATGAAGGCCATTGTTCTTTTAACCATACTTTCTGCTTCCAAAAGTAGAAGCTGTAGAAACTGGTTCCACATCAAGCTTGCTGATTCAGCACAAAAGAAAAAGGCCGGCAACCACAGGGCGTCCTTTCAAAGGGTTTCCTTTAATGAGGTAGCGAACTACAGAGACGTGCAAGATGGACTGAGAGGGGGCTCTGTGTAAACGAGACCCTTCCCCGAAGGTGGAAAACACCTGATCTGGTAGGATTTCCCCTCCTCGAGGCTGGTGGCCCAACTAATTCGCACACAGCTGTGTGTGAGGGCCCACTGCTAGTTCCCTAATTGCTGGGCCTTTTAATATACTGTGTACTGTTTAGCAAATATATTCCATTCCATTTCCTTCCAAGTTCCACTGCGATTCTCTTGACTTTTTTCCCCTGTGCTTTGAAAATAAGGTATCACATGAGTAGTTATCAGGAAATGATCAGACCAAATAGTGCATTCAACAAAATGCCTGATTGAACATTAGTCTATGCTTCATATAGATTCTCTTTCAAATACGTGTTTGAGGGAAGAAAACACAGCCTTAATGAGTGGCCCAGGTGCATTCTGCTTTTTGAAACTGGGAAGTATGTGGAGAAAGTTCAGCTTTTACTATTTCAGATGAGAGCCCAACCACTCCAGGGTGGTTGTATATTTTGTGTGTGTGTGTGTGTGTGTGTAGCATGTGCTTTAGATGAGCAATACCACCTTCTTAAAAATGTGTGCTTGTCTCCAAGACACAACATGAGTCACGGTTAGGACCTAATTCTAGTAGATTCCATTAGTGTGCATGCGTGCATGTATGTGTGTGGGGGGGGGTGTTTTAATTGCCGTTAGCCACAACCCCACTATGGCCAAAAACGCCTTCACATTTACAAGATGGAATTTCCTTGACGTGCTGTTTTCCTTTTGATTTAGTGAGACAGTGAGGCCTGAGTTATTTCTAGCAGTCATTAAAATTTAACAGAACTTCAAATAAAAAAGGTGGGTTTTTTTCCCCTGATTTTTTTTTATTTCTCATTTGCTTAAAAGAGTAACAAGTTTTCCTTGATCTGGATTACAGTATTCATTCCAGACTTTTTTTTCCTCCTTAAATCTTAGTACAGAGCTAATGAGTTTTTTCTCCCCCAAAGACAAATCCCTTATCACATACAAGTGGCCCTCAGGCTAATGTATGCATGCTCACCGAAGGTGTGGGGACTGGATGATTAATAGGAGTTCCAGGAAGGGTCTTGGGACATGATAATTTTTTATGGGATATGGGATTAAAATTTGACAATTCTACAATCTTCCTTTTTTGTAGTAAAAATTCATTTTTCGCCAGTTGGCCAAATAATGCCATGTGCAGTCATCCCTGCATTGAACTTGAATTAATTGTTTAATCTCCTGTGTTCTGATATATAATTTGCCATAGAAAATGCAGAGCAGTCCATCTTTCATCAGACACAAATGCAGGGTGAGCAGACACCCCCAACAGGCTGAAATGAGGCCCCCATCCCCATGGCCCTGGAGGTCCTGCTTCAGAATGGCTGCAGGCTGAGACCAGGCCCAGTGGCTTGGAGCCAGGAGCAGGCTGTGTGCACGGAGCCCGTTTACTGCGGCCGTGCAGCCTTATCTCTCACACACTGAGCAAGATGCGTGTAACAGGGCCCACTTCATGCAGAAAGAGGGAACCTGTGTCCCCTCGGATGCCAGACACCCACTGCCTGCTCTGGCCTGTGGGGCGGCCCCGGCCGGCTGAGCTGCAGGCTCTTTGAATCAAAGGACAGACGCAGGCCTTTACCTGTCACCACAGGGGTTGACTTCCTGCTCTAGGTGCATTTCCTCTTCCGTGAAGGCCAGGTCCCATCCTCCTGTTTTTCCATGCTCTGCCTAACAATGAGAATTATTTAAAAACCCCAAGGTTTCCAACAGAAGAGAGAGTAGGGGGGAGGTGCAGGTGGGGGAGGAGGGGTGCGCTGCCTCCACAGCCTTCAAGCTGGAGTGGGCACAGCAGGCGGCATCCTTCCAGGGCCAAAGCTTCGCAGTCGTGGAGGTGGGTCACTGGTTCAAGCCAGGGACACCTCCTGACTCCAGTCGCCAACTGCAGGAGGGCCTGGGTGGACATGCGCTGGCCCAGGGCAAAGGCATCAGGGACACAGCCACAGAGGGCCTGAGCAGGGGACTGGCTGCTTTGGGTGATGTCTCTGAAAGCCGCTGTTCACCCGTGAGTGGCGGTTGGGGCCCCACGATCAGCTACACAACTCAAGGTGGTGCTGGGCCCTCCCTACCCCGGAAGGCCATTCAGCACCTCCGTCCACCCAAGAAAAGCCTCACTTTGCACAAAGCAAGACCCCAGCTCCAGTGGCAGAGACAGGGGCTGGGCTGTGGGCCTGAAGGAGAGAATGCTGAACTTCACGCACTTCTGGAAAAACAGGCAGTAGGGTGACAGGAGAGGGCAGGGGGAGCCGTGCCGGCTACCCGAGCGCTCTGCCCCGGAGGAGGGCCCCGCCTGTTTGTGCTCAGGTGTGTGACATAATGGCTGTGCTAGGCCAGGGGATGGCTTGTCTAGTTCTGGGGGTATTTCTCCCTTCAGTTCAGTTCTTAAAGACACCACCCAAGTGACAGAAGCCTGTCTGCAAACTTTCAAATTGGCCGAAGAAAACAGGACCTCACATCGCAGAGGAAGCCCCCCAGCAGAGTCGGCCTGATAGGTGGGTCTGGGACTCTGTCACCTGGTCTCTCTGATAAGTCAGAGAAGGAAACTATCAGGTACGGAGCTGTCACCATAGTTTCACATTTATTCCTCAGAATCAATCTGTTCTAACCTTCAGTATCGCCATTTTGCAGGTGAGAAAATTGAGTGAGGCCATATATGGTAGAGATGGAATTTCTATCTCTTCTTGATAATAAATCCAGGATTCTTGCCTCAGTAAAACTGAACGTTTTAAAAAAAATCTTTGTTTGTTTTGCCTTTAAGCAATATAAACATACAGAGTTAGGCCTCAATTGTCACTTCATTATTATTAGAGATCATGAGGTAAATTATTATGAAAATCAAGCAAAATTTAACATTGATATAAAAACTTATTGTCTCTCCACTGTTTTTAAGTAAGCAAGAGTGATCAATTTTGTTTACATGTATAACAAAGGTGAGGTGGTAGGCTGGCTTGATACCAGAGGCTCAGGATGGTTTACGTAAATGTGCCCTTTCAAAAACATATCTACAATAATCCAAAACTATAGGAAACAAAAATGTCTACCTGAAAGGTTATCAGTCAGCTAAAATGACTGAGCTACTGCAAAACAAAGCAACCAATGTTATCTGGGGCAAGGGCATAGTTTCCCCAGAGCCATATTTTATTTTATACACCCATGGCTTGATATCCGGGGAGCTGGCTGGGCCTGTGAGTGCACACAGCAATAAAGAGGCCAGTCAGCTGAACCGGGAGCTGCCAGTTCACCCATGGCTGTGGGATGAGCTGATAAACATCAGGCCCACAAAGCCAAATATCAAACACTCACAAAACTCAGCATCAGTTTTTATTTTATTTTTTTCATTTTCAAATATCACGAGACATTGTCTTCCAGTTCTGATCCAGAATGCATGAAGACATTGTAAAAATTAAAAAGGAGAGGTGAAGTTTAGAGGCGGCTTTATCTTTCCACTGAGAGTTTGAGAATGTGAATCTAGCAAATAATTATGATCATATTTATTATTCACAGTAATCAAAGAGGAGGATGGGTAGCATCTGCACACAGACACACACATATATGTGTGTGTCTATGTATATATATTAGATAGATAGATAGATAGATAGATAGAGAACTATAAAACATCTGCTTTTCTACCTACATAACAGATACATGTTGTCTTCATCTTATCATAAACAAAGGCATATTTTTTTAGTAAATGTGCATTTTCCTGGTTGTATTTCTTAAAAATTTGACTCTCAAGCAAAAAAAGTCAACAGAAGACATGGTGCAGAAGGGCAGGGAAGAAAAACATGAGTAATGAAAGGAACAGTGAAACCTGCCAGCCCTGCTTCACTGCTTCTCTGTCTCAGTCCCCGAGAAAGCAAGGCCATGGCAAGCCCACCGGTTCCCCTGCCTGATGTCACTCACTCGCAGTTTAATACTGTAAAAGGAGGAGTAAGACTTCGAAATCAGAAACCCCCAGTTCAAACCAGGCTCTACTGTTTACGAACTCTGTGATCATAGGCAAGTGATGTCATTTGTCTGAACAATGGGGAAATTGGCCCATATAACCTTCTAGGAGGCCTGTGGGGATTGATAGAATTTCGGGAAGGTAAGCTCCTGGCTGGTGTTTTGCACGTAACAGGTCCATGATTCACCACATCTATCATTCTCCTTCCTCTCTGGGGCTTAACAATCTGTATCACAGATACTAGAGTCAAGACTCTCATTAGCTGGCTAACTCGATTGACTGATCAAGGTCATAACAGATCTTACAAGCAGTTCCCACACAGTCTGTACTTTACCACTGTTTTGCCCAAATGTTTCTGAACAAAAAGCAGTTTTTTCTATGAACCACTGTGGCTTGTGGGCAGATTGAAAGGTTTGTACTGGAAGGAGAAAGTCACGGCAGGAGGGGGACCATCCATGAGAAGATGTGAAGCCCGGTGTCTCATCTCTGTTACCATCCTGAGCAGGTCCACTACCTGTCTAGAGGTCTAGAGGTCAGCAGCCTCATCTGTAAACACAGGACGGCATAACGTGCCTTCGACTCAGGGTCAGGTAGATGTGAAGCCAGGGTTCCACAGAGCCTCCTGAACTCAGCAATCTGGAGTGGGCAGGTCCATTGCATGATGACCCTTCCACTACTGCCATATGACCCTAGAATCAGGCTCATTGTCCATCGATGCAGTGATGATTTGAAACCCCCTTGATTACCAACAGGATACTTGTCCCTCCCAAACCCATCTGTTGAAGCCCTCATTCCCGATGTAATGGAATCTCTGCGGAAAGACTAGATTCAGATGAGGTCATGGGAGTGGGGCCCTCATGATAAGATTAGTGCCCTTATAGGAAGAGGACACAGTCTTACTCTCTCTGGTTCTCTGCCATGTGAACCACGCGAGAAGGTGACTGACCATATGCAGACGGGGAAGGGGCCTCACCAGGAATCAAATCTGCCAGCACCTTGGTCTTGAATATCCAGCCTCCAGGACTGTGAGAAATAGGTCGGCTGTGGAAACCGCTGGGTCCGTGGTATTGGGTATGGCAGCCTGGGCTGATTAGGGTACCCAGTCACTAGCACTGAATGGGACACTGTGGGGCTCTGATTAGCCACCATCCTACTCATGTTAGAGAGATTCCAGTATGGTGAGATAGCATGTTCCCAAAAACTAAGCTATAAAATGCTAAGTTTTACAAAATGCTGAATTCAAAGCACTGGAACTCACAGGTAAGAGAGAGATGTTCCTCAGGCTGACCCCAAAAGGCTTTAAGGGAAGTGCGCTATTTTAGCATAATGTCGGAGGGGTCTCTCGGCTTTCGGCACAGAGTGGTCGAGTGGACAGGTGGGCAGGCAGCGAGCGAGAAGGAGAAAAAGGGGTCATGCCTGAAAATGGCCCTTACTGATGACTGCCAAAGGTGGAAGATTTGGGAACAAATTGGGGACTCTAAAATAACCCCAAATTAGCTTCAATTTTGACCACACAATCTTGCACTTCCTTAATTTGTAATGAAGGGTATCTACTTCTTAAAATTTGCCCTACTTTACACACCAAGAGAAACATGTATATACTAAGGAAATAAATGTAATTAGTTTTTATGCAGAGGAAAATGACATTTACTGAAGCTTTCATAAATTAGTAAGAAGGCAGAACATAAATACTAGATTGATATTACTCACAGACACAGTCACAGGCATGACTCACAGCCCTGACTAGGCCCTCCAGGAAAGTCAGCACCGCTCCCCTGTCTACCGCCGTCTGCAGAGGCAGTGTGTATCCGGGGATTCACCTTCTGATTTCGGACAGAAAATGTACTCAAAGTTGGCCCGTGACTGGTTTTGCACAATGGTTGGGGCGTAGGAGTATATAAAAGCAGAGCTGAATTCAATTCTCCATGTCATTAAATCTCCTGGGATTGAGTTTCCTCAGGGATTAAAAACAAAGAGGAGGGGAAAATTTGCAAGGGGTATTTCTAAAACCACGGAGTCCGGGGTCCTGCGTACCCCTCAGCCGCCTTGGGGACTCCTGGCCCAGCCACACCCGGAGGCCCTGCGAAGTTGCGTCAGGGCTGCCCGCTCCGCTCCCCCAGGCGAGGGCTCAGCATGACACCGTCACCCTGGGTCTGCCCCCTGATTTAGGGTTTGCAATGTGGTTTCTCGATCATCTGAGGAGAGCCTTTAAAATGCTGACTGTGGGTTCCGGCCCCAGACTGATGAAGGAGCAAGAATTTCTCAGAAAGGGACTCAGAATCTTCTGGGGCGCGCTCCCCAGGGATTTCCTGGTGCACCGGCATGCAAAACCACCGCTCGTCACTGCCTTTGCACACCCCGAAGCCGGGCGCTACCCCTTCCATCATGGACTTCATCAGTCGTCGGTTCCAGTATTGCTGGCTTTATACCTGGGGAGACAAAGGCCTGTGAGGGGCAATTTCCCGGGGAGATTGAGGCAGTCGGTCAGCGGCAGCCCCAGCTAGGTCTCCCCTGCGTGGCTGATGCCTCACTGCTGATCCTCCCTTATACTCTGTAAGGTGCTCTGAGCAGGCTGACTGTCCCCCGAGAGCTGCCAGGTGGGCAGAGCATGGGCAGTGAGGGGAAATGAACCTGCTTTCCAGTCCTGTGTCCTGTAGGGAAGTATGTTTAAACTAGACCATATTACTCCAGCATCCAATTTTAAAAATCACTGAAAGAGACCAGGGAAAGTCAAAGTACTTTATGGGGAAAAGGCTTCCTGTTCTAGGAGGGACCCTTCTCACGTCCCCCTCACCTCCCACCACAGCACTGTCTGGGAGCCAGAACTGGGCTCTGGGGAGAACCAGAGATGGCGCGGAGGAGAGCGGTTCATCGCCTGTTCCTACCTTAGAAGTCATCACAGGTTCAAAGTAAAGGTGGCCTGTGACCTTCAGCAGATCTAGAAGGTCCTGTTGGGGCTTCGGGTGACCTGAGGCCACAGGTACCACCTCATTCCAAGAGGCCAGAGAGCCCGGGGCAGTGTCAGCACTTGGCGACCATCGACTCGCTCCAGAAACACTCCCACCAGCCCAGTCCTAAGGAAGATCAGGGCTTCGTCTCAGTGGACTTCCTCCGCAGAGTTCCCCATCTTCCTTCACGATGTACGTTCATTTTCAGATGGATGAAACTGAGGTGGGAGGTTACGTGACCTGTCCAAGGTCACCGACCTGGTTAGCGCGACTCAGCCAGAGCTCCAGGTCGGCCCTGCTCCTCTGTACAGCACGCCAACGCCTTGCTTAGACCACACTGAGGTTGACTAAAATCTAAAAAGACTCCCAAAGAGGTCTCCAATTAACTTTTCTCTTTCAGATGAAGGACAATAAAAATGATAAGGTGAAATCGCATCTTTTCTGTGAGTGGAGTGCTCTGATTGTAACAGAACACTTCAAGAAGACTAAGAAATAAAAGGTGAAAAAAATTTAAATCGATCAGAGTGGGCATGTTCTGTCATTGAGTGATTTATTTTAAACCAGGCAATCCTCAAACACAACGCAGATCTCAGCTTCTTTGTGACTCACAACATTCTGGACCACGTTTTGTCATAGTCACAAATGACCTCAGCCACTTGAAAGATTCCCATCCCCCCAGCAATCAATCCAGAAGCTCCCAAGTGAAAATGGATTGCAAATTGAAAATATTCAGCAAAAACGAGAAGCATTTCTTGCCAGAAAAGAGCTGTAGGCGCACAAATGACATTTGCAGAAGTGCTTATACGGGGCTTCAGCCGTGTACATATGATTTTCGTTAGGATTGCTAAAGAGCATTTTCTAAATATTTGAGTCTAAATCACTGCAGTTATTACCCATATTTAACATTCAAATGGCCAGAACCGACAGCAGTCTGCAAGATTTCATTTTCTACGGCAGAGTATTAATACCGGCAAGCACCATGACGCCGGAGAGCCCACGCGCGTACCGCGCTCAGTCTGTTTGCTGTTTAATTGAAAGGATCCAATTACAACGGCCCCCAACCCCCACTCCGGGGGCAGCAGGGTCTGTGTGCAGGTCCGCCGCCAGACCACACTGAGAGGGGCTGGTCATAAACATGCTGCCCTGCTTCCAAGTTGGTTTACTTTACCCGGACAACACTTCCCATCTTTTGATTTTTCACCTTCTTAAATAGAGACCTTTTGAAAACCCATTCTTAATTAGTTTACTTAAAAATAGGCTCTCTACAGCTATTGAGACAAAAGGAATGTGATCCTTAGCTTATTTAAACAGTATTCAACTCATGTGAAACAAATTATTCACATAAAGCAGGGGATTACAGGCAAAACCTTTGCAGTCAGGAGAGAAAAAAGAAAACACGAGTTGGCCTGGATTTTTTTTCTCTCCATAAATTGAATACAGCTCAAGGAAGCACGGATGCCCTAGTGGGCCACGGGCGCCAGGGCCAGGGCTGGGGTCCCTTCCTTGGTAGCTCACAGGTCAGAAGCAAACCCAGTTTCTCTCATTCCGTGGTAAAGCCGCGGCTGCCCATCCTTTTCCCGTGCTGAGACATTTCTTGGATTTCTTTGACATTCTCTGATGAATAGATCATCCAGCTGAATAAATCTATAATTGTTTTCTATTTATTTTAATTTGCTCTATTGTTTGCATCAATATAAATGACCTTAAGCTGTTATGTATATAAGAAATATGGGACTATTTTTGTTATTATTTGAGCGACAATAATTGAGAACTGAAGGGGTCCTTAAATATCATCTACTCCAAATGCATCTGTTTATAGGATTCCAGATTCCGGGACTCCTGCCCCCTGGCCCCTGGCCCAGAGAGCTTTCTTCTAGGTAGCCAAGTCTTTAGTGTATGTTAGAGTCTTGGGGTGAAGGGGCTTCAGCACACATAAGACCTCTGAGTCCCATGGCAGATTCCTATTCTGAGGACTGAAGGGGATCCGGACCTCGCGTTTTAACAAGCCCAGGTTCTGATTCAGATGATCTTTGAAACACATCAAAGCCTGGGCACACATCACTTCCTAATTAGTTATAGTTCTCTTTCAAAGAATATTTTCTGGTTCTTGTAATTAACCCAGGAAACAATGTGAAATCCTAAGCACTTCTCTTTGTAGCTATTTTTTATAGTAAAACAGCTATACAATGTAAAATGTGCCATTGTAGCCAGTTTTAAGAGTACAATTCATTGGCATTAATCACATTCACAGTGTGTGCGACTGTATCCGTTGCCATTCCCAGAAAGTGTTTATTTCTACAGCCAGACTTTGCCCTTGTGAAGCCAAAACACCCTCTCCATCCAGCCCCTGTATCTTCTAATCTACCACCTTGTTTCTCTGATATTTTATATAAGCCAAATCACACAAGATTTGTCTTTTGGGTCTGGAATACTTGACTTACCACAGTGCTTTTGGGGTGATGTCACACGTATGAGAACTTCTTCCCCTTCTGTGGCTGAATGATGTTCCGCTGTGCGATATGCTGCCTTTTGTCCATCCGTCCATCCACTGATGGATGCGTGGTTTGTTCTCATACTGTAGCTGTTGTGAATAATGCCACAGTGAGCATTTGTGTACAAGTATCTGAGTCCCTGTTTTTAATTCTTTTGTGTACATGCTTAAGAGTGGAATTGGGGAGTCATATGGTAATTCTTTAGGCTACTTTCTGAGGAACCGATAAGCTGCTTTCTACTGAGCATTGCCTTTTATAGATATGACAGAGCATATACCATGGTGACCTGACAGTATGATAATATTTATTTAATGATGGGACATGTGATCATCACTCTTACATTTTATTTATTACCAAACAAACTCATTCTACAAAGACTTGAACTTCCAAGAGTAGGTAAAATAAAGTAACAATGTATAAATAGATATCACATTGTGCAATAATATAAATTAGACTGAAAGACAAAATGTATATATGCAGACAATGGGAACAGACACAATTTGACTCTGAGTCTCCTGGCAACCAATGTGAAAAGGGAAATAGAACAGATTACATCAGTGCTTCTCTGAGAAGCCATTTAAGTCTTTCACATGACTGACAAGTAACAAGGGGAAACTTAATGCAGAGTAGCTTTTGTTGAGGTTCAGATGGCCTGCCTGGACCACCGCCCTGTTGCTCTTCCACCCCACCTCCAGGACCTTCTGAAAGGTGTGTGTGGCATAGGAAGGCCCTGCAGCTGGGAGACCTATGAGCTGTCAAAGACTTGCTGTCCACAAGTTAAACTTTTTCTAGGCACTTAAGCATGAAATGAACCTCTCAAGTCTGGTGCCACAGTAAGAAAATGCCCCCTACTGCAGCAAATGGGGTCCTGACCAGCAGCTTTCCTGGTTTCCATGGCTGATGCTTAAATCCTTCAATTCAAACCAAATGCTCCTCACTGAGTCCCAATCTCAGCATGATGTGATGTGCATCAGGGCTGCAGTTTCTGTGCATCTGGCTTGATTCAGGCCTGAACCTTAGATTGTCCAGACGCATGACTCACAGGCCTTCAAGCAAACCTCTGGTTTGGGTGTTATGATTGACACAGAGAAAACAACTGTCTGGCCTACGTGAAAAACCCTCATTTCATGTTGAACAAGGGCAACTTTGTTCCAAGCCTACTTCAGTATTTCCCAGACCAAGTATGGAGATGAAGGAAAGCCTCTGAACATCTGAACAGAGTTTTGGAATTCATGTTGGTACAGGTGCTGGTGTAGTGAACATGACTTGCAAATTTTTTGAATTGTTGCCAAAATTTGATTTGGGAGATTTTTTTTTTTTTGAATCAGTATTCCTGTCATCTTTGAAAAAGATGGAAGATGTGGCAATGCTGCATTTCCCACAACAATACTGCTGGAGGGATGGGTGGCTGCTCTCCTTGCTCACCATGCGCACTGCCTCCGCCCTCCCGCCATCCCCACATCCCCACTTGTCGCCTCTCCACCTGTCTCCTATCAGCAAGGACTTGTGTGCTCTCTGGTCACCTAAATGCAGAGGGAGGTCTAAGGGAAAACCATTTTCTCGAATGAAGGGTGTTTTAACTTCATATTTACCCAGGTATTCTTCCAAGTCAGGTAAGGTCCAGCACCTGGGACCGTGGGCCTGTCACCTACCACCATGCATGAACCCAGCAGCTGAAGACCCCTGGGGAAGCCATCATCCAGGCACCTGGCTGACCGTCTGGCCAGGGCTTCAGCCCGTGGAGGTGAGGCCAAGGAGGAAAGGGCATTTAGGAAAAGAAGACTCAAACACAGCATTACACACATGAGCAGGGTGTGGCAGTGGTTGGGAGGCCCAGGGTAGGGAAATGCCTCCTGTCACAAAATGTGCCCACAGATGCTTTTCAAGCAGAAACAGAGAGGGACTTATTAAAGGCACCACAGCCCAGAATTTGCCTGCAACTAGCTGAATAGCAAAGCATTTGGCAGGGCATTAGCAGATGTGTGTGCGCGTGCGCGCGCGCACACACACACACACACACACACACACACACACACACACACAGATCAGGACAATGGAAGGGCAATATGTACACAGGGAATGCAGACTGCAGGCTGGGTGAAGGCAGGGGTCGCATCTCACATTCTCAACTCCCAGCCCAAGGCCTGGCCAGTTCCGTGTTTGCAGTTCTGGACTGAATCGCCAGTACGGAAACTACTCCTGCGATTCAAAAAGAGTGAGCATGTCCTGAAAGTCAAAGGAAAATTCAAAGTGAGGAAAGCGGTCCTGAGAACACACAGGAGGAGCACATGGTCACAGTGACAACTCAGAAAAATCATGCAACCCACCTACCTCACATTGGTGCTGCTGGAGCTGGAATGTGAACCCCAGTTAGTGGGACTACAGATTGATGTTTTAAGCTCTGCAGTAAATGTTCTGCTTGTTTTTTTTCTGTGCAAGAATGACTCCACAATAAAGCAGTGCTATTTTTCAGATATACTAAGGCCAAAACTTGAATTTTTGCCAGCAAAGTGGGGTGAATAGGAAAAACAGTTAAGAGCAAAATTAATAGACTGTCAAAATAAAAGCATTGCACTGGGAGCTCTATGAGGTCAGAACACATTTACCAGCAGATTAATGCACGTGCCCTCCTGAAGTATGGGGCACAGAAGTGGGGCAAGTCTCACCACACATTGCAAATGTCTAGGCAAAACTCTGATCGTGCATTGCTGCTAAAATACCCTACCGGAAATGTTATGGAAAGATACACTCCTAAAATCCTCTCTCTGGGTTCTTGACAATTTTGCTCTATGTGAGTACTTTCATGCATAGTCAGATGTTTTAAGTCCTTGTCTTTCAAATAGTGTGTGTAACCTTTTGCAAAACGTCACCGATAGTCTTTAACACCTCAGAGGCAGGTTCTTACTGCCAGTCAAACTGGGCAGGATGCCAGGAAGAGAGTCTTGTGGGTCACTGCGCCCCAGATGGGCTGCTCCATACCTCTCCCACAGGCTGTGAGGTGGGGGCGGAGACACTGCAGCTCCCCAGACCCTGCCACCCCCGGGCACCACCCTGCCCTCCACCACTCCACTGCGTTGGGAAATTCACAGAAGTCAAGTCACTCTGGAGCACCTGGACCCACTATTGAAACACCTGGGCCTTCTGAGAAGGAGCAGAAGACGTTGGTGAGTCCACTCCGGTTTCTCAGATGGGCTCCCCCAGAGGGACCTGTCAAAGGTCCGCCGGCCCTGAGCTTCCCCAGGCATCTGCTGAACAATCCCGCCAACTCTAGCCCAGGGCCCTGAGCCCAGGAGAGCACGGCCAGGTGGCGTGGGGCCCCAGGCCACAGGAGCACATCCACCAGGAGGCCAGGGCAGGGGCCCTGTCTGCAGGTGTCACCGTGCCACCAGCCCAGACTGGCGTGTGAGGTCCAGAGCGATTCACAGGGCAGAGATGCTATTTCCCAGGTGTCTCTGCTCCTGGTAGATTTGAGGAAAGGACCAGTGAATGCTGGAGTGGGATGTGCCCCAGAAAGGACGCGTCCAGGAGTCGCTGTCACTGAGTGGGCAAGGACACCCAGGCCCCGGGAGCTGGTCCACTTGTTACAGGGCACGTGGCAAAGTCTGTGTCAGTCAGGCCACTGCCTGCTGAGCGTGGCAGCTCTAGGCTCACTTGCTGAGAAACCCTTGAAACATTGAATTTCCAGACTTCCCCAAAATTCAAAAGACACACTTCTTCAGTTCATGTTGTTGACACTCAGTTTGCGATATTAACCTTCGGCCTCTGGATGCGCCAGGGGACCGAGCCCACTGCTGCCTTCCCTTCCCTGCCGGCCTCAGTCTTCACGGTGTCTGTGGCCACGTGGAGAGGCTGGAGGCTGGCCATCAGGAGGGGCGCCGTCCCTGCGAGGAGGAGAGGGAGGGAGGGTGAGGTGGGCCCTGCTCCCATCTCAGACTTGCTGTCGCTGTGGGAGGCCGAGGGGACCCGCAGGGCCTCCCCAGGGAACACAGCAAAGGAAAAGGGGCCGTTTAAAATAACCTTCCTCACTCCGTGTTGACAGGGGGTGCTGGTTTTCACTGTGGCTCAAATGCTGCCTCCCTGCCTCGGGTGTTGCTGTTGGGAACATCTCTCCTTCCCACCTGGGACATATTTCAGGAGCAGAGTACTTAAGAACAAAGTGGAACAAAGAAAAATCTGGAACATGAATTTGCTTGTGTGGTAATGCAAATGCAATTCACTTTCTTTCTTATTTTGGACCAACAGATAGGCCAGCTGTACTTTTTTAAACACTTTGGGATCTAGCTGTGTGTGTGTGTGTGTGTGTGTGTGTGTACATATACAGATATTTTTTAAAGTGGAAAGACCAAGTAAAAAACTTGAAAAATGTAAAACCTTTCGTGGCACTAGCCTACCCATCCCCACAGCCGCACACGCACATCGCTGAGTCTATTCGCGGTTCGCAGTTGGAGCAGAGCGGGGTGGTGAAACATGGAAATGGAATCCGGTCAGAGGTCTGCAGCCAAAATGGACTGAGCGCAGTGATTTAAGATCGGTGAGGAACTGCGGCGACAGACCTCCACGGCGTGGCTATAAGCTAATTAAAATGAGCTATAAAACAAAGACTTCACTGTCAGGTCTTAGTTTGGAACCTGAGAAATACGTAATGTTGGCCATGAAAAATAAAATAATTGAATTCAGCAAACTAAAAAAATTGTGTGTGTGTAAGGAATCTAATTCAAATTTAACTTACCCCTTAGGCATATATGTGAGACAGGTAAAGGAGATTTTTTTAAATACACAGGCTTTGAGATTTCAGCAATAAAGAATGTATACAGTTAACATATTCTCCTGCTTTCTCCAAAATAGAAAATAATTTTAAACAAACAGAAACAATAAAAATCTAACTGGATACAATACTTGATAGATTTCACTCCAAAACCTCACATTTCAATGGCAAAGAACCTAGATATGCCCCTTTTAAGAAAGTTTGACCTCAAGAGAGCAAGGGACTCCTGCATTGACCTTGATTTACCTGTGCAGAAGGATGGCTGCAGAGACTAACAAGTGGAGTTTCAGGTTTCATCCTCAGATGAAGATGAAGGAGCCAAGTATTCACTCAGAGGACCAGAGGAACTTCGTTTATGCACTGAGCAAATCAGGGCTATAGGTTTCTGTCAAAACAGTTTGTAAATACCTGCTGACTTTCTGCAAACACACCACCATGTCTTTATTTCACAACAGACTGCTTGTCCAAAGTAAATTCTCTACCTGGAAAACGTGGCAGAATGTGTCAACTTCTACTTTTCATTATAAAACTTCCCCTTTCAGCAGGTGATAACACAAATCCTAGTCAATTACAAAACACACAGATTTTAGCTATCTCTGAGCTATCTCAAATCTCCAAATAAATTACTAGAAATAGGAGATTAGTACAAAAGAGAACAACAACAAAAATACGCAGATAAGGACTCCCTCACAAGAATAATTTTTCGTTGCACATTGAATCAAAATTCAAAAGGTGAGATAAAAATCACTTGTGCATGAATTGCTTTCAAAATCCAGCTTGATTTATCTCTGAATCTCTCAAATGATGATATTGATTTAGCACCAAATCTTGGCTATCTATTATTTACCAGTGTCAAAAGCTGTATAAGTCTCTACTGGTAGCTTTATTGTTGAAAACAGTTTTTGCATACCTGCGACCACATGCATCTGCACTGAAACCCCTCGGTGACTGTACTCATCATACCGCTGCTGTCTCCTTGTTACGTAAGCTACAACAAAGTGGGTTGTTTTATCACTCGGGACTCATACACACCCCATTTCTCTAACACTACTTGTCCTCATGTGATGGCTCATCTTGACAATAAGAATTAAGTACAATAATCAAGTCTCAACTGTACTTGCAACTGCAGTCCCTTACACTCAAACGTGACACTTAGAAAGTGACTGTACATCTGGACATGTGCAGACAAATCTCTGAGGGTGCACCTCACAGGATGCTCAGAGGGCAGCTGTGAGCCACACACTTGCTCTTTGTGGACATTCGAGAGGACGCTGCGGCCCCCAGAGAGGACTCCCCCACCCCCGACACATCCCTGCACACACGCCGCCAGGCTGCCTGCGCGGCGCTCCGCCCAGAGTGCAGACTCACTCGGCAGCCTCAGGTTAACGGCATGCCTTCCACATCTCAGCTACTCGGATGACCGCGCTCCAGTTTGTTTGCCGAGTTGGACTGTGTGCTGGCTGTGCGGTAGATGGCTGCCTTACCAATACCCCGCAGAGCTTAGCGTGCAGGCTGATGAGCCGGTCAGACGTGCGCTAAAAATCAACACCCTCGTCCCTCCTGCAGAATGGATGATAAATAACAAACCAGTAAACACACAAATACATAAGGAAATTAATCAGTTAGCGGAGGAGAGAAGGTGGAAAAACTGCAGGTGAGGGTCCCTTGGGGACAAGGAGGTTTCAGTCTCACTGGCTGGAAACACTCAGAATGTTGGAGCAAAGCCCCAAGTCAGTGTCACTCTGCTTTTGTCACTGTTCTAGGAGGGCCTGTCAGGGGGTAACTAATGTTTTGTGTGCGTGTGACATACATGTATATACACATGCATATGCATACACCTGTCCATATGTGTGGGTATATATAATATTCATTATGTATTTTTAAACTGACTAAATGACTCTATGCATGGTGTATATATGTAGTCCTTTCAGGGAAACATCTTATTTGATGCTGACATTCATTATTTGTAGACTGGAGTGGACATAAGTACACCTAGTAAAATTTTGCTATTTATATTAGTAACAGGAAGATCCCACCCTCTGCTACATTTTGCTGCCCAGTAAATTGAGGTGATTAAGGTAAAGCCACATGGAGGTCTCATTACCAAGTGCAATTTCTTTGGTGCCTTTGGAGAAACGAAATTTCTTTTTAATGATTTATGATGATTCACAGCACACGTGTGAGCATACGCACATCTCTTTGCAAGGATGATGCAGTTCAGAAGTGCAAGTTGAGGGGGCGGAGCCAGGATGGCGGCATGAGTAGAGCAGCGGAAATCTCCTCCCAAAACCACATGTATCTATGAAAATATAACAAAGACAACTCTTCCTAGAATAAAGACCAGAGGACACAGGACAACATCCAGACCACATCCACACCTGCGAGAACCCAGCGCCTCGCAAAGGGGGTAAGAGACAAACCCCGGCCGGGTGGGACCCAAGCGCCCCTCCCCCCAGCTCCCGGCGGGAGGAGAGGAGTCTGAGCGGGAGGGGGAGGGAGCCCAGGACTGCTGAGCACCCAGCCCCAGGATTCCCGACCAGAGCGCAGACACAGCGCATGCGCGGGGTCCTGTATACTAGCGAAACAGGGCAGCAGGACGGGTGAGCGGGTACCGGAGGCCGGGGCCAGAGGACAAAAGAAAAGCGAACGGCCATCTTTTTGTTGTTGTTGTTGTTGTTGTTGTTTGGTTTTGGTGAGTGCATTTTGGAAATCTTAAAGGGACAGGGACCCCAATACTAGGGAAACAGGGCAGCAAGTCCAGTGAGCGGGTGCCAGAGGCTGGCACTGGAGAATAAAGAAAAATGAGCAGCCATTTTTAAATTTATTTTATTTATTTTATTTTTATTTTTTGAGAGGCCATCTCTCATATTTATTGATCAAATGGTTGTTAACAACAATAAAATTCTGTATAGGGGGGTCCATGCTCAATGCACAATCATTAATCCATCTCAAGCCTAATTCTCGTCAGTCTCCAATCTTCTGAAGCATAACGAACAAGTTCTTACATGGTGAACAAGTTCTTACATAGTGAATAAGTTCTTACATGGTGAACAGTACAAGGGCAGTCATCACTGAAACTTTTGGTTTTGATCACGCATTATGACCTATAAACAATCAGGTCAGATATGAATATTTTTATGATTTTTATACCTGATTTATATCTGGATCCCACATTTCTCTCTTTATTATCATTATTATTATTATTTTTATTTTTAATAAAATGCTGAAGTGGTAGGTAGATGCAAGATAAAGGTAGAAAACATAGTTTAGTGTTGTAAGAGAGCAATTGTAGATGATCAGGTGTGTGCCTGTAGACTACGTGTTAATCCAAGCTAGACAAGGGCATTAAAACATCCATGGATGCAGAAGATTTCTCTCAAAACAGGGGGAATGAGGTTCTAAGCTTCACCACTGTTGATCCCCCATTTCTCACCTGATGGCCCCCCTGCGACTGTGCCTGTCTTAGGTTATTCCTCCCTTGAGGAATCTTACCCGTCTCTGGCTAACCAGTCATCTTCTGGGGCCATACAGGGAAATGTAAATTTGGTAAGTGAGAGAGAAGCCATATTGTTTGAAAAGGTTAGCTTTTTGCTTCTTTGCAGATTTATGCCCTGTGGCTTCTATGCCCAGCATTTGTCTTGAGGTATCTTTACCACTTGGAGGAATTACGATACTCGGTAAATTCGATATGAGGCACGAATTCTATTTAAGGGTTGTAATTAGGAAGGAAGAAGAAAAGCTATAGAGGTAGCAGATGGAAGAAAACATGGGAGGATTGATTATTTCTTTGACATATCTTCTTGTAGAGTAACTTAAGCATGTATAGATTTTAAACTACTAACTAAATTGCGAACACACATTAACATAATAGGAATACAGTTAAATAACCAAAGCAGATCTATAGTTACCAGCCATTGCCAGTGAAGCCAAGAAAACCAGTTAGGCACCCTAGGCATTTGTGAAAATTTGTCTATGACATGATGGATATTGTCCAACTGAACTTGAACAGTCTGAGAGAAATCAGACAAATTAAAACAAACCATTCCTGGGAACTGTTCACATCCCATATGTTCTTTTAACAGTAGATAGTCTGTAGTTGTAAGATTTTGGAGCGCTACAACTTGCACTTCTCCTAATTCTTGGTTGAGTTCCAACAGTACAGATCCAATCAAATTTGTTGTTTTACTGAAAGCACAGGCCAGCTTACATATCTCCTTCTTCATTCCAATGGCAAGTCCAGGAAACGGTGGGATGGATGCAGCTAAAACTGCAGCATTGCCTGGATCTCTGTTGAGGTTTTTTTGATGATCATCTTCTGGTATGACTCTTCCAGAGAGTGCTGATGTTGGAAGTTCTTCTTCATATCATTTCTGAGTTCATTTTCTGGGTAGCCAATTTAGGCTTTGATCTTCTGTATAAACACAAACAGACCCTTTGCCCACACTTTGATATGCCCTTTATACCATTGTGTAGAACTCATTGGAGGTCACCACACAGGAACTGCTTTTTTTTTTTAAGAGAAAGGAATATTATCAGAAAAGTGTACCTCCATAGCTGATCATCTGACACCCTTTAAGTGATCAAAATTAAGGACATTTAAAGCATGCGTTAATTGTTGATTTAGCATTAGTATGATCCTCTAAAGGAGTACTCCCCCTTTTCTTTCTTTTTTTCTTTCTTTCTTTCTTTTTTTTTAACCTTTAATCTACACTTACATGAAGAATATTATGTTTACTAGGCTCTCCCCTATACCAGGTCCACCCTATAAACCACTTTAGTCACTGTCCATCAGCATAGCAAAATGTTGTAGAATCACTACTTGTCTTCTCTGTGTTGTACAGCCCTCCCCTTTCTCCCACCCCCCCTTGCATGCTAATCTTAATACTCCCTTTCTTCTTCCCCCCCTTATCCCTCCCTACCCACCCATCCTCCCCAGTCCCTTACCTTTTGGTACTTGTTAGTCCATTTTTGGGTTCTGTAATTCTGCTGCTGTTTTGTTCCTTCAGTTTTTCCTTTGTTCTTATACTCCTCAGATGAGTGAAATCATTTGGTATTTCTCTTTCTCCACTTAGCTTATTTCACTGAGCATAATACTCTCCAGCTCCATCCATGTTGCTGCAAATGGTAGGATTTTCCCTCTTCTTATGGCTGAGTAGTATTCCATTGTGTATATGTACCACACCTTCTTTATCCATTCATCTACCGATGGACATTTAGGTTGCTTCCAATTCTTGGCTATTGTAAATAGTGCTGTGATAAACATACGGGTGCATCTGTCTTTCTCAAACTTGATTGCTGTGTTCTTAGGGTAAATTCCTAGGAGTGGAATTCCTGGGTCAAATGGTAGGTCGATTTTGAGCATTTTGATGCACCTCCATACTGCTTTCCACAATGGTTGAACTAATTTACATTCCCACCAGCAGTGTAGGAGGGTTCCCCTTTCTCCACAGCCTTGCCAACATTTCTGTTGTTTGTCTTTTGGATGGCAGCCATCCTTACTGGTGTGAGGTGATATCTCATTGTAGTTTTAATTTGCATTTCTCTGATAATTAGCGATGTGGAGCATCTTTTCATGTGTCTGTTGACCATCTGTATTTCTTTTTTTGGAGAACTGTCTGTTCAGTTCCTCTGCCCATTTTTTAATTGGATTATTTGTTTTTTGTTTGTTGAGGTGTGTGAGCTCTTTATATATTTTGGACGTCAAGCCTTTATCGGATCTGTCATTTACAAATATATTCTCCCATACTGTAGGGTTCCTTTTTGTTCTATTGATGGTGTCTTTTGCTGTACAGAAGCTTTTCAGCTTAATATAGTCCCACTTGTTCATTTTTGCTGTTGTTTTCCTTGTCCGGGGAGATATGTTCAAGAAGAGGTCACTCATGTTTATGTCTAAAAGGTTTTTGCCTATGTTTTTTTCTAAGAGTTTTATGGTTTCATGACTTACATTCAGGTCTTTGATCCATTTTGAATTTACTTTTGTGTATGGGGTTAGACAATGGTCCAGTTTTATTCTCCTACATGTAGCTGTCCAGTTTTGCCAGCACCATCTGCTGAAGAGACTGTCATTTCGCCATTGTATGTCCATGGATCCTTTATCAAATATTAATTGACCATATATGTTTGGGTTAATTTCTGGAGTCTCTAATCTGTTCCACTGGTCTGTGGCTCTGTTCTTGTGCCAGTACCAAATTGTCTTGATTACTATGGCTTTGTAGTAGAGCTTGAAGTTGGGGAGTGAGATCCCCCCTACTTTATTCTTCTTTCTCAGTATTGCTTTGGCTATTTGGGGTCTTTGGTGTTTCAATATGAATTTTTGAATTATTTGTTCCAGTTCATTGAAGAATGTTGCTGGTAATTTGAGAGGGATTGCATCAAATCTGTATATTGCTTTGGGCAGGATGGCCATTTTGATGGTATTAATTCTTCCTAGCCATGAGCATGGGATGAGTTTCCACTTGTTAGTGTCCCCTTTAATGTCTCTTAAGAGTGACTTGTAGTTTCCAGGGTATAGGTCTTTCACTTCTTTGGTTAGGTTTATTCCTAGGTATTTTATTCTTTTTGATGCAATTGTGAATGGAATTATTTTCCAGATTTCTCTTTCTATTGGTTCATTGTTAGTGTATAGGAAAGCTACAGATTTATGTGTTATTTTTGTATCCTGCAACTTTGCTGTATTCCAATATCAGTTCTAGTAGTTTTGGAGTGGAGTCTTTAGGGTTTTTTATGTACAATATCATATCATCTGCAAATAGTGACAATTTAACTTCTTCTTTACCACTCTGGATTCCTTGTATTTCTTTGTTTTTTCTGATTGCCATGGCTAGGACCTCCAGTACTATGTTAAATAACAGTGGGGAGAGTGGGCATCCCTGTCTATTTCCTGATCTCAGAGGAAATGCTTTCAGCTTCTTGCTGTTCAGTATAATGTTGGCTGTGGGTTTATCATAAATGGCCTTTATTATGTTGAGGTACTTGACCTCTATTTCCATTTTGCTGAGAGTTTTTATCATGAATGGATGTTGAATTTTGTCAATGCTTTTTCAGCATTATGGAGATGATCATGTGGTTTTTGTCTTTCTTTTTGTTGATGTGGTGGATGATGTTGATGGATTTTCGAATGTTGTACCATCCTTGCATCCCTGGGATGAATCCCACTTGGTCATGGTGTATGATCCTTTTGATATACTGTCGAATTCTGTTTGCTAATATTTTTTTGAGTATTTTTGCATCTACATTCATCAGGGATATTGGTCTGTAATTTTCTTTTTTGGTGGGGTCTTTGCCTGGTTTTGGCATTAGGGTGATGTTGGCTTCATAGAATGAGTTTGGGAGTATTCCCTCCTCTTCTATTTTTTGGAACACTTTAAGTAGAATGGGTATTATGTCTTCTCTGTGTGTCTGATAAAATTCCAAGGTAAATCCGTCTGGCCCCAGGGTTTTGTTCTTGGGTAGTTTTTTGATTACCGTTTCAATGTCTTTGCTCGTAATTGGTTTGTCTAACTTTTGTGTTTCTTCCTTGATCAGTCGTGGGAGGTTGTATTTTTCTAGGAAGTTGTCCTTTTCTGCTATGTTTTCTAGCTTGTTGGCATATAGGTTTTCATAGTAGTCTTTAATAATTCTTTGTATTTCTGTGGAGTCTGTCATGATTATTCCGTTCTCATTTCTGATGCTGTTGATTTGTGTTGATTCTCTTTTTCTCTTAATAAGTTTGGCTAGAGGCTTATCTATTTTGTTTATTTTCTCAAAGAACCAGCTGTTGGTTTCATTGATTTTTGCTATTGTTTTATTCTTCTCAATTTTATTTATTTCTTCTCTGATCTTTATTATGTCCCTCCTTCTGCTGACTTTAGGCCTCATTTGTTCTTCTTTTTCCAGTTTCGATAATTGTGATGTTAGACTATTCATTTGGGATTGTTCTTCCTTCTTCAAGTGTGCCTGGATTGGTATATACTTTCCTTTTAAGACTGCTTTCGCTGCATCCCACAGAAGTTGGGGCTTTGTGTTGTTGTTGTCATTTGTTTCCATATATTCCTTGATCTCTATTTTGATTTGTTCATTGATCCATTGATTATTTAGGAGCATGTTGTTAAGCCTCCATGTGTTTGTGAGCCTTTTTATTTTCTTTCTAGAATTTATTTCTAGTTTTATACCTTTGTGGTCTGAAAAATTGGTTGATAGAATTTCAATATTTTGGATTTTGTTGAGGCTCTTTTTGTGGGCTAGTATGTGGTCTATTCTGGAGAATGTTCCATGTGCACTTGAGAAGAATGTACATCCTGTTGCTTTTGGATGTAGAGTTCTATAGATGTCTATTAGGTCCATCTGTTCTAGTGTGTTCAGTGCTTCCATGTCCTTACTTATTTTCTGCCTGGTGGATCTATCCTTTGGGGTGAGTGGTGTGTTGAAGTCTCCTAAAATGAATGCATTGCAGTCTATTTCCCCCTTTAGTTCTGTTAGTATTTGTTTCACATATGCTGGTGCTCCTGTGTTGGGTGCATATGTATTTAGAATGGTTATGTCCTCTTGTTGGACTGAGCCCTTTATCATTATGTAGTGTCCTTCTTTATCTCTTGTTACTTTCTTTATCTTGAAGTCTATTTTGTCTGATATTAGTACTGCAACCTCTGCTTTCTTCTCACTGTTGTTCACCTGAAAAATTTTTTTCCATCCCTTGACTTTTATTCTGTACATGTCTTTGGGTTTGAGGTGAGTTTCTTGTAAGCAGCATATAGATGGGTCTTGCTTTTCTATCCATTCCATTACTCTGTGTCTTTTGATGGGTGCATTGAGTCCATTTACATTTTGGGTAACTATTGAGAGATATGTACTTATTGCCACTGCAGGCTTTAGATTCTTGGTTACCAAAGGTTCAAGGTTAGCTTCTTTAGTATCTTACTGCCTAACTTAGCTCGCTTATTGAGCTGTTATATACACTGTCTGGAGATTCTTTTCTTCTCTCCCTTCTTATTCCTCCTCCTCCATTCTTCATATGTTGGGTGTCTTGTTCTGTGCTCTTTTTAGGAGTGCTCCCATCTAGAGCAGTCCCTGTAGGATGCCCTGTAGAGGTGGTTTGTGGGAAGCAAATTCCCTCAGCTTTCGCTTGTCTGGGAATTGTTTAATCCCACCATCATATTTAAATGATAGTCGTGCTGGATACAGTATCCTTAGTTCAAGGCCCTTCTGTTTCATTGCATTAAGTATATCATGCCATTCTCTTCTGGCCTCTAGGGTTTCTGTCGAGAAGTCTGATGTTAGCCTGATGGATTTTCCTTTATAGGTGACCTTTTTCTCTCTAGCTGCCTTTAAAACTCTTTCCTTTTCCTTGATCCTTGCCATTTTAATTATTATGTGTCTTGGTGTTGTCCTCCTTGTATCCTTTCTGTTGGGGGTTTTGTGTATTTCTGTGGTCTCTTCAATTATTTACTCCCCCAGTTTGGGGAAGTTTTCAGCAATTATTTCTTCAAAGAGACTTTCTATACCTTTTCCTCTTTCTTCTTCTTCTGGTACCCCTATAATATGAATATTATTCCTTTTGGATTGGTCACATAATTCTCTTAGTGTTGTTTCGTTCCTGGAGATCCTTTTATCTCTCTCTATGTCAGCTTCTATATGTTCCTGTTCTCTGGTTTCTATTCCTTCAATAGCCTCTTGCATCTTATCCATTCTGCTTATAAATCCTTCCAGGGATTGTTTCACTTCTGTGATCTCCTTCCTGACATCTGTGATCTCCCTCCGGACTTCATCCCATTGCTCTTGCATTTTTCTCTGCATCTCATCCCACTGCTCTTGCATTTTTCTCTGCATCTCATCCCACTGCTCTTGCATTTTTCTCTGCATCTCATCCCATTGCTCTTGCATTTTTCTCTGCATCTCTGTCAGCATGTTCATGACTTTTATTTTGAATTCTTTTTCAGGAGGACTGGTTAGGTCTGTCTCCTTCTCAGGTGTTGACTCTGTGATCTTTGTCTGCCTGTAGGTTTGCCTTTTCATGGTGATAGAGAGAGTTTGCAGAGCTGGTACGAGTGACCGCTGGAAGAGCTTCCCTTCTTGTTGGTTTGTGGCCTTCCTCTCCTGGGAGAATAGCGACCTCTAGTGGCTTGTGCTGTGCAGCTGTGTGCAGACAGGGCTTCAGCTACCTGCCCGGCTGCTATGGAGTTTATCTCCACTGTTGCTGTGGGCGTGGCCTGGCTGGGGCTGCTCCTCCAAAATGGTGGAGCCCCCTTGGAGGGGGAGCGGCCGGAGGTTATTTATCTCCTTAATGGGCCTCTGTGCTCCCTGTTGCCCAGGGGGTTAGAGTGCCTAGAGATCCCGAGATTCCCTGCCTCTGGCCTAAGTGTCCTGTCCTGCCCCTTTAAGACTTCCAAAAAGCACTCTCCAAACCAAAACAACAACAGCAACTACGATAGAGAAAAAAAAAAAAAGGGAAAAACGCACGATTTTCTTTGTCCTCAGGCACCGGTCTTAGGCACCTGCTCACCGGTCTTGCTGCCCTGTTTCCCTAGTATTGGGTCCCTGTCCCTTTAAGGTTTCCAAAAAGCACTCGCCAAAAAAAAAAATAACCGCTCCCGTCTCTTTGTTCTCTGGCATCAGCCTCAGGCACCCGCTCACCGGTCCTGCTGCCCTGTTTCCCTAGTATCCAGGACCCCACACATGCACTGTGTCTATGCTCTGGTCCGGAATCCTGGGGCTGGGTGTTCAGCAGTCCTGTGCTCTCTCTCCCTCCCTGCTGACTCCTCTCCTCCCACCGGGAGCTGGGGGGAGGGGCGCTCGGGTCCCGCCAGGCCGGGGCTTGTATCTTACCCCCTTCGCAAGGTGCTGGGTTCTCGCAGGTGTGGATGTGGTCTGGATGTTGTCCTGTGTCCTCTGGTCTCTATTTTAGGAAGAGTTCTCTTTGTTATATTTTCATAGATATATGTGGTTTTGGGAGGAGATTTCTGCTGCTCTATTCACGCCGCCATCCTGGCTCCGCCCTTCCCCTATACAGAATTTTATTGTTGTTAACAACCATTCGATCAATAAATATGAGATATTCCCTCTCAAAAAAAAGAAACAAAAAAAGAAGTGCAAGTCCTCTCTGGGTGTTTGTCATGAAAAAATATTTTATTGGAAAACTGGGGGAATTGCAGCAACTCTTCTAATTTAACTCCACAAATTTAAAAATGGGTTTGGGGGTAAATTCCATTCCAGTACTTGGGATAATCTTGCTATTATAATCTTAGTGATCTCTGAAGATTGTTTAACTATGAGAGTTCAAGCAAAGAAAACATCTCTGTCATGAATACCAATGGCAAGTGGGAACCAGGTGGCAAATGTGTCCCCCACTGGGGAGACTGGCCCGGCTCCCAGAGGGGGACCCCTGCACAGAGCACCATTCTTTGCTGGAATCCATTCCAGATTCTAGGATGTTTGCACAGAGATTGCCCTACATCTGGACGCTGAGGGCACCGGGTGCTGAGGTCTGAAGGTGCTGTTCTCCAGTTAGCCACAAAGGAAGTCTGTTTTTAAGAAAGAATCTAGAACTGGGGCTGGGAGGAAAAAGTGAGTCCAGTCAGAACAAATTTTATACAAAGGATGGTGGAGAGGAGTGGGCAGCCAGGCTGGCAGAGCCCACGCTCAGGAGGCAGAGGTCAGGGACCCGGGAGGCTATGGTCTTCTCTCCGGGTGAGACTGCACGATCGCTGCTGGGCCCTCTGTCCCACTGGCTGCTGCCATGCCCAGTGCCTCCCACAAGCCCTGTGGAGTAAGGGTGTGTGCTGTGTACATGCAAGTGGGATGTGGGCATATGTGTGTTAGGTGTGTGGATGTGTGTACTGTGGGGTGGGTTGTGGCCTGTGGTGTACATGTTTGTTGTGTCTGCATGTGTGTTTGTGGAGAGGGAGTATGACAGTGACCTACACAGCACCCTCCTAGACCAGCAAACAGCCCAGGGAGAGACCTGCACAGGACCTGCCTCCTGGAGAAAGAGGCTCCTTCCCATAATGCCCTTGCCAAGCCTTATTTGGGAAATGTGCAAGAATGGAGTTCACATTTCCTCCTGAGTTAAAGGGCAGACTGCTGGACAGGGCAGGGATCAGAGCACTGCTTGGTGAGCAGTGAGGTCTGGGGATGCCCCTGGCCCAGGTGAGGTGGGCCTGCAGATGGTGCAGGGAGCCAGCCCCGGCTGGGCCCTCACCTTGTCTCTGGGGGCCCTGGGCCGGCAGGGGCATCTGCTCAGGGGTCTCAAGGCTCCTGCAGAAGCCTACCATCTTTGAGCTCCCTGGGCCCATCCCCAGTAACATCATACAATGGCAGTCATTGCTAAATTCTCAGGAAAAACTATGTTTTTCAATATAGAGGTTTAAGATTGTTTTGCATTAATTTTTCTTACAATTCCATTACTTGCTACCTCTTGCATCAAGCAGCTTATTTTATTTCTCAAGGAGACTGTATCTAGGCATGAGATATCAACTCCCTGGCACTGAGCGGAGATGCATGGGAGCGGCACTGGTGGGGACCCTGGGCCACTGGCACTGCGCAGTTCCTTGACCTGTGTGGTATGTGCCCTTTGTGCAAATTCAATGGCACACGGTTTGGTTTGTGTACTTTTCTGTGATGTATGTTATGCTTCAGTTAGAAGTTAAAAACAGCAACCACTGTGATGTCACATAAATTGCATGCTGGTGCCCGTTCACATAGCCACCACTGGGCCAAATGTGAGCCCACCGCTAAGATAGGCATCTCAGGGAAATTCAATGACAAAAGGATATCTGTTCATAAGACAGCAATGTGCATAAATACATTCTAAACATGTTTCCAGCAAATATCAAAACTGGGTTTTACTTACATCTGAACTTATAATTAAAACCTTCAATCAATAGAGATTTTAGTAAATGCCAATTATTAGAGGGGTTTGGAATTGGCCTCAAATTTCTAAAACACAAACTCGAATGTTTTAAAATTATTTTGTGAAGGGTAATTGCCCCTGTGGGCTATAGTCCTTGTGAAACAATACTGTCAAAAATAACACAGAAGTTTTGACTTGAGACCACAAAATTCTAAAATGCTCTATCTTGCTTTCTGATTGATTACTCCTTAGCAGCACCATTTAAAATTAATCTATTTATTGCAAACTCTAGGAAATAAGGAGTAAATGCCCAAGTCTATTCATAGTGAGTGAAAGATCTTAGCTGCAGAGACGAATTTTTAAAAATTTATTGTTTGTGGCTTGTCAAATATAGGATTATTCTAATACTGATACTTAGGGGTTATTTAATTTCTTTTGAACAAAGCCAGACTTTGGGAAGGAAAACAATATAATTTGAGTTTGCTATAAAATATCATATTTTATAGCAATGTTCCTCAAGCCCTTGTCCTTGCAGGTGGCATGTGTATATTCTTAAAGTTTTCTGTAATATGCAGAAAGGAAATATCCTCTTCTATTTGATTTCTCCTTCTCCCTCTTTTTCCATCTCCTACTTATTATTTATTATGGCAAAGAAACCCTCCATCTAGTGTCCTTGCAAAATATATTCATGAGACCTAATTTTACTTTCCCAGAAGATCCCAACTGTATTGAGGAAGAAACAGTCTAAAGATCACTCATGATGCATAGATTGACTTACTTTGCATGCATTTGCCTCGCAACATAATTGGGGGTCAGTAGTCTCTGAACCTAGAGACTGGGGTCTGAGGATTCCTGCTTCTGTTTCTTCCTGAACACTGCTGTTCAGTTCTCAGGAAATGCTGCTTACACGGAATTAGAACAAAGGAGGCAGTGGGAAGGGGAAAGTTTAAGGTATCTTTGTTGCCAAGGTTGCAGAGTTTAGACAAATGGCCATGTTTGTGAGATACTTAGTGAAACAGCTGAATTAACTCACTAAGTACAGCTCAGGACTTGGCAAAGTCTATCAGGGATCTGGTTATTCACAAAGCAAATTCCATCGCTCCAAAGCACATCTGTTACTCTCAAAGAGATCCTCGTGGGCTTAGAGCCAAGCTTCAACCCTGACCCTGCTACCGGCCAGCAGAGCACCCCTCACTCCACACGTCTGCAAACCTGGGACAGGTGCAGAGACTGCGGGCTTCCTGCCTCGGCAACATCGGCCACGGCGTCGCCGTGTGGCCGGTCCGTGGCTGGCTTTGCTTAAAGAACAAGGAAGGAGTTTTTTCTCAGCTATGGCAATAACTTGGAAAAACAGAAACTGCCTAGGAGTGTGATTACCTAATCATCTACAATACCTTTGTAACTGTTTTATTGCAGACAGAGGTTGGGAAAACAAGTTGTGCAAAGTTTCTCTGATCAATTATTTTCTGAAAGGAAACAAAGGGTTCTTAAGGCCACTGAATTAAAGGAAAGAGTTGAACTGAAAATAATGTTTAGAAGATAGTGAAATTATAGCAAAGTGGAACATACACTCATTTCTTTTCTGAAATACAATACAACTGTAGTAAGGTTTATAAAAAGCTTCATTTTCCAAAGAAGTTGAGATCAAGTTGTGTCTTAAATATACCACAGAAGATTAGAAAATGGGTCAAAAGTATGCTGAAAAATCTGGTATTCATTAATTTCTTTTTCACATAGATTCATATTTCTTAAAAAAAGGAAAACCAAACGGAGCTAGAGAAAAAGAAATGTCTACCAATTCCCTCTGGATATTCAACTACAACTTCAAGAAATGAGGTTCTATCCACATAAGCCGAATACGAGTTACACGAAGACCCAGCTTCCTAGGCTTTGGAAGAAGTGGCCACAGAAATCATAAAAGTCATTGGAAATAAGCCTTTTTTGATAACCCCTGGTAAAGGTAAATATGATTTAAATTGACTAATAAAATACTGGAAATTAACCTAACATTAAGTTTTAAAATCTCTTGGCCAAAATGGAGAAGTTATTATCCACGTGGTTTAGGACCCCATATATTCTGCTACTGTTTCGAAAAGCAAGAACAGACAGATGTGCGCACAGCACCTACCGTGAAATTCAACTGTGGGAAACAAAAAGAAGAAGTGGTTCACGCGTGTGAGGAGGGAGACCAGGGCAGTCCGTGGGGGCCTTGGGCACCCACTGCCTCCGATCGCCCTGGCAGGAGGCTCCTTGACGAGGTCGCTTTGAGTTGGCATCTGGGCACGTGGGCCCAGTGGTGCCTCGCCCCTCACCTGCCACACTGCAGGACTTCAGCTCTTTTTTCCTTTCCTGCAGTGCTCCGGGCGCCCAAGGACGATGCCACCCAGTCACGCTCCGGCCGTGCCTCTCCCGCATCATGGTCGGTGGAGTCACTGCCCACATCCGATGACCGGCCAGCACCCCACCCACCTGCATGGCCGCGTTCACCCTGTCCCTGTGTGGAGGGACCCGCCTTCCTGTCTGGGCCCTGGCCTTGCTCAGTCCTCAGTGTGGCGTTTCCTCTGGTTACTGCATGTCTGTCCCCGTCCTGGAGTCACAGGTGCCCCCAGGGAGATGGAGATGGCTTGGATTCAGGCGTCAGGAATCACTCTCCCGCTAGAGCTCCATTTCCGTCCTTCCCAGGACCCATTACTTAGTACACACAGGCCGCATTCTGCCCACACTTGGCAGGGATAAATTTGATTTGCGTTCCCTCCTGGGACCCTGTTGTTCCTTTCACAGTCCAGTTCCCACCTTGGACTCCTCTGCACAGTTCCAGCCCTTCCCACACATCTGAATCTGAGGACAAGTTCCACTTCTTTTCCATGGTTCCTGGGCACCCCCCAGAAATAACAAAATGTGACATGTTAACAATGTGCAGCCCCACAACTCAAAATAGCTGAGCCCCATCCAACTAAGCCGGAGGATTCTACACATCCCTAGAAAGAATGGTCTACTTTCTTGGTCCATTTCTCTCTGGGAAGATCATTCTCTTCCACTGAGATTGAGTGGGTTTTACTTGCTGGACAGTAACAGATTGTCCTTAAGCAGACAGAGCTGCGAAAATACCTCTGGTCTTCAGTGGGGCTGGGTTGTAAACTCTCCCATCCAGACAACAAAAATGCAATGAGCCCCATAATAAGGATGCCAGCAAAGGGAAAGACAGGGTGTGCTTTGACTACAGAGGACAGAACAGCTGTTATGGTCGATAAGTCATTCACTCTGGAGCCTGGAACAGAGGAATTTATGACGGGCAGAAAATGAATCCTATTCTGTGCTGAGAACACAGCTTCTAAAAAATGAAAGCGCAGAGGCCCGAAAGCAGCTGCTGCGCTTGGCAAATTGGCAAGGAGTCCACTGTGGCTGACCCGTAACGCGCACAGCTGGAGATGCGGGAAATGCTGGCAGGAGAAAATTTCACAAGTTTGTCGATGCTGTGATAAGGAATTTGAAGCTTCCATCAGAAAGCAAATCGGTGACATGGTATCACCGACAGCAGAGTACATTGTTTGATTTTGTATAATACTTGCTGACTTTGGTAAGGTTCTCGATACACTGAGGGAGAGTTAGGCCCTCAGCCCGCCACCTGCTGCTCTGCTGATGGGACCACGGCCGGGGCTGGCGCACGCGGGCTCCGTCAGTGGGCCCCCTGCTCTACCACCCAACACGACTCTCCGTCGTGCCAGTGCACACTTTCATTTACCTTGGACTCTGGAACCGACCCACAAGGGCTGACTGATATCGTGCAGATAATGATGCTGGACTTGCTGCAAAGAAGCGGTGGAGGACATCACGTTTGCTGCCAATATGTCCATTAAAGAGAACTCAAGGTCCCTTCAAGGAAACGAACGAGTCAAAAGAAGATAGAGAGCAATACGGGGTGGGCATGTGTGAAAATTATTTGATACCATAAAGGCTGCATAAACTACGCTGCACTGCACATGCTCAAACACACAGGATTTTTAATCTTGGGCAGGCACTGCTGTGTTTATTACTGTAGACTGAATGTGCCCCTCAGAATTCACGTATTGAAGCCTGCATCTAAGGGTGATGGAACTGGGAGGTGGGGCCTTTGGGAGGCAATTAGGTCATGAGGGTGGAGCCCCGTGCATGGGGTTAGCGGCCTTAGAAGAAAGACCCTGATAAGAGAGTTTACCTCCTGTCCCTGCACTATGGGGGGACAGGGAGAAGATGACAGGAGGCAGACCCTTCCCACACACTGGGTCTGTCAGTACCTTGATCTTGGACTTCCAGCTCCCAGAACTGGGAGCAACAAGCGTTCGCTCTATAAACCATGCTGTATAAGTTTTGCTGTGGCAGTTTGTTACAGTAACTCACACTGCCTAGACCTCCCCCAAACCCGCAGCAGTGACTTAGGGTGCCCGTCTGCAGGGGCAATGTCACTTAGCACAGTAGTTGTCAGAGCTGTTCATCACATGCTCTCAGAATGCCCCCTTCCTGCTGTAGAAGCAGTGTGCATCTCTATCCCTTAACATTCAGTGGAGATATGACTGGTTTGGGCCAGTAAAATGCAAGCTGAAGTGGAACATGCCACTTCCAAAGAGAAGAAGTATGAGTCACTGTGCACCCCCACAATTCTATACCACAAGTGAGCGATCCCAGTAGCATGTGCCAAGATGGAGTGTGCATCAGCCTGGGGCCCTGAGTGGCTAAGCCGAGCAGAGCCCAGATGCTGGCCCACAGTAGACATGTAGTGTGAGCCAGAAAAAGGCTTGTGCTGTACTGAGCCATAGGAAATTTCTAGTTGTTTGTTACTGCAGCATAACTGACGTTAGCCTGACGGATACAAGTGGCCAGTTTTCCCTTCCACTGTGTATAATATGGCCAACTTTCTGATTTAGGAAATTGGAGAGTGGAATGAATTTGTGAAGCCAAAAGATTATTTTGAAGAAACTTAAAGATCTGTCACTGAAGAAATTAAAGAAAAATAAAGGAGACTAGAAACTAAACCAACTCTATAGAAAGTGAATATATCTTATTGGGAAACAGTTAAGAAAGACTAAAATTGACACGTTGACACACAGAAATACTGAAGGAAGGTAGGCAGTTTTTCTCTTATTTTAAAGTGAAGCCTAAGAAACATATGGAAAAGGTTACCAGACGAGCCTGTTGAAGGCAACAGTATAAATGAGTTCAATAACCACTTCAGGCTTTTTTTGGAAAAGGAGGGGATTAAAGGGCAGAGTGAAAATGCAGGAGGGCAGGATTAAACTAAAACAGAAAGTCCGCAGTGATGGGCCAGACGGCCTTTCCCTCGTCCTAGAACTGTGTATGGAGTGTTTCTGACATGCCTGCGTTATAAACCACAATGCAGATGCAGTGCTTTTAGAGAAGGCCCAGATTCCATCCTGAAGTTGAACATCTCACCAGTAAATCATTTTCAGATGTTTCCAAATTAGGACCATCTACAGTGGAAGGGAAGGTTTGCTTTGCTCTATGAAGTGTGTTTGATCTTTTCCATTTTATCAATTAACTCTCTGTGTTTTTCTGTTTCCTCATTGCTTGGCTAGGTAACCTGTACAGAGCAAATGAACTCATGCCTGTGTGGAGCCCACGTCACGTTCCCAGTGATCTGCCTGACGGCCCCTCCACCCACTCCAGTCTGCTGGCGCCCCTCCTCTGAGAAGGAGGTGAGGGGGGAGAAGCAGAAAGACAGAAGTTACCAGGAGCCTGCCAAGTTTTCTTACTTTCAAGAGAACAAGTAGCTGTGAATATGGAATTTTGTGCATGTACTAATAAAGGTTGAAAAGTGAAAGAAAACTTTTTAATGGGGTAAAACTCATACCTCATAGAGTACATATTTTCAGGGCACTTTCCTTCTAGCATGTTCCTGGGCACAGAGAAGGGAATGGAACTAATATTTATTGTCTGTGCCTGAATGAGATTAGTGCTACGTTTACACTTTTAAAAATCTTTAAGTCTTTCAACAATCCTGTAGAAAAGATACTACTTTTCACTGTCAAAAATGAGGAACATTATTCTTAGAGTGACTAAGTAGCACACAGTTGATACTGAGGTGTTGTCAGTTTAAAATAGAATGCGAAAACTTAAAGATTTTAATGGAATTTCAATGGTCACCACAAAGAAAATATCCATAGAATCTATACAAAAAGAGATGAGAAAGGAATCAAAGCATATCACTGTAAAAAGTCAGTGAAACACAAAGAAAGGCAGTAAAAGAGGAAAGAAGAGAAAAGAAGCTACAGGACGTAGAGAGAACAAGCAACAAAATGACAACAGTAGGCTCTTCCCCAGTAGTAATTACTTTAAATGTAAATGAATTACACTTTCCAATCAAAAGACATTGATTGGCTGATTGGGTAAAAAAAAAAACAGTATCTAATGATAAAGTATCTACAAGAGACTCACTTCAAATCTAAGGGCACACATAGGTGGAAAATCAAAGGCTGCAAGTGACATTCTGTGCAAACAGTAACCACAGAAGAGCCGGAGTTGCTATGCCTATGAGACAAAATAGACTTCAAATCAAAACTGTTAAAGAGACAAAGAGGACATTATATAATAAAACTATCAATTCACCAAAAAGATGGCAATTAAATATTTACACACCAAACTTCAGAGGTCCTAAATACATGAAGCAAACTTTGGCAGGATTGAAGAAAAATATAGACAAAAACATCACATTAGTAGCACACTTCAGTACCCCACTTTCAATAATGGATAGAACTGCTACACAGAGAATCAATAAGACCACAGACAATTTGAACAGCACTATAGGCAGCTGGACCTGATGGGTGTACGGAACACTCCACCTACAACAGCAGCATATAAACTCCTCTCAAGTGTTCATGGAACATTCTCCATGACTGGCCACATGTTAAGTCAGAAAAAAGTCATAACAAACTCAGGAAGATTGAAATCATACAAAGTACCTGTTTCAATCACAATGGAATGCAACCAGAAATCAAGAGCACAAGGTAAATTAGAAAATCTACACTAGGTGGAAATAAAATAAATGATAAATGCATAAAACAGAAAGAATGTGTTTCTTAATATACTTACACAACAAATGAGTCAAAGACATCACAAGGGAAGTCATAAAATAAGATAAATAAAAATAAAAACATATCAAAACTTATGAACTGCAGCCAAAGCAATGCTATGAAGGAAGTTTATAGCTGCCACACGTATATTAAAAAAGAAATAAACAAAAACTCAAATGAATAACCCAACTTTTTACCTCAATAAACTTGAAAAGAAAAAAATAAAATGCAAAGCTAGCAGAAGGAGGAAATTAACAAAAATTACAGCAGAGATAAAAATGAAATAGATAATAAAGACAATAGGAAAAAAATCAACAAAACTGAGTTGGTGTTTTGAAAAGCTCAATAAAACTGGCAAACTCTTAGATTAAATAAGAAAAAATGAGAAAAGACTCAAATGACTAAAATCAGAAATGAAAGCAGGAACACAACAATCAATGCCACAGAAATAAAAAGTGAAAGAAAATAAATAATTTCTGAACAAGTCCGATCACCTAGGAGAAAGGGATAAATTTGTAGAAACCCAATACCAAACTGAGTAATGAAGAGACCGACATCTGAAGAGACCAATAACAGGTTCTTAGATACTTTTTGTAAGACTTGTACTGTTTATTCTCCATACATTTGATAATATTTACCAATAAAGATATTTGGGTCTGCAGTATTCTTTGTGGAAAGTTTTTAATTATAAATTCAACTTCTCCCATATATATAATCTATCCTATTTTTCCAATCCTTTTTGTGTCAGTTTTAGTAAATTACGTTTTTCAAGGAATTTGTCTATTATAAAGTTATTGGCCAACAGTTGTCCACGATATTCCTTTGTTACCTTTCTTTATCTGTGGGATCTAAGTACTGCATGTGTTGTCTTTGATATTGATTACTGAGTTTTCTTTTACTTGTGATTAGTTTACTTAGAGTATATTCAATTTACTCATCTTTCCATAGAGCCAAACGTTAGCTTTGATAATTTTCTATATTGTTTGTTCATTATTTCATTGATTTCTGCTTTTCCTTTATTATTTCTCCTCTACCTATTTTAGGTTTGATTTGACCTTCTTTTTCTAGCTTTGTGCTGTGTAATCTTAGACCCTTGATTTTAAACTTTCTTCATTTCAAAATAAACAGCATATAAATTTCACTCTAAACACTGCTTTATGTGTTTTGTTTCTATTTTTAGCTAGCTTGAAATATTTTCTAATTTTCCTTCTGTTTGATCTTTTTTTTCTTTGACGTCCTTATTTTGAAGTATGGTATTTATTTTCTAAATATTTGTGCATTTTCTTCCTATATATCAAATTGTTGATTTCTAATTCAAATCTTGGGATAAGAGAACATAATGTTTAAGATTTCAAACTTCTCAAAATCTTTTCGGACTTATTTTGTGACCCAGTATATCATCTATCTTGATCAATAAGCACTTGAAAAAAATACATTGTGCTTTTTTAAGAGGTAATGTTCTATAATATCAATTAGATCAATTCAGTTAATGTCATCATTCAAATATTCTATATCCTTACTCATGGTTAGCTTGTTGTTATGTAAAATTCTGAGTAAGATTGCCTAAACCTGATATTTCTGAGCATGTTCTGTCTATTTGTCCTTTATTTCCTGTCAGTTTTTCCCTCACATGTCTTGAAGCTCTACTAATAAGCACACACACATTTATGATTGCTATGCTTTCCTGGTAACTGACCCTTTTGTTCTTCTGAAAGATGATCGTTAGTTGGGAGTGTGAGAGACACAGTCAGAGGATGGGTTAGTCCTGTCTTAGCAAAGATCCCGATTCCATGACAAGCTCGGAAAACCCGTCTTTTGGTCTGATGATGTCTGCATTTCATTCTGCCATTCTGCTCGGATAGGACAGAGACAAATATGGGGAGAAAGGTGCAACTGCTTCAACATGGTTTGTTCGCATTACATCTGAGGAAGCCAAGCCTGGGATGCGTCATCTCAGATGTTCTCCTCCGTGATGAGGGGTCTTTGAGATTTGCCTCTCCGTTCAAGAGATTAGTCAGATATTAGCAGCAAGGGACATTGAGACCCAGAATGTAGGTTTCAACCATAACATCTATGCTAAGATGAGTTGTAAGATGATTATAAAATAAATTGTTACTGGTGACAAATTATTCACATTCCAAATGACTTTTTAAACAGGCACAGTAGAGTTGTGGTGTCACATTAGGGCATTGCCTTGGTGCTGTAGTAGTCTCTCCTCAGGCGGAGTAAAGGGTGTGGACCCCCAGGGAGACTGCTGGATGCACCACTGGTCTCTCGGCATGCCTCTCGGGGGGCTGCTGTAGGTGGAGGAAGAGGAAAGGATGTGAAGAACAGCGGCATCAGAGGGTGTGGCAAACATCTGTGAAAGCATTTGGAAGAGACAGGATGTGAGAAAACAGCGTTTTAACACCAGCTCTGCATTCACTTGATTAACCACAAGTCACGCTTGGACTTCAGTTTCCGCACCCAAAAATAAGGCTGCTGTCATGATCCTTAAGAATAAGTCCACTTGTGACACTCTGTCACTCTCTGTTTACTTTTTATTCTGGAAACCATGCATATATAACAGTCAAAGCTTATTTTTTTGACCTGTTTTCTAGTTTCTTGAATTCAAACCCTGTTCATATAACTAGAAATATTCCTTTTATTTTAAATAAGTCCATGCATAATTTTACAGTTTTGATCATATTATACATGCTGTAATAATATACATATTGTCATTCCAAATCCCATTAAAAAGTACCAATCAATTCCATATAACCCTTACTTGAATGATTGTATAATATTCTGTCAATGCGACTAAGTCATAATGTATTCAAATCGACCATTACTATTGGACATCAGCACAATTCCCACTTTTTCACCATGATAAATAACACTGAAATGAACACTTTATGCAAAAATCTGCCTTTCAGCTCCAAATGGCCAGTTTCTTAGAAATAATGCCCAGAAGCACTGCATCTGAATTGGCCAGCTTATCATTAGACGGCAGTCGGCGGTCAGCACGTTCCCTCCCAGGCTGGCGGACAGTGCGCCCGTTCGCAGTCGGCTTTTACTTCCTGAGCAGTTAGGAATCCCTGTGTCCTGGGCGTTCCTCCTCCTCAGTCCATGGTGAAGCCTTCTCTTAAAAGTTGGCATTTCTCCTGATTAGCCATGCTGGGAGCCCGGACTGTTGTTTCATGAAGGTTCCAGTCCATTCAGCTGAACTGCACAGAGGACTCCTCTCTGCTGCTAAGTGTTCTGTCTCACACTCACCTTGAGACTATTCTTTGATTCTCCCAGGAGTGAGGGCCACGGGGATGGCTGATACTGTCAAAGTTAAACCAACTACTAGCAGGTGCGCTCACATTCTTCTATCTCTATTATCTCCTATGACTTCCATTGCTCTGAATCCATGTCAAGGAGACCGTGCACTGAGGTGGTATTAAACTCCAGATGCAAAGCGCATTCTGTATTGCTGGCAGACATCATCGGCCTCCCAACAGAGCCAGGCGGAGCTTAGACAATTGCAGCCCTGGCCCTGCAGGACTGAGTAATACCAACCCATGCTTTGATCTTGGTCCTGGGATCCATGCTACAACTCCCAATCAGAATTAAATGGCCAATTAGCCTTGCATATTTTCTAACCAGGATAGAGACTCAGGCATGCACATCGACACCTACTCTTCAGGTTAAGTGTCCCAGCAGAAGGTGTATTTTTTCTTTTTCTCGACTTAATTATGAATTCAAGAAAAGTGAGTATTATTAATTGGATCTCCCCCATTAGCAATAAAAAAGCCCCAAGACATATTCTGGTAATAATCAGGAACTACAAAAACATATGAAAATTGAGTAAGTAGCTTCCTAGAACTTTGCAGTACAGTAGTTAGAAATATGAATCTTTAGCTAACTTCTTGGTCATGTCTCATCTCTGCTATATAAAAACTGTGACCTGTGGCATCTTAAACACCATCTCAAAGCTTCATTGACCCTCATTTGGAAAGTGAGAAGGTAATTTTAGTGCCATTACATTGGCACTTGTATGGATTAGCCTTTCAAAAGTATGTGAAATCCTTAGCATACTACCTGACACATAATGGCCAACAGCTCAATGGAAACAGCTCAAATGTCAATAATCTCTAGCAGTTCTTAGCATTTCTGCTCCAAGCACATCTAAACTCCCAGTCGCCCAAAAGTGACTAATCCAACTGGAACACATCTAGACTGAATCCAAATGGTCTTTAATTCCTCATTTTGGAACATGTCAAAACAGAAAACAATTGAAAAAGGAAACAAAGAGAGTGGTTTTAACTGTCTACTGTGAGCCAAGTACTGTGGCAGCTACTTTTCTCCTGTTCTCACAGGTGGGCTTTGCGTATTGAACAGGAGTCAGTGATCAGGTATATTGAAAACCAGGTTTCATCCTTGTGCCCATGTCTTTAAGATAAAAAAACAGAGAGGAAATCTGCCTGATGGCCAACTGGAGTAGAGGCGCATCAACACCTGGTCTCTTCAGACATTCAGGTTCAGTGGGTACTTTATACCCGAATAGTGAAACAAGTGCCGCTAATATGGAGTGTTCCGAGTTTCCCTACAGTAAAGGAGGCTGCATCTCCCGTCACAGAGCCTGGGAAGTGCTGGCCGTGAAGGTGAGTTCTAGACAGGAGATGGAAGTTGGCTTACTGAGTCGCTATCCACGCATTCAAGACGGGCAGAGAGGGAGAGAACATATTAAAAACTCATCTAAAACAATGAGGGAAGAATTGTCTTTCAACAAATAGTGCTGAGAAATCTGGACTTCCATTTGGAGAAGTTGAATCCCTACCTCACACACCAAATTAATTATACAACAATCAGTGCAAAATTAATAATAGATCTGAATGTAAGGACTAAGACTAAAACTTTCAGAAGAAAACATAGAAGTGAGTCTCTGTGACCTTGGGTTAGACAATATTTTCTTAGATATGATAGTAAAAGTGTAAGACAGAAAAGAAAAAAACAGATGAGCTGGACTTTATAAAAATTTGAGACATTTTTGCCTCAAATGAAATGAAGAGACAACCCACAGAATGGGGCAAATTATTTGTAAATCATATATCTGGTAAGATACTTATATTTAGAATGTATATTTTTATAAAGGCAAAAGGTCTGAATGGACATTTTTCCATGGAAGATATAAAAATGGCCAATAAGCCCAAGAAATGGTGCTCAACACCAGTTATCATTAGGGAAATCCCCATGAAACCAGAAGCTACCGCTTCACACTCACTGGGATGGCTACAATCATCAAAACAGACAATAACAAAAAATGCAGCAAAAGTGGAACCTTCCTGCATTGGTGGTGGGGATGTAAAATGGTACAACTACTTTGGAAAGCAGTTTGTCAGCTCTTCAAAATGTTAAACACAGAGTTACCAATTTTACCTCTGTGTATGTGCCCAAGAGAAATGGAAAGAGTGTCCACCTGGAAACATGTATGTGTATGTTCACAGCAGCATTATTCACAATGGCCAAGACATGGAAACAGCTCAAATGTCCGTCAGCTGATGAGTGGATAAGGCAAATGTGGTACAATTATACAATGATATATTATTTGTTCATAAAAAGGAATGGCGCACTGATACATACCACAACATTGAAAGCATTATGCTAAGTGAAAGAACCCAGGCATAGAAGACCACATATGGCATGATTCCACGTGTATGAGAAGTTCAGCAGAGAGACAGGATGTAGATTAGTGATTTCCATGGACTGGAGGGAGGGGTACAGGGGAGTGACTGCTAATGGGGGCAAGGTGTTTTTGGGGAACAATGGATTTATTTTTAAAACAGTGGTTATGGTTACACATCTCTGAGAATATACTAAAAACACTGAATTGTATACTTTAACAAGGTGAATTTTATGACATGCAAATTGTTTATCAACAAAGTCATTAAAAAAATGTCATCTCTGAGGCTGAGGATCAATATTGGGGAAGTCAAATCTTAATCAGCTACAATGATCAAGTCAAGATCAGCATTTGAAACAAAAAGGTGCTGAGCTGGACAAGCCCTGAGGTGGATGGAGAGATGCACAGCAGAAGTAGAAATAAGTCGGAAGGCCCCCCGACGTGTGGGCCACATGAGGTGAGGTTCCAGGGTACTGGTGTAATGGGTGAGTCAGTCCCGATGCGGGGTTCTCCAAGCACGGACCAGGACCCCTGAGAACCTCTAAGACACTCCTTGGTGATCCATGACTTTTCACTGATCCATGAGGAAAAATCTATGTTCATAGTAAAACTAAGATGTTATTTTCTCTTGACAATTTCATTCTCTAATGAATGTATGGTGGAATTTTCTGGAAGCTACCTGGTGTGTGATGACATCACTGCTCTGACAATGATTTGTTTATTCTTGTATTTGAAACATTTCTTAGTTTTAATTTCTAATATGGTAAATGTCTACAGAAATAAAACATATAAACTAAAAATCTTTGAAATACACTATAATTTTTGAAAGGACAATGGAGTCCTGAGAACCACGCGTCTTCATCTGAACCACTGGTTGAGGTGGGGACTGGATGCTTTTGTATCAAACAATGATCCTGTGGGGACCTATGTGAGTGGACATTAGCAGGCTACATGTGGCAGGGGACAGCAGTGAGCCGTCTAGATGCCTGGGGCTCTATGACAGTGATCATGATGTCTTAGCACTTAATTCAAATCTCACAAATACGGAAGTCTTACTGATACTGAGGCTAATAAGTACTATGCTAAATGCCAGAGATGCAGTGGGGAAGCCAGCAGTCAGTCTCTATCTGGGCAGGTCTTACACTCAACTCTAACCCTCTCCCCCTGGCTTTCCTGTTCTTCCTCCCAGGACAAGTCTGCAAATTCGCTTGGTCATAGCCAAGTAACCTTGCTCTTTCTCAGGGTTGTCTTTTCAACGAAGTGTTTCTGCGACCTCTCCTTCAAGAGCACACCTTAGCCACGCTGCTGGGGTGTCACATGCTCACCTGCATTGCTGCATTTAGCACACTGTATGTGCTTGCAAGTCACTTCACTCCACATCAAGGGCAGAGACTCCTTCCTTCTCAGAGCTGGCATCCCCAATGCCTAGCACCAGGCTTTGTACTTAATGAATGCTCAGTACAGCTTTGGATTGCATAAATGAGGGAATGAGTTTCTCCCCTGCGGAACATAATTATGAGGCTCTCAGACAGTATAAGTGAGTGTAAAATGCCTTGGCTTCAGCGGCTAACTGGCCAGAGGCTGAATCATGAACCGGCAGACTCATTGACCACGGAGTTCAAACAGACCCAGTGCCCAGGACAGCAGGACATTGAGAGCCTGATGACAGGGTGGCCCGTGCAAAGCTCTGTTTAGTTGACATACACGACTGCGCTCCCCAAAGTCTGCAGCTCCTGTGTCCTGGCAGCTCCTGCTGGCTGCACCATTTTCCTCTCTCCACTACAAAGGCGGGGGCCCGACTCTGACAACAGCACCAGGACCTTGAGGACGATGACAGGGGTTTTATGTTTGCCTCACAAGGAGTATCAGAGAGAAATGCTTCGGCCTGGAAGGTGCCACCCACATAAAGAAGGTGATACACAGGCTGCATCCAGAAATAAGGATGCTGGGCTTTTCCGTGACTTTCTGGACACAACCCTCCTTTCCTCCACCGAGTCTGAGGGCGTTTGAGAGCCCCATGCCTGACAGTGTTAAGGGGATTGTTTCTTACGGGAAGTAAGAGTCACGTTCTTGTGCACAAAGCCACTTTTTGGTAAATATTCCCACCAAGTTTCTTTAGGTGTCCAAGACCCCCTGGCAGAAAAGGGGCCGGGGAAATCATGGCAAAGCAAATCCTAGATAGTTTCAAATGGACTGATTTTCTCTACTCCTTGTAGAGATGCTCTAACCAAGGCAAATATGAAGGGCTCACTCAGAATCACTGTGAAGAAATTAAACCCAGAGGGTCCTGAATTTTGGGGAGAAAGCCGTTCCCCTCGGCCCTTTCAGTTATGGTAGGCGGCCATGGTTCAAGGTCAGCAAAGAAAGCAGCTTCTCTCTGATAGGAACTGAGCACCCAGAAAGTTATCTTTCTTCCCCAAAAGTCTTCCTCATCTCACTCAATGGTCTTCTCCCTGACCTAAAATCCCAGGAATTGCTCATTCTTTCAGAATAAAATCTGGAACACTGTGGCTATAAACTAATCCAATCAACAAACATGGGCTTAGCCCATGCTATGCTCTGGCCAGATTTGAACTGAAATCACTCTCAGAGGGTCCACAAAACTGTGGGGGAAGGGATGAGGGGCACTCAACACACATAACACGTTAATAGAAAGCACACACACTCACACAGACATGGAGGGAATGCAAATGGAGCACAGAAGAAGAAACCTGGCATTTATTGTTCATAATTCTGCACTGGATATTGTGCTAAGATGCCTTAGATATCACGATGCTGCCCCTGAAACTTCCAGGACAGGTCCACATCTGCAGACCCCACTCTAGGGATGGGTAACTGGAAGAGCGACTGAGGGTCCAGATGCAGAGCTGGTCCCACCGTAAGTGCCAGGCCAGGGCTCCGTGACGTCACACCGTCTGCTGCAGGGAATATGGCAAATAGGGCCCCAGAGGTTTTAGTAAAAAGCTGTTTAAATTCAGGCTGTAGATGAAAAGAAACAGGCTGTTTTATCCATGCCCAGTGGCATTCATTGCCACCAAAGAGCATTTTTGAAAGTGCTCACACCCATATGGCCCCACACTGGATGTTACACAAAAGGCCTCACCTCCAGGGGCTGATGACGGATGGGAAACAGGCTCGCAGCACGAGCCTGCCCAGGGAGGGGCCTCCAGGGCCTGCACACACGTGGCCCGGCCCCAGCACATGCAGCGGATGTGCACAGTGGAGATAGCCTGCCAGCCATGGGGGGAGGGAGAGCTTTTCCTCACGGTGCCCCCACGCCAGCTGGCTACGCCAGGTCAGGAGGCGGCCTGGCTGGGTGTGTGCCCGCGGCAGCTGCCCCTGGGCTTCAGGTGTCCCTGCACGGCCTCACCCCATCTGTGGGAAAGTCTCAGGCTGCCTGGATGGAGGCGGTGTGTGATTGGGGCCCTTCCTGAAGACCACACAGGAGTTCCTACAGAAAGCCAGGCAACATCTGGTGCAGAAACAGGAACACATTTGCAGACCGCAGAACTGGCACCGGGCTGGAGGCTGAGAGAGTGAGGGCCGAGGGCTGGTGGCAGGTGTGGAGTGGAGCTTTGCGTTGCACAGCCACTCAGAGGGTGTGACTCGGCAGTGGAATAAGTGAAAAAGGGAATTGATTGTGTTTCCGTTACTAGTGAAGGAACATGCTGAGATTTAACCATGGGGATATTTTATCACCGCCTGAAGCACACGGGGCCAGCTTCACTCAGGCCACTCAAGACCTGTGGATTTGTCCTGGGTTGTCATCTAGCTGTGTGACCTCGGGCTATCCACTTAACCTCTCTGAGCTTTGGTTTCCTCAAGTATGAAATGGTAAGGGTTCCTCTGTCTGTAGGTTTTCAAACCGGGTTCCGTGGAGCCTGATGGGTCCCCTGGGAACCTGAGGAGGCTGGCCTGGGTGCTGCACCCTGCAGCCTTCCCCTCCTGCCCTCTGGCAGAGAAGTGACACCCAGCAATTGCACAGGTTGGGGTTCCTTGGGAAGTTGTAGAAAAAGAGAGTTTCACTGCCAAGAACTATGCAGATACACCGGTCTAAGATACTAACATCCTTACGACATTTTATGCTTTCAACATTTCATTTGGTTTTCATCCTGCTTCTCATCCTAACAATACAGCTTTTCCATACCTAAGGTAGACATTAAGGACGAAGAAGGAACAAAGAGGATGTTGGAGGGGCGCCCAACATGACATAGGGCCAGAGGCGGCAAGGCCATGAGCGCAGCCCCGGGCACTGGAGTTCGCCCTTGTAGGGGGGGTTTTGAGCCCCATCTGTTTCTTGCTGACATGGCACAACAGATGTCCTCATATGAAATGGGGACATTGGGTACTAATACAGGAACAATTACCATTACTATTCTCAATGAAGAGGGTCACCTAGACAACAGCCACAAATGTGCTAGGAAAAGTGATGGATACTAAATGGTTCGGAGGCCGACATGCGTTGGCTGAAGAGTTTAAGCAGGGCGGGGCTTCAGTGCTGGTGAGACGGCTCCAGGCTGGAGAAGATACCTCGGCTATGGGCAAGCAGGCGTTCTAGCCTAGAAGCCGGCTCCACGCCATGTCTCCTTCCTATCTGGCTCTGGAATAACCGAAATGTGTGTCGCATCAAAACGTGGTTTTGCTTGAGGGCTGCTCTGTGTCAGGAAGCAGGCTACCAAGGAGTTTGCAGAACACGTTACATGAAATAATTCTGTGCACTTTCAAACCAAAATGTTTCTGTTTTTATTTTAACTAATGACTTTTAAATGAATGACACAAGCTTAGGGACTAATAAAGATCAACCACAGAAGGGGAAAGAAGAAATAGCTGAAATCCTCGGTTCTGCTGGAATCATTCAAGCACACATGAGGAATGTCCAGGCTGAGCCACCCTCTAGAACAAACAGACCCTCCTGAATACTGTAAGACAACTGCAAGCAAAGGCAGTCCCCTAAAAACACAGCCCTGGAGGTGATACAAGAATTCCAAGCATTGTTTCATTAAGAACAAAATCTGATGTCCTATCAAGAGATGCCCCGCTCCATTCAAAGCCACTGTTTGTTCTGTCTTACGGTATCTTACGGATCTGCAGAACTTCACACATGCCTAAATAAAACAGGTCCACGCCGGCTCAAGCTGCTCCTTGTTTTACTGATCCTGAGCCCCTGCTTGGAATCATAACTTCAAGAGCTCCGTGGGAGCGTGAAGAGTGACTCTTTGCCTCGTTAGTAACCCTTCGGGCTACTGGTGCTATAGGAGAAGGGAAGTTTGTTCCGATGCCTGAGTGTTTCTCTTCTGCTTCAAAAACTTGAGATTGGAAAATTGTTATTGGAATAGCGACACTGCAAATTTCTTAGTCACAGTGTTTTCCTACAGTTGAAAGGAAAATAGGAGGTTTTGGCTCAAGATGCAGTCCCAAGTTTCCCCAGTCCTGTGTTTCCACACACACACTCGGGGTGACAAGCGACATGAGTGAGAAACAAACCTCGATGTCGGCTACTCTGCCTGTCACAGTCCAGGACCCCTCTTCCATTTCCTGCACCCACGTTGCCATGGAGAAACCGGGTCCTGCCAGGGTTTGCATTTCGTCTTCTCCTTGGGAAAACACAGCAAGCTCTACAGCAGCTCATCTGTGGCCACCGCCAGACCAGCCTAGGGCCCCATTCTCTGCCGCAATAGTCTCAATACATTTGATTTCATTGCGCGTGCGTGCACACGCACATGTTTACACCCAGGCATATGAGCACAGTGACTCAGTCTATTCAGGCTGCTACGCCAAACAAAACAAAACAAGAAAATCCCCCACAGACCAGGGGGGTCCAACAACACACATTTCCCACAGTTCTGGAGGCTGGGCAGGCCAAGCAAAGTGCTGGCCGAGGTGAGAGTCCACCTCCTTTTCACAGACGGTGTCCTCTCCCTGTGTCCTCACAGGCAGAAGGAGGATTAAGGGGCTCTCTGGGGCCCCCGGGATAAGGGCTCTAACCCCCTTCAGGAAGCTTCTGCCCTCATGCTCTCATGACCTTCCGAAGGACCAGCTTCCTGATACCATCACTGTGCAGTTGAGGTTTCAACATATACATTCTGAGTAGTTTTGAGTCGACACAAATATTTAGCCCATAAGACACAAGCTGAAGAAATGAAGAAGCTATAATGCCTTCACTTTTTAAAAACTTAAGTTTACATTAGAGACTCTTGTCAAAACCAAGTAGATAATGGCAAAATGCTCAGAGGCAATGTTTTTCTGCCTGGATTCCTCCTATTGCTTGAAAAAAGCATTTCTGAGAAAATAATGGATAAAATACCTTTTTGGCAGTCTCAGCCCCAAACCATCATGTTTTGGGCTTTTAGTCAGTATACATACTCAAGAAAGTAAGCTTGCTCAGAGATGAAAAAGCCTCTAAGAATATAGAAGCCACATAATGGACTAGTCTATACAGTAATGGATTTGGGTTACACGATCACAAGAAATTGCTTTCTAACTATTCACATTTCACTTTACAAGTCTTTTGCCCACGGATCATTGCATAAACTCACCAAACTCCATCACACCTCCGCTTTGAAGACCAAGTTCATCCCGTCTAGGATGAGGGCTCTCGAGCTCATCTGAGCATCACACTACTCTCTGGAACACATCCCGGAGTGCTGCACACTTAATCCCATTACACAAATGCAAAGAATGTCACTACAGAAAACTGACTGTCCTGCATGCGTGCAATATGGGCACATGCATCTCAGGAAATGGGCTGGCCAAATGTCTTGAGAGTTTTAATTAACATTTGTTGACTCTTCAAAATTTTATTATCCATTGGAGTTATTAGCAAGAAAACCTTAAAAAATGATGGGAGTATACCTTAAAATAGAGAAAACACTCTCCATAAAATAACCAATTGAGTGTATGTGTGTGCTGAGAGGGAGAGAAAGCTAGAAAAAGACCCGGGGAAACATAAGTCACAACTGGTACACCCCTGGGTGCACTTGGTAGAATGTCAATATTTTGAAAAAACCTGCCTACAAGGAAAAAAGCTTTTATGATTAGAGCTTATGAAATTATAACAGATAGGATAACTCCTCAATTTGGTAACAAGGTGGACCTTTGAACAATATTCTTTGCTTGGCCACACTAGGAAAACACCCAGTTCTTTGATGGAGCATCTGTGCTCACCCACCAAAATGGGGACATGCAGGTGGTGCTCTGAAGGAGCCTGTAATACGACTGCTGAGACCAGATACTCAGGGGAGGAGGTGGAATGACGATCCCTGAATCCCATGAAGAAATGTGGTCTTGGAGAGGGATGAATAAGAGATCAAAGTTTTGTTAATTCAGAAGAGGTCATCAGGGAAACTGCAGATTTAATATGCCATCAAGAGATTCCACGCCACCAAACTCATAAAAAGAAGCAATTCACTTCAACCTGAGGGCTAGCTGGCTTTGGCGAGGAGAGGGGGAGTCCAAGCACATGAAGATGGCAGCAAGCAGCAAAGGCTGAAATCAAAGCTGGACATGCCCTGCCTGTTCCTGATTCGGTGACTGGCCCTTTCTGCCCAAGGACTGTGGCCACGCCAGCCGACGGCTGCCTAACACACTTGTGATGCGGTGCGCCTGAATAAAGCGCTCTAGAGGTAGCTCAGTTTCTAACTGAGGGGCAAGGAGGTGCAGGATTGAGTATCCTCACCACTGATGCCACAAATTCGCGTAGCTTTTTGGTGTGTGTGTGTGTGTGTGTGTCAATTAGGGACTTCCTGGTTGTGACAGGAAACACAAATCACCGGCACAGGCGAAACACGAGCTGTATGTTGAAGCAAGTTTGATCTGGAAGCTAAATGGGGTTATCAGGGCCCCGTCCTCACGGGTCAGTCCTGCTGTCCTGCGCTGACCTCACTCCCAGACTCCACGGGGAGGCGCGGCGGTCTGATGCGGGGAGGCTTGGAAAGAGCAGGATGGAGGTGTCTCTCTAGCAGCAGCACGAGTTTTGGAATTCATTAGCTTTGGCTCTTCTTGGATCCTGTTTTCATTGCTGAGTGATTGCTGTTGCCCATGAAGGAAGTTCTGCCTTGACTGCTCAGGTTTGAGGGGCCCAGCTGAGCTGCTGCCTGAGAGGGAGGGGTGGGCGTCCCCGGCAGAAATTCAGGGTCCTGAGCCCAGGAAGAAGGCGTGAATGCTGGCAGGAGAAGCGCACCCTCCCGTACACATTTCTTGTCCCCGTCCAGACCCTGTCTCCCCAGGGACTCCCCCGGGTCCCACCCTCGCTGCCCCTCACTTACCTCTCGTGTCGGTGGCCCTCTACGTGTTCCTTGCCCTGGTTTGGCTTCTTGGCAAATTGTTCTCCGTCCCCAGCATTTGCTTCTATAAAATCTGTGCTCACTCCGTGGCTCCTGGCAAGCAGGAGTTCCATCAGTCCTGGAAATAACCCTGGCCATGAGGGGGAAGCCTCTGACCTCTCCCAGAGGTGATGGGGAACTGTCCTGCGCAGGCGCAGCGAGGCTCCAGGGCGGTCACTGCGGCAGCTGCGGGAGGTGCGTTAGGACCCGGAGCTACCGCGGGGACTGGTTCCTGCAGAGCTGCGCGACTCACTAAATGGAAAGGGCTGGAAAGAAAGCAGCGAGAGCCAGATTTACTCAGAAGGGAAGACGGAAATGTGAAAAAAAAAAAAAAAAGGATTAGGAAGAGGAAAATCAGAGAAGTCTGTTTGAGAAGAAGTAAATGAAGTTGATTTTTGACATGTTGAGTTTCAAGTGATAATGGGCCATCTAACTAGAAACGTCTAAAAGGCATAGAAATGTCTGTAACTTATTGAGCACAGTCTCTGTGCCAAGAATTTTATGAGATTTAGTTCTAAGCCTCACAATAATCCCGTAAAGTAGATATTTTTGCTCTCATTTTATATAAAAATGGAGACAAGAGAGACATGTTATCTTGCTCAGCTTGCAAGGGACAGAAGCTGGAATTTGAGCAAAAGGTCTGTCTCTCTTCAAAGTCTGGACTAGACCCAAAGATCAAATCACTTAGAAGCTGCAAAAGGCTAAATCTACCCAGATCAAACCAAATAAACTCCAAGTCTAAATCCTCTTCCGCTGAAGCTTACCGCTCCCGGTGGCTACAGATGCGGTCTGGGATGTCTGCTTAATTCGTGCACTACCAAAGTGAATCCCGATGGCAAGTTGTGCACCTCTGGAGATATGCAGATCACCTGTCCCAGAGCCTGCTTGGGAATGGAGGGCCTTTTGACCCACTTTTTCATCAAAGTCATCCAGCCCCAGGGTCCTAAATCACCTCCTTTCCTCATAGGGGACTGTGGACTCAATATTGGCAGAGTTCCGGTTCAGTCTCTCTGCCTGAATTAAATTCACCAGGACCTTTTACCTGTGGGGTCTTGCTATATATGTCTCAGGTCAGTTCTCAGACAGTAACATGTGTTCTTTTTTTTTCACTCTTCGAGTTTTGTTAATATACAATCTTATGTGGGTTTAAAATGTACATCACAGTGGTTCAACAGTCCCCATGATCAATTTACATTGTGATTGCAAATTATTGTGCCCCTTAATCCCCTCCCCCTCCCCCACTGCACCCATCCTAATCCCTCCCCTTTTGTAACCACTAGTCACTTCTCAGTATCTATAAGTCTACTGCTGTTTTGTTCCTTCTGTTTTGCTTTGTTTTTATATTACATAAATAAGTGAAATCATATGGTATTTGTCTTTCTCCACCTGGCTTATTTCACTAAGCATAATACTCTCTAGATTCATCCATGTTGTCGCAAATGGAAGGGTTTCTTTTCTTTTCATGGCTGAATAATATTCTATTGTGTATATGTACCACATCTTCTTTACCCATTCATCTACTGATGGACACTTAGGTTGCTTCCATATCTTGGTTATTGCCAATAGTGTGGCAATAAACATAGGGATGCATATAACTTTTCAAATCACAGATTTTGTTTTATTTGGGTAAATTTCCAGAAGTGGCTGAGTTCCAGTTCAGTCTCTGCCTGAATTAAATTCACCAGGACTTTTTATCTGTGGTCAAATGATATTTCTATTTTTAGCTTTTTGAAGAACCTCACATTGATTTCCAGAGTGGTTGCACCAATTTGCAGTCCCATCAACAGTGTTGAAGGGTTCCCTTTTCACTGCATCTTCACCAGCATTTGTTGTTGTTTCTTATCTTTTAGCTAATGGCCACTCTAACTGTTGTGAGATGATATCTCATTGTAGTTTTTATTTTCATTTCCCTGATAATTAGTGATGTGGAGCATCTTTGCATGTGCCTATTGGCCATTTGTATTTCTTCTTTGGAGAAGTGTCTGTTCAAGTCTGCCACCCATTTCTTAATTGGGTTATTTGTTTTTTGGGTGTTGAGGAGTATGAGTTCTTTATATATTTTGGATGTTGACCTCTTACCAGATGAGTCACTTATGAATATATTCTCCCATATTGTATCTTTTTGTTCTGCTGATGGTGTTCTTTGCTGTACAGAAGTTTTTAGTTTGATGTAGTCCCCCTTATTCATTTTTTTTTTGCCTTGCCTGAGCAGATGAGTCCAGGAAAAAATTGCTTATGCTTATATTCAAGAGATTTTTGCCTATGTTTTCTTCTAAGAATTTCATAGTTTTGTGACTTACATTCAGATCTTTGATCCATTTTGAGTTTACTTTTGTGTATGGAGCTAGACAATAATCCAGTTTCAGCTGTCCAGTTTTGCCAACAGCAGTTGTTAAAGAGGTTGTCTTTTCTTTATTGTATATATATATATGGCTCCTTTATTATTTATTAATTGACCATATATGTGTGGGTTTATACCTGGCTCTCTATTCTGTTCCACTGATCTATGGCTCTGTTCTTGGGCCAGTACCAAATTGTCTTGATTGCTGTGGCTTTGCAGCAGAGCTTGAAGTCAGGGAATATAATCCCCACAGCTTTTTTCTTCTTTCTCAGTGTTGCTTTAGCTATTCAGGGTCTTTTATGGTTCCATATGAATTTAGAACTATTTGTTCTAGTTCATTGAAGAATGCTGTAGGTGTTTTGACAAGGATTGCATTGAATCTGTAGATTGCTCCAGGCATGATGGCCATTTTGACAGTATTAATTCTTCTTATCCATGAGCATGGGATGTGTTTCCATTTATTGGTGTCTTCTTTAATTTCCCTCATGTTGTTTTCAGAGCATTTCTTTTGCCTTCTTGGTTAGGTTTATTTCTAGGTATTTTATTCTTTTTGATGCAATTGTAAATGGAGTTGTTTTCTTGATTTCTCTTTCTGCTAGTTCATCGTTACTATATAGGAATGCAACAGATTTCAGTGTATTAATTTTGAATCCTACAACTTTGCTGAATTCAGTTATTATTAACTCTTGTAGTTTTTTTGTGGATTCTTTAGGCTTTTCTATGTATAATACATTGTGATTTGCAAATAGCAACAGTTTAACTTCTTCCTTAACCAGTTTGGATGCCTTTTATCTCTTTGTGGTGTCTGATTGCCATGGCTGGGACCTCCAGGACTATGCTGAATAAAAGTGGGGAGAGTGGGCATCCTTATCTTGTTCATGATCTTAGAGGAAAAGCTTTCATCTTTTCACTATAAAGTACAATCTTGGCTATGGGTTTGTCACATATGGCCTTTATTATGTTGAGTTATGTACCCTCTATACTCGTTCTGTTGAGTGTTTTATCAGGAATGGAAGTTGAATTTTGTCAAATGCTTTTTCAGCATCTATTGAGATGACCATGTGGTCTTTATCTTTCTTTTTGTTAATGTAGTATACGATATTGGCTGATTGATGACTATTGTACCACCCTTGCAACCTTGGAATAAATCCCACTTGCTCATGATGGGTGATCTTTTTGATTCATTTTATAATTTGGCTTGCTAATATTTTGTTGATGATTTTTGCATCTATGTTCATCAAGGACATTGGTCTGTAATTTTCTTTTTTCGTGGTGTCTTTGTATGGTTTTGGTATTAGAGTGATATTGATCTCATAGAATGAGTTTGAAAGTATTCTCTCTTCTTCTACTTCTTGGAAAACTTTAAGGAGGGTGGGTATTAGCTCTTCTTTAAATGTTTGGTAGAATTCGGCTGTGAAGCCATCTGGATATGGAATTTTGCTTTTTGGGAGTTTTTTGATTACCAATTCAACTTCATTGCTGGTAATTGATCTGTTCAGATTTTCTGTTTCTTTCTGGGTCAATCTTGGAAGGTCTTATTTTTCTAGGAAGTTGTCCATTTCTTCCAGGTTGTCCAATTTATTGGCATATAATTTTTCATAGTATTCTCCAATAATTCTTTGTATTTCTGTGGTTCCTATTGCGATTATTCCTTCTTCATTTCTGATTCTGTTTATGTGTGTACATTTGGCTAGGGGTTTACTATTTTGTTTATTTTCTCAAAGAAACAACTCCCAGTTTCACTGATTTTTTCTATTGTTTTATTTTTCTCTATTTATTTCTGCTCTGATCTTTATTATGCCCCTCCTTCTACTAACTTCAGACTTCTTTGTTCTTCTCTTTCTAGTTTCTTTAATTGTGATTTTAGAGTGTTTATTTTGGATTGTTCTTGTTAATATCAAGAATTCCAGAAAAATGATTAGCCCCGCACAAGAGCTGGATGCCAGAGCTTTCTAAAGACCCAGTTGCTCAAGGCAAGCTGTGGTTTATGTCAGGAAGAAATTTTAAAACAAAAGTAACAAACAAACAAAACCAGAAATCAGGAAACAATTCTGTAAAAAGGATTCTCCCCAATGGAATAAACCATGTTTCAGATAAAAGCTGTTACTTTGCATACATGAGCACTTCCAGTTGATGGAGAACAACTGCAGCATTTTTGCTGTTTACCTACATTAGGGAAATGCCACTATTTCAGGTTTTGCTGGTAAGGGAGGCTCAGAACTGTTGCAGATTTGCCCAAGGCTTCATAAAACTCTAGTATGAATTTAAAATCAGGGCAGCCCATCTCTGCGCCAATCCGTGAATATTTCTGTGCAAGCTAGTTAAATTGTGTTTGCCAGAACCTGCATTTTTTGTCTGCCAGCTTTCTCTGGCCACCAAAGCCCACTGTGTCTGGCCACAGGCAAGCTGGAAGTGCTGGAGCACAGATAGCAGGGAGGCGGAGAACAGAACGCAGGCTGGGAGACAAGGTCCTGGCAGAGTCCAGTGCTAAGGCTTAGGTGGGCCCCTACAAAATTGCTGCTTCTGTTGAACTAGGGTGGAATGTCAGCAATTCATTCAGTCAACTTTCTAGACCAAGACTCAAGACACCTTAGTTTCAGTTTTGCATAACCTAAGGGGGTGGGCAGGGGAATCCCTGAATGGTTTAAGCTAAAGTTTAAAACTGCATTTGTAATATTTCCGGCATTAAAAAATAGTCAAGGGAATTATTTGGTGATGAGGCTGTAGTTTCATTTCACCACTTTTGAAAACCAAGTGGGAAAACAAACTAAATATCTGTTACAGAAAGTTCTCAGAATTTAGAGATTCCATTGAACCAAGCTTTTCTTGAGTAATTTACATGGAGGTCTAGAGGGTAAGATAAAATGTGTGGAAGACATGATTTAGATTCATAGAACTTGGGCCCAGGTCTTACCTTTTACACCTACTTATGTGTGATTTTGGACAGTGCAGTGCACATTTCTAACTCCCAATTTTTGATGTAATTGCATGGGAACCTGATTACCTATATCACAGTTATTGGGAGGTTACATAAAAGAATGTCTGAAAATATTAGTTCAGAAGCTGAATGCTATTTCTTATTTGATAAACTGATAATTGTACACCTACAAGATGTTGGCTGTCCCCATCTTACTCTGTAATGAAGCTCTAGCAGAGGAAACCTGGGAGAAGAGAAATTAAGTCAGCTTTGCCAAGGGGGCTAAGCACACATCAGGGGTACAAGCAGGGCGGGATGGGCTGCTATCAAAAAGATATCTTTGGACAAGTTATTTAATTTGTTGTCTATAAAGTAGAGCACGTTATTTTATCTTCATTGAGTATTTTGAACTTTAATGTGGTGGGTACCGTTCATTTCTCCCATATCTAGGTAGTAGGCATCACACTTTCCCTTTACAGATAAGGCAACTAGAAAGTATGGACATGGACTGACTTTACTCACACATTACCCAATAAGCAGTTTTCAAAAGCTTAGCTTAATTTTGACCTAACATGCCCCAAATGAAATTCATGATCTCCTATCCAAATCTGAACACTTCCAGAGGCCAACACCTCTCTCTGTAAAAGAGCAGTTCTGGGTACACAGGGGCCCAAGATGCAGACTCTCATTGCACAGTCCCCTTTGTCAATTGCTGTGTACATGACGCCACTCACCGTGCCTCCTCAGCTTGATCCTTAATAGCACATCAATGTGATCTGCTTGTCTTCGTCACTACCAACGCCGACTCGGCTGAGTCGCTGCCTTCCCATCACCTGGACCGTGAGCAGCGCTCTTCTCGCCTCCTTAGGGGAAAGCTCTGTTGCAAGGAGCCTGCTGGAGAGGTGACTCCAGGAAGCTGAAGTGAGACTCTGCAGGGACTCCATGGAGAGCGGCTGCTTGTTTCTTCACCCCTGGAGTCCTGCTCCAGCCGAAGGCCACTGAGCACGCGGAGGCCAATGGGGGCCTGCCCAGCCTTTGCACGTGGAGGGACCCTCCCACGGCTTCTGGTTCCTGTCACTTCCCCACACATGTGTCCCTCCTGTTCTAAGCATTCTGGCTCCTCCCTCATCACTACAAGGCTTTCTGTGCTGTGTTCCCACCGTTCCCTCTGCCAGGAAAGTGCTTTGCCCCTTCTCTGCCACCTTATACCCATGCCTGTGCAGACCACCCGCAAATCTCTCTCTCTCTGGAAAGCCTTTCTGGGTTCCTTACGAGCCTGACCCCTCAGTGGAAAGAGAAAGCTGTCTCAGCCATGTGTCTGTGCCTTTCATCTGCCTCTGTGCTTGGCACTGGGTAGGCACCTCATAAATCCCCAGTACACACTTGGAAATATTTCACAAATTTATTCTGCACTTCATTTAACTTCTTGTAAATTTCTTAAGTGGATGCAATGCATGCAGTAAAAAACATCTGTTGCCCAATCCTCTCCAATTTCTAAATATTGCGGTGCACCCAATAGTGAACTAAAGTTCTGTGCATTGCTGTATTGACTGTTAGCCAGGTTCCTTTACGTGACATCCCAATAATTTCAGATCATGAAGATAAAAACTGTGGCATGAAGGACTTAGCTATAAACTCAGGAACCTCCCAAACTCTGTGCTGCATTATGGCTTGCTCTGCACGCCGCCTTCCCCTTACTCCTAATGCTGTCACCCTTCAGAGTCATGACACCAGGTCCTCAGATGGCATGTTCCAGTTTGAACAGGACTAGGAGGTATGAGGTTTGGAATAGCCTGTGTTCTAATTCCAGTGCCCAGAGTCAGTGTGGAAAAAACTGAACGAACGGCTTTAGAAACTTGAGTTTAACCCAAGAGTTGCCACTTGCTATTTTTTGATCTTAGGCTAGGCACTCGCCCACTGAATAGTGTGTCGGTCTGCCCATCTCGAGATGGATATGATGACCAACCACTGTGAAGAGCTATTTTGAGAGTCACAGACCACACCTGCGATATGTGCAGCAATGTGACTAACACAGTGTCTGGTACTTAGGCAAGACTCAACATGTCACAGCTACGAAATAAGACCAGATCCCAGAATCCATGATCTGTCAGAGACTTCTGGAGTGTGGGGCCCCTCCTATAGGTGGCTTCCCAAAGCCCAGAAAAGTTTGTCGTCTTGTCTTTAGAATCTCAGACCATCCCATTGGATCTGGAAAAACCTAGTGACCAAAACCAACACAGGCTACTAAGCCTTTGGTATTTGCTTGTCACGTGCCTCCCAGGGTCCCCCAGGTATTCTAGTGGATGTCTGGCCGAGCAGTGTCCACAGGGCGGTGGCCTGGCCTTGAAGCAAGAGCTGTTCAAACAAGGTCCAAGGGGAAATTCTAAGAGACCACAGAACCACTCAAATCCACCAATTCCAGCCAGTATTGTGGATAGGGAAACCTTCCCATTCAATCTCCAGCTCCTAAAAGCAGAGCATTTGTGACATTTGGCCAAAATTAAATATCTAGTAACAGGTAAGTGTAGAGAAAATTAAAATATTGTTTCTGTGGGCCTGCACATATAACAAAAATAATAACAAAATAGCAACTGCAGCGCAGCTGCACAGATGGAATAGGGTGGTGGAATTGGACCAGTTTGCCCAGAGAGAAGAGGAAATACTGAGACGTCACTGACCTTGGCTGTAGAATTTCCTTCACACTCGTGGAGATCTGAACGACACTTGGAAATGTCTCTTCTCCAGCCCCACCGGACACATCGTTCTCACCATCCCTGACCCCCAGCCCCCCAGCCACACACACTTTCCAGATTGACCCCTTTGGGTTAGCTTGACTTCTAAGGAGGCTTCTTTGTCTATCCAGGTATGTTCCTTACTAAGATGTAATGAGTGCTTATGAGCACTCATTGCTATTTAAGTTTTTTGCAATTGTTAAATATGCTTAATTACCGATATTCAAGGCTGCATCAAAATCCACCATCCATTTGGCCACCTGTGCAGTATTTGGCAGGGAGAGTGGAAGGAGTCCGGACCCTCAGGGTGCACACTCACCTCTGTCAGCACTGGGTCCTGTGGTCAGGCTGCTCCCCCCTCTTGACGAAGGGTTTGAGCTCCTTCTGCTTCGACCATCCCTGACTCCAGAGGCCCCTGGGGATATCCCAAGGGAAAGAAAGCCATTCCTGGTTAGTCGGAATTTTGAAGAGACAGAAGAGAGAAAATGAATGAAATGGAAGTCTGAGGCCTGGCACTGGGGAGGACAGGATGGCGAATGAGGCAAAGGCCATGGCAGCACGCCGATACTCCTGCGATGGGGGCCCCAGGTGGCACTAGGAGGGCATCCGTCACGGGCACCGTGAGGACAGCGGGGGAATTTCAGGAAGGAAGGAGAGAGCAACTTGGAGGCCGTCTGGGTCTACTTCTAGGTCAGCCTTGGAATGGCTCTATTCCAGACAGATTTTACCAGCATTTTGGGAGGTGGTATTTGGGGGCAGGTTTTGAAATTCCACTCATTAAAGAGAAAAACCTCTAAAGAAACAGTTGGGACCATGACTAATTTAATGAAAGAATTGTTGGTATCAGAGTAAGAGGGGCTTCAGAGCTCCTTCTTCAGCATCCTTTATAGAAGAAAACCCCAAACCCAGAGAGATGCATCTACTTGGTCAGGGACAAGCAGCTAGTTAGTGGGAGACACAGGCTGCAAATACAATTTTAAATTAGGAGAAGAGATCACTCCAGGATTTAATTCTCCACTTCAAAATGATGAGCCAGAATATACTTTCCAGTGATGTGTCTCAACTGAAATCTGATTTAGAAGAAAATGTATAGGGAAAATAGAACATAGAATTAACTTAGTCATACTTAGCTGAATGGTTTGATATGCACATGCTTTCAAATCTGTAACAGCATTTCATCTTCCAAAACGTTATCATCACAGCAAACGAATGTCTTCCATTTGGGATCGGCTGCCAGGGCCAGTGCTTGCTTAATTCCAGATGCAAAATAAGCAAACAGCTCCACATTTTAACTCTGACCATATGGAGAACTTTTCCCTTAAAACCAGAAATAACAGTTTTCCAGGTTATCAGATTAAGAGAGTAAAAGAGGGAGAGAAAGAATGGGAGGAGGAGGGGACACGGGGTGGCGGAGGCGACGCGGGGTGGAGTGGAGTGGGCAGAAAAGCCGAAGTGGGCAGGAGGGCCGCTGGGGGAGCATGAGTTAGGCCGCACAGTCCTGAGAATAATTAGAAAAACGCTGTCATGTCCCAAAAGAAGAACAAGTATTTTTTCAAGGCAAAAGCTCCCAACAGCACACATAGGTCTGGCACCTCATCTGGGGAATTTCAGGTTCCTCAATCCTGAAGATGAATTGTTTCAATTTCCAGGATAAAAGCACGGGAGATCCTCCAGTTTCAAAATCATGCAGCCACAGCACAAGGGCCTTTGCGAGCAGACAGTCCTGGCCGCTGCACGCCTGTGGTCGGAACCGTCTCCAGAGGCTTCGTGCTTGCAGGCCCACTGCACCTGCCCCCAGGCACCCAGTGGCCCCCCTCCCAGGAGCCCGCTGCACCTGCACCTCAGCCAGAAGGGCTTCCTGGATAGTGGCTATGACCTGTTACCTATCATGGGCTTCATTCACTGTTTCTAGTTTCTCCATCAGCTTAAAAAAGTAAAAATAAAAACCACTCTGGTCTGTGAAGGGCTATTGATCAAGAAAGGCCCCTTTTCCTACTGCAGAGTGGAGGAGAGAGAGGCTGGGTCTGTGCTCTGGGCCCTGAGGGCAGGGGAAGGCGTGAAGGGGGGCAGGGAGTTCAGGGATGCTGTCCACCTGGCGGGGGTTGGGTGGGGGCAGAGAGGCAGAGCACACTGGACCTGGGGTGCAGAGAGGATGATTCTGCACAGAACCGAGGGGAGATGGCCCTCAAGCAGAACCTGCAGTGACAGCCTGAACTTTATGAGGGTTAATCCTATTTATCAAATGCAACCTGTAAGGGAAATATTATTCAGACAACTGACATTTGTGGAGCTCTCCTGCGGCAGGTGCTGGACCAGGTGAGTGCTATGTTCCTGATCCGTTAACACACTTTCCTGTGGGCCTTACATGGATGCTAAGATTCAGGGCCAGGATCATGTCACCTTACAGCAACAGCATAATGTGGCAAGTAGGTGAGCTTGCGCAGCAAACCTGTATTCGAATTCAGACCCTGCCCCTAGGAGTGCAGACCTGGCACAGGTGTTGAATAGGGAGGGAGCTGACTGACTGACCGTCCTTGCAGCTGACCTTCAGGTGCGGATCCAGCAACACGAAGTTGCTCTGGGCACGGGTCTTGGGACCACCACCCTACCTCCCCGGGCCTCGGCCTACTGTGCTACAACATGAAGAGGATATTGTCTATTTTGCTGTGTTATTTAATGATTAAGTTACCTGGCACAACACAGGCCATCAGGAAACACCTGGAATCTTCCCCAATCAAGGCTGCCCCCTTATTTCTCCTGCAGAAATGTCAGAGTTCCCAGTGTAGCATGTCTTCCCCTGGACTAGAGGTAGGCAGGAAAGGGAAGCTGATGCAAGTGCAGTAGGCTCAGCGCAGTGATCGAAGTGGTGCACAACAACTTAGACGACACATTTAAATCTTTCTATTTTCAAGAAAAGAGAAACAATGTTCATTAGCTGGATGAATTTAGCCACAGAAAAAGTTATTGTCACTAAGACAAAAGAAAAAAAAAACAATTTATACCCAAGCCCACGGACCCGGATGTTTCTGGCGGGGCGTCGCCTGTGAGCCCGCCGCCTTTGCTCCCCCACAGCCCCCCAGCACTCCTGCGCCCCCCCTCAGCCTCCTCCTTGCTGGGTCTGTTCCTAGTTAAGGACAGGAAGAGAAGGAAGCGAAGCCATCACCCTGTGCTGTGGATGTCAATTCCAGGAAAGATCACAGACCAGCATGTCTACATTTTTACAATGTGGTTCTGTTTTCTCAGCTTTCTGTCTCTCTTAGTTCCTGCTCCAAACCCCCCTGGTTGTAGACTGTGTTCCACCTATAGAGCTTCTTTCCACCCTCAGAGCAGATGCTGTGTCTCATACCCTACCTTCCCACCCAGAACCTACCTGTAGGCAATTCTGCAGCCTCTCTTTTTAACTCAAAGTTAGCACAGTTTAGACATGCTTCTCTAACTGGCATAACGAGAGGAGAATCTGGTCCCCTGAAATAACTGGGTGAAATATAAACTCCTATATGTTAAAAACTTCAAACAGCTTCTCAATTCTAAGACGTAGAAATTAACCATAAATTACTTTTGCTTTTTCAAATCCATGGTCATAAGGGGACTGAGAACAAACTATAACGTGTTTCTACTTCAAAGGCAGGCACGCAGAGATACAGGGACGTGCGCTGTCTCCAAAGAGTGGGTGTATTTCCTTCTATTTTTCATTTTAAGCTGATGAGGCTTTTCCCAAATGTGCTTTTGGTGAATTTGTTTAGACATTTAGGGTTTCTAATTTTAAAACAGTAAGGAATTGTAAAAATAAAAGTTTTTCCAAATGCTCCTGGGAAATTTGAAATAGAGGAGTTAATTTTTGAGAACTTCCACCTCCACTTTCCTGGACACTGCACACGCTGTGCTGTGCCAGAGGTGGGGTATTGGTGGGATCTGGGGATCCCTGGGAGGGAAAGGAGCAGCACAGAGTCAAGGTCACAGGGGGTTTATCTCAAAATTTGAGAATGTGTGCTACGCTGAAAGAAGATGGGGTTTAGGGATCGAGGGAATTTTTATTTTATTTTGGACACACTGATGTGGAGGCGCCTGAGCAGCCTGCGGCTGGACCCCGAGGGTGGCGCTCAGCTGCCTGTAGCCGGTAGGAGGGCCCTGCAGCCAGCAGTGGGGCTGGAAATACTCAGGGCGCCAGCCTTCCATGAAAATTAATGGTGCTCCTGGGGATTTCAGCATTTACAGGCAGGAAGCGAGGCCAGCGTTTCACATAGCAAATGGTCCAGGGAATAAAATGTGTTGAGGGATCCAGTGAGGAGAGGAGGTCAGAGTGTCCCCGACTCTCAGACACGTGGAAATGGCCAGCAGCCCACAAGAAAGCAGTCTTGGTGGGGTGATTGGGGTGCAGAACAGACTGAGATGAGGGAAGAGTGTGTGGTGGGGCGAGATGGAAGCAGCAGGTCGCTCCACTTAGAAGTGAGGAGAGATGGGGTGCTAGCTGGCAGGAGAATGTGGACTGGCAACCCTAACATGACTTGTAAGGCATGTTTGGTGCTGGCCCAAAGAAGAGGGACCTCCCCAGGGAGAAATCGAGGCAGCAACCAAGAGAGTAAGAGAATGAGACACCTCAGGGGTGGACACCAGGACGGGAAACAGGACCCTTCAAGTACAAGAGCGGGACAGTGGCCCAGAGTTGGGGGCTTCATCCCTATGCCCCAGCTTTGCGCGGTTCTAATTATAACTGGGCTGAATCGTGTCTGCCCGAAAGAAGTTGAGTTCTGACCTCCAGGACCTCAGAAGGAGGCCTTACTTGGAGACAGGATCTTAGGGTGAGCAAGTTAAGAGGAGGTCATTAGGGCAGCCCTCATCCAAAAGCAGCAGCAACATAAAAGGGAGAAATTTGGGCACAAAAAAGGGCACTCATACAGGGAGGATTATGAAGACACAGGGAAAAGATGGCATCTCCAAACCAAAGAGTGCCCGAGGCCATCAAAGCCGGGGGAGCGGTGAGTGGACCTCTCCCCCAAGGCCTGCATGGGGAGCCAGCCCCGCATACACCTGGGGCTCTTACCTTCCCGATCTCACCCTCCTAGCCCCTGGAACCCAGGGACAGTGCATCTCCATGTCCAAGTCACCCAATTTGTGGCGCTCTGTTACAGTGACCCCGCAGAGGTAACACAGTAACTCTGGGCTCTTAAATTTTAAATTAAACTGTTCTCAAATGTGGTGCCATCAAAGCATAACTGTAAGGGTTAAAAGGTGCCAGCACAGTGTTCAGTAGGCACCCAGTAAATGTTTCCTGTGGCTGTAGATGAGGTTTGGGTGACCATTACAAATGCCTCTCGTTAAATATCTCTAATTAAAGCTTTTACTGTTAATTATATTAATTATCCTAATAAGCACAGCTGGGAAAATAATCCTAATGCTTCCCTGGAAGAGCGGGGCTGGGTCACGCTGCAGCCAGCAAGCTCGGGGGGAACGCGGAGGGGTGTGCTCACTGTATGCTGGCCGCCATTCAGCAAACTGACGTCTGGCCTGAATGAGGGCTGTGGGAGCAGGTGCAGGGCGTGTGGGGGGCAGAGCAGAACAGAGATGGCTGCCTGGGAAAGTCTCTTCCTGTAAGGATACCGACTGGACAGGATGCTTGTTGGGACAGTATCTTTAGGAGACAACATTCTCGGAAAGTGAATCCCGAGGTGCGTATAGCCAGGCCTTTACCAGAAAAGGGCATGATGGGAAAGTCCTTCCAAAGTGAACCCTTCCAACTCTGGGACCACATTGCAGATGTTTGGCTAGCAAAACCTTATCTGTCCATGTTAGCAGAGGACCGAGAGTAGCCTACCAGGCTCACTGCAGGAATAACGGACCGTATCAGCTACCTGTGCAGAGTGGCAATGTGCCACGCACTGCCAACACACAGGCACATTTGGGCACTGTGTCAGCCATCAAGGCACCTCTCAGAAGAATATACTACCACCACATTTTACAGATGAGGGCAAATGAGGCCCAGAGGTAAGGAGCTTGCTCGTGGTGCACACCCCCACCGATAGTGAGCCTCTCTGCTAGTCTCCCGGGCTGGCTGTGAGGGGCCTGTGCCTCCCGCATGAAGGCAGCCAGTGGGCAACTGAAGTGCGTATGTCTTAAGTCTGTTTATTGGACACCAGGCGGGAAGTCTGGGCCACAGGTTTGCTGAGCCACTGGGAGAGATGCAAGGAAGACCAAAGAGGTGCGAATGAAGACACTCCAGGGCCTTCAACAGTGTCCTTGAGCTCTGAGCGTCCTGGCGTTCAGTGGGCGAGCGAGAAAAACTGGCCTAGGACCCCCAGAGCTGCGATGTGCAACGGGGGCTATCCGTACACAGCCCCATTTTAAATTCCCTGACTGTAAAGTTTGCAAAGCAAGTCTTTAAAATGTTTTTTTTTCCTTTCTTTCTAAATCTAGGATAATATCTTTATGACTGCCAGGGTATGGAAGTCTCTTTATTTCCCTCTTTTCTTTAATTGAAGTATAATTGATATACAACATTATTAGTTTCAGATGTACAGCATGATGATTCAATATTTGTGTATATTTGGAAGTCTTTCTTTAAAAAGACTTAAACATTGAATTTATAAATTAAGAAATAGTAAGTTTGGCTATATACATTAAAATTGAAATAAAGATTATAAATAAAATCTAAGGCAAGTCACAGACAGAACAAAGGTATTTGCAACTCACAAAGCATGATGGAAATTGATGACCAGAATATGCAAAACAAGACTACAAACCAGTTAGACAAACAACCAAAAGGGAAATATCGACTGACGGAGAAACTAGAATGCCTAGAAGGTGTGGGGAAGTTCTCTGAGTTGCCAGAATATGAATTGTTAAATAAGAATATGACATGCCTTTTCAAAACTGTCAAATAAACAAAATTGTACACTTTTGATTATTTCAATGATTGAAGAAAATGCCTAGTAATGAGAACGCTCAAGCATTACTGCTAGGAAGTCAACTCAGACAAGCAACGTGGAGAATAATTTCTACTGCCACAAAAGCACAGGCAGGCAGAGGACCTAAAAATTCCATCACTGACCATATACAACCTAGAAAAGGCCACTCCTGTCAGTGCAGGAAGACAAGCCAAGAATGTTTGTCCAGCATTGTCTGAAATAGTGGTAAAGACCCTTTGCTGGGCCAAATTTTAGTAAGGCTCCCGAACCTTCTCCTAGGCTTATCTGTGCTCTTCCTGTAAAATCCAGTTTTAGCCAGAATTCTGCAATCGGTTTAGCAACACCCCACCCCCGCTATCTGATCACCCTCCCAACCTGACTGGGTTGCTCACCCCACACCCCTCCAGGTAATGTCAGGTTCAGAGAGAAGCCCCCTCACCCATGAAGTTTCCTTTACTGATTTCCCTCCACTGACCCCTGGCTCCTTGGTCACACATCCCCACTTGCCACACTGTATTTGGGGTTGAAGCCAATCTTTGTCCGCACTGTAAAATCCTCTTGCAGTGGTACCAACGCCTATCTTCCCGATGCTAGCCCTGAATTGTCAGTGACCCCAAATCAAGTACCTTTCCAGCTTTAACAAGTTCCACAAACAATTCTTTCTTTAAGAATAGAAAAGCACTGGAAGCAACCTAAATGCCCATCAAAATGACCATGGAAAAATAAAGCATCAGCTCTTCCTGTAAGGGTCCCATCTCTGCCCTGGGGCTGCCCTGCCACAGACGCCCACACCCTGGACCAGGGCCGATTGCCGTAGTGCCCTGGCTGTGAACTTCTTTTCTCTATGGAGATGCTAAGGGAATTAGGGCCACATTCTCATTTTAGGGGACTGAAGGGACCTTTGGAAATAACATTTAGGGGAACTGGAGAAATAAAAGGGTGGGATCTCAGAATCTGTGTGAGAAGAGAGGGTCAAAACTGTGGCCACATCGAACCAGACACAGAGAAGAAGGCATTTGTTTTCACACATGGATGGAACTGGGGCTTAAAGGAGAAAGAAAATACGGAAAACCTGCTTCCTGCAAGAAGGAAGATCAGCCAGTACAGAGACCGTAGTCATGATCGGAAAGGTCATTGATCCCTCCAGAAATGTCATCGCCTCTTGCCAGGAAACCACCAGAATATCTGTAAAACTGTGTAACGTCTCCAAAGATGTCCGCACAACATGGGGGATGTATCGGTGGGATGAAAGGAGATAGTGAAGGAGGAAGGAGCTGAATATCCAACTCAGACAGAGCCCGAGTGGGTATTCCATGGAGGAAGACCCCGGACGGGAAGGAGGCACAAATGGGGTCAGATAACATCCAAGCGTGGCGCTGGTTTCCTCGAGAAACGGACGCCATCTCCCTTGAGATGATGGAGAAGGAAACACAGAAGCCAGGGTGATAAATATGGAGATAAATTGAGAGGAACCTGGACTGGAGTTTATTTTTGGTGATTTCCATCATCCAAGAAATAAGGAAAAGATCATATTGAGGGTGTGAGGGGCAGGAATTAAGTTAATGTCACACCAAGTCTTGAAAAATTGGCCCAGCCGCTTCAGGGAATGGGAAACCAACAAGAGGTCCACTTAAGGATGACGGCAACTGCTGCTGACCGTCAAAGTGAGTTTGAAAGTTTAAAAATTGGTTGTGGCGCTCAGGAGCACCTCTGTGAGGTTTGGGCTGCTGGGCTAGGCAGCTGGGGAGCAGGGCGGGCTGTGCTGAAGGTAGAGGTGGGCAGTGCCCTGAGGATGGGTGTGGGGAGAAGGGGGAATCACAAGTACAGTGCCTTTGACACCATCGTCCTGCTTTGCTGTGAATGTCCAGATGCCCTGGCTGGTAACGGGGTTGCTCAGCCCTTTCTCAGAATCCGGCTTGGCTTCAGTGATCCTGTGTGGCAGCTGGTACAGCTGGTACAACAGGCTGGCTAGGCGGTCTCCTGAAGGGCATCTCCCAGGGATCCTTTGGAACGCAGGCCTCTCCTTCACTTCCCTCATCCGTTCCAGCTCTGCCCTCGCGTCAGAGTCTGACTGCGGATTGGACGTGCTGTGGGGACACTGCACAGATCTGCCTGCCTTGGTTAGCACCCTTACTTCTCCATTACCCACAGAAGAATATTTTTGGTAGAATTGCTCAGATAAGAGTATAAATAGAGGAAGCTATGAGACGGGGCTTGGCTCATTTTCACAGGCTTGGAAAGCTGAATGGCAGCATCATTAACAGCTGCAAGCTGCAATTTCCAGGCAAAACTTCCAGGGTAAAAAGGAACCAGGCAGAGTTCTTTTAGAAAAAGAAGAGGGACAGGAGAGGGAAGATAAACTTATATAATTTATTTTGTCACAAAAGAGACAAACTACCCAAAACAATCATGAAAGCCTGTGTCCATTCATCCCTTCAAAGTTTGCAGATGTACGTGTGCACGCCCTTTGTTTTACCTGAAACACAAATATTCCAAGGATTATATTGTGGTTATTGCTTAAATAAGCCTGAATCCAGGAATTCACATTTGTGAGACAGAAGGAGGTCCTGAACCCCAGACATTATATGCTTTACGAAGGGATCGGGACTCATCTTCACTCTCAAGTTCGGCTTTTCCTACCACTGCCTCCTAAAATCAAATTCCATCACTTCTCACTTTACTTCACACCCACAAACATTTATTGAGCTCCTATTATGTCTTAAGAAGTATTTTTATGGTTATGTCAACCTCTTCATTTTCTCTGGCTTTTCTGGAATAGCTCATCCTCGAACAAACCAGCAATTGTGCATCTTTTCAAAGTGTTCTCAGCCCAGTGACCTGCACTGGGAAGCCAGGCACACAAATTTAAAGTCTCCTATGGCTGTGCCAAAATTCGGGGGAGAGTAACTGATGAGTTCCATATTAGTTCTTCCGCCTTTATCAATGATTCAGTTGCTTTGCTGGGAAACAATATAGCTCTCTTTCACAGACTATTTTCAAAAGCTCATAACACTAAGAAACTCATTTGCTATTTTATCAAGACCCCTATGGAGTCAATTTATAAAAAGCACTTGAATAGTTTCACATTTCATGAGAAATGTTAGACTAAATTTTTAATAAGTGTCTTTTATTATCACAATAGATATTTATACTGCATTTGTGTTGGTGTATTTATGCTTGTAAAATGTGAATCTGATTGGTGAAGTTGAAAAAAGCCATTATTCTCTATGGGTTATAATTACTTTCTCATAAACCAATTCTGTAAAAGCATGGATTGTTACATTATTGGACTGATAAATGGGCTGTTCTTTCAAAATATGGGCTTGATTTGTTCAGAGTTGTATGGGACACATCAATTTTTGTACTTACCTTTCTAAAATTGAGTATTTTAAGATTTTTTTTGGCCTCTCTTTCACCTAAGTTTAAGCCTTATATGTATTTCATTGTCTTGATGTACTTATTGACTATTCACCTAAGATGTGAACTTCATTTCTGTCTGAATACAGGAGAAGGTGTCATAATCCTCTAAGAAAACCTCACTGTTAATGTTCACGGTAGGAAAAGTGTAGGTACCCAGGAAAGTTTCTCAAAGCCAAAGTACTAAAACCCTAGTACTAGCTAATGCTAGTCCCCAAAACACTAATCTCCTGGTCTAGTGGTCTTTCCATTATACTTATCAGGACCTGTTTTCACATTTAAATACTCTTGCTTTGTATGCAGAGTATGTCACCACTTCTGTACTCGGTGATTGTCATAGACTGAATGTGTGTCCTCAAAATTCATATGCGGAAATCCTGACTCCTGCCTGACAGCGGTAGGTCTCTGGGAGGTGATCAGCTCATGAGAAGGGAGCCCTCGTGAACAGGCTTAGTGCCCTTATGAAAGAGTCTCCAGACGTCTCCTGCCCCTCCCACCACGTGAGGACACGGCCAGCAGAAGGCTGGCCATCTATGAACCAGGAAACGGGCCCTCACCAGACACCGAGTCTGCTGATGCCTTGATCATGGATTCCAGCCTCCAGAACTGCGGGAGATAAATGTCTGTCGTTCATAAGCCCCCAGTCCGTGGTGTTCTGTTATAACAGCATGGACAGGCTCGGACAGTAACGAACCCAACTTTTCTGTTCGAATCACTCTAAGTTAGTTGTTCAGGGCTTTCTCTCCTCTTCCCTTATCTTATCTCATACCTTACTGGACTATTCAGCCCGTCTTCACATCAGCCCATGAACTCACCTGTGGCCACAGGTTGTATCACCAAGTAGGGGTGGGAGAGGTGGAGTGGTAGAATGTAGTTAACACTGTAATGAAATTTGCTATTAACTTATGCACCTCACCCACTTGAATGTAGCTTTTAGAGAAATCTAACCCTGTAATTGCTCCCCATTACCAGTACCTAACAGATTAATCTTCGTAGAATGGGTTTATTAAGCACTTGCTAGGTATCATGCACTTTGCTGTATTTTCTTACAGTAATTTTATGTAATTGAAGAGCATACTTTTATCCACTTGAGCCTGGGCTATAGGAGGTTAAATACTTTGCTCAAGACTACGTGGAAAAACTGGTATAATGTACAAAGTCTATGTTTCCTTCAATATTCCAAACAACTCCTAAGATACATGTAATATATTAGAGGCTTTTCTAAAGCCCATTTAAGGTCTTACCTCATTACTATTCCTTGGCAAAGTCTGTCTTTGTATTTACTAGGCAGAAAAACAATTCATCTTTTGTCTAAGGATATGGCCTTCATGGAAACACCAACAGAAAGAACCAGAAAGAGTGGGTATAAAGGCTGTCAGTTTGAGAATCAGTTTCTTAAAAAGTCTGATCAAGTAGCTGCAGTTCAGAATGAGGAATAAACATTTGTTTTTCACCCTCCAAAGTCATCTACTGAAATAAAGGATTATAAATTCAAAAAAATGGTAGATCAAGGGTGGGGAATAATCAATCACAACAGAGATTTCAATAAACTTTTAGAAGGAAATAGGAGAGGATAGAAAGATGAAACAGGCAAAGAAATATATGTTTAGAGGCTTTAAAAAAAGGAAAGTAGTCTAACTACTGGAATTCGGAAAGACTCTGGGTTAGGAATTAGTAAGTAGCATAGCGGTTGGCATTAGAAGTTGGACTAAAAATAGGAGCATTTGTTGATAATGTACAAACGACAGCCACACCACTGGGCATGCCCATCCTACTCCAGTATCCCTAGCTCATTTGGGTTATTGGCAGAGTTGGGCTCCTTGTGATTTTTAAGGCTGACATCGTCCTTCCCTGGCTATCAGAGAGGAGCAGCTGCTTGTTTCTAGAGACAGGATGTGTTGTGTTTGGGGGTGAGGGAGCCGAGAGCAATTGCTCTTAGAGACTAGGCACATGGCTGCTGATACATTTTTAGTTTACAATAAAATAATTGAAAATAAAATATTTCAGACCTTAGAACGAGATTAAAAATATAAAAGAAAACACAGATAACATTAGTGCAAAGGGCTAACATCAAACTAGTAAAAAAAAATTCCAGAAAAAAGTAAGGGAAACAAAATGGAGGAAATAGCAGAAGAAATAGCAAAATAACAGAAATTAGAAAAGAAGTAAGAGAAGAAATTTTCTCAGGCCTTAAAAAAGACATGTTTTCAAATGAAATTTTCCATCAGCAACAGCTCCACATGCTAAAGATGACAGAAACAGACACACGAGACAGTAGAGAGTTGATATAAACTTGTCCTTAAATGACTGGTAGAATTTCCTAGTGAATCTGCCTGGTCCTGGTGCCTTCTGTTTTAGAAAATCATTAATGTGTGAGTTTTAGTAGATTGCATCTTCAAGGAATTGGCCCATTTCACCTAGGTTACCTGATTTGTGGCATAGAGCTGTTCACTGTATTCCTTTATCACCCTTTAATGTCTATGGGATCTGTAGTGATGTCTCCTCTTTTATTCCTGATATTTTTAATTTGTGTCTTCTCTTTTTTTCTTAGTTTGTCTAGAGGCTTATCAATTTTATTGATCTTTTCAAACAATCATTTTTTGGTTTTGTTGATTTCTTCCATTGGTTTCTACTCTGAATTTTTATCATTACTTTTCTTCCGCTTACTTTGGATTTAATTTGCTCTTTCTCATATTTTTATTTTAAATATTTTCCCTATTTTATTCAGTTACTATTAAACAACAAGTATTATGCCCAAAACACTGGGTGTAGAGTTGTGGGATGTGTTACCCAGGAGTTTGTAGTACCTTTGAAATGGTAGAACACATACATAAATCCAGTGAAAAGAAAGAGCCGGAAGACATAAGAAAGTGATAACTGTCGTATTCTGTACAGGACGACACCTGGAATTTGGCTTCGGATACACCTGGTCTAGAACTTGACCCGACACGGGAAGATGTGGGCCTAGGCAGTCACACACACTCTCCGAGCTTCAGTTTCCTCATCTGTGAAACAGGAACAGTATTATTACGAGGGCATGATTTTTAGATATAAGAAAAAATATTTAACACTGTACCTGACGAAGTTATATGTATTTAAGCTGCAAGAATGAGTCAAAGAGATCAAGTAGAATCAAGCAGGATTGGGGGAGGCGTGAGACAGGCTTTGTTGAGAAGAATAGATGGGTAGAAAGGAAGCCACAAACGCCTACCATCCACAGCAGAGACAACTCACTGAGCTTAAGATATGAAATGCAAATCACTGAAAAATGTATAGCTCCATGTGCCGAAAGTACCATGCTTCACCCCAAAGTAAAATCTGCCCGTTTTCAAAAGAGAAAGTATGAGAATAAGAGAAAAAGAGTGGTTTGGGAGAAAAATATATGTGTGTGAGTATTTATATATTTATATCAGAGAAACAAAAATTTTGTGAAACTGGCCTTGGCACAATGGGACGCTAGTTACTTTGTAAGGATTCCATTATCATATATCCCACCTGTTTACATATTCTGAGCCTTCTTACCTGGCATACACTCATCGACAAGTAAGTGTATGTCTCATTTTCTCTCTTACTTTGAGAATAGAGGTTTACAACAGTAATGGTTGTAATAAAAGAAATGTGGTATGTACATACAATGTCATGTTATTTGGCCTGAAGAAGGAAGGAAATTCTGACACATGCTACAACATGGATGGACCTTCTTACATGTCACCATAAAGACATTACACTAAGCGGAAGAAGCCAGTTGCAAACGGACAAATGCTGTGTGATCCCATTGATATGAGATATTTAGACTGTTCAGACTCACGGACACAGACAGTGGACGGATGGCTGCCAGAGGCTTGGGGACGAGGCGTGGGGAGTTATTACTTAATGGACACCCAGTTTCAGGTTTGCAAGATGAAAAGAATCCTATAGTGGTGATGGTCGTGCCACATTGGGAATGTACTTGATATGAAGGTACAGTCGACTGCACTTAAAAATGGTTAAGATGGTAAATTTGATAGTATATGTCTTTTATCCCAATTGAAAAAACAGAGAAAAATCTTTTCTTTAGTATTAAAAAAGTGAAAAATAAAAAGGAAACTTAAAAAAAATGTAAACTGATACATACAGGCTCATCGGTGGGGTGTATATCTACAAAAATGAATCTGTGTTAAATTAAAGCACTGACCAGGGTTAAGTCTTAAATATGAATTAGGTTAAATCTTGAATATGGTAAAATTTAATATAAATGTGGTAAGCCTCACAAGTTGCCCCCCTTTTCACCCACTCACTAACTTTAGCAGAAAACCTACCACAGACCAGCAGAGAGGAGGAAGGGGGAAGGTGAGGAGACCAGTGGATGGCCGCCCCTGCTCTCATAGGTCCAGCCTCTGCCCCCTGCGTACACAGCTGCCGGCGCCTCACAGGGGGAAGACGTGTAGACCTGTGCTTTGGACCAGGGCCTGGGCTCGGGGAAGGACGGGGCTCCCCCAGACCAGGCAGCAGGGAAGCCTGAGCTCAGCGGGGTGTGGAGTCTAAGTCCCTGCCCTTCTCTCTCCCATGCCCTGTGTTCAAACAAGGCCCACGTGTGAAGCGACATATCCAAGGAATGATTGGAAATGGATGCACGAGGCTTCAGGAGGGCTGGTTTTGAAAGGTAATCTCTTCCTCTTTTCACCAATCTTTCCTTCTATTTCCCTTCCACCTTCCCAAGAGCTGGTGCACCTCCTACTTTCCTCCGGTCCTGCCACATCTATGCCCTGCTTTTTCCCTGGGCTGCTCTCCCTACACCTGGAGGAGACCCCCTGGCACCCAGGCAGGTCTCCTGCAGCACCCCTGTCCAAGCAGGAGCCTGTTGCCAACGGCCAGCAGTTGCCACTGGGGACACAGGCACGCCAGGCATGCAGAGGCCGCGGACAGCTGCGGCCCCGCTGAGGGCCGGCCGGGGGAATTCTTCGTCAGTGACCACAGCCCCAGCTCCCACCAGCTGTCCCCCTCAGTGTGCACATGGTCCAGGGCCACCAGGCGAGGGTGGGGATGTTGTCACAGAGCCGTCACCACTGCAGGGGTTGGGTCTAAGTCAGGCCCGTTATGGCAATAGAGGAAATGACGCTTGGAGAGGTGTCATCTTTCACAAACCAGAGCAGCTGTGAGTGTGCCTGACACAGGCCTCACCCTCCACCCAAGGGTTTCCAAGTCACTCTGTGGACACTTTTAAAAATATTGCAAAACTCTTTGCCCTATGCAGCTCCCCACTGTCTCCATAATATTGTTCACCTTGAAGATGGACAGCCACACACAGTTTAAGGCAGACACTTTAAATCATGGAAATAAATGAGCCTCTTTTGCGTTTTCTTGATAAGCCTTGTCAACATGCTGTAACTTCTTCACATCAAGTCAAGGCATCTTTTATGAACAAGTCCCGTATTCGTGTGGCTTGGCCTTCAGTGGGGTCTGTAAGCTTCTGTGATCTCGTGAGCTGGGCAGCTCGCATATTGTTCTTCGTTTCATAAATGAGCCTTAAATCCCCCAGCTACTAACTGGAGGAAGGAGTTTGAAAGCTGATTTTCTGAGGCCCAGCTCCGACGCCTCCTCCGCTCAGGGTCAGACGCACTGTCCTCCAAGTCAGGATTGGACACAGAGCTCCAGACGAGAGAAATGCTCTCACTGGACTACACTGTGTCTTATTTTCTGCTTCCTTTTGAACTCAAATACCACCTTTGTATTTTAACAGCTGCTGCTTTCCAAGTAAACGAGAAGATGGATATCATTTCTATTTTCTTCCCCCTTACATAGAAATCAAATTCCTTGGAAACAATTATCTTAAGTCTCTGGAATTGCCTAAATTTGGTTATTTTCATTAATTTTCAAATTGGGTAAGAACAAGAAAGTGAAAAATGAGAAGGAAGGTGGGTAGAGAAATAGGGGGCATGGGCTGAGGGAGGGAGTCAGAAAGACTGAGTGCTTCTGCAAAGTGGGTTTGTAAGGCTGGGGCGGGAATTGGAGGACAGACAGCCTCAGGTGGGACCACAGGCCAGGCCGCAGCGCCCCAAGTGCGAGAAGCCATCTGACAGTGAGAAGCTCTCCTCACGCCAGGAACTTTGCCCTCCTACTTTCATGATCTGAGACAAGTTTAGACCATCTCTATCCAGGCCTGGCAGGGGACGCATCAGGAAGGTGACATCCGAGGCCAGCTGACATCTGCAGTGGGTTGTGAATGATGACTGGAGTTTTCCAGCAAGCACAAGGCAAGGAGCATTCCAGAAAGAGGGAGAGGAATTGCAAATATGCAGAACAGGGCATGGGGGGAGCAAAAGGGCCGAGGCTCAGGTGAGCAGACGGGGTCAGCAAGGGAGCAGGTAAATGGTGCATGGCCCATGGCGGCACCACAGGATGAGCTCCGTTCTGCAGGCTGAGGGGGTCCTTGCTCCCCAGGGGTATGGTTCTGGGGGAACGGATTAGAAAGGCAGACAGCACTTCAAGCCGGGAGGTGGAGAGGTGGGCACGTGAGCTATCGAGCAGTGAGTGCCCACACCTGAGGGCTGGGAGGCTCACCCCCCGGTTCCTGAGCTGCTGGCTGACTTACCTGTATTGCCATGAAAAGAAGCAGAAAATATCTGGCTCATCTTGAAAGGAGAGCAAAGCCAGTACCTGACATTGGTCCCGTGTCCGCTAGGCGTTTGGTCTCTGTCACGGAAATTGAGACATTTTCTCAAATAACATAAGTTATGTTATTTCATGACCTGCAAGAAGCAACCTTTTGAAGTTTATCACTACGCTGTGCAAGTGAGATCTGAAAATTAGAAAGATCGGTGTCGTGCACAAGTCGGACACAGAGGCTGCAAGGGCCCAGTGCGTGGGTTCTGGTTCTTTGTGAGGTCAGTTTGAGCAGGTGGAACTCAAAGTGCCCAGAGGTGCCAGGGGGAGTGTCCAGAAGGCAAAGTCGGGAACGGAGAGAGCTCCAAGCAGAGATGCAGACGGGGTCCGGGGGTATGGACAGGAGTGAGGGCTGTGCATCTGAATCAGCAGTACGGGCGAAGGGGAGCCCCGCGGGGAGGTGGCGAGGACGCCTTCGAAGCGGCGCCTGGAGAATCAGAGCACAGGAGAGCAGGCCGGCCTCGTCCCTGGGCTTGGGCCACTCGGCCCCTCGAAGCTGCTTTTCTGGCCTCAGTCCCTGCCTGTGTCACTACCAGCCTCTTTTACTCCCCAACCCTCCTAGAAATAATGATCCTTTCTCCTAGCAGTTCATTTTAAAATGTTTATCATCTCATTTACTAAGACTTACTGGGGAATAAAGTGTTATACAATGTGATTTTTCTTCTAATAAATGAGGCTTATTCCTATAAATTCCGGGACTTCTAGTTTCAATCACACCTAAGTTTTTTTTTTTTAACTTTACTCCATTATTTGTTTTCCTCCTTCCTAAATATAGCATTAGTTGTGGTATTTTCACAGAAACTGCAGGTCCTCATTATGAACATACGCCATTAAACTGAGCATTTTTACAGTGATGTCCCCAAGAGCATGGCCTGGGTGGTGACTTCCTACTAGTCTGAATTATTCCATTTTTATTTGCTTCACTGATACCTTCAGCTATTAATCACTTAACAAATACTTCTCCAGTTACTTTTCTATCAGTGGAAAACAAACAAAATTCCTGCTCTGGTGGGGCTTCTCCTTCTGGGTTTTCCGTGGCCCCCCAGAAAGCCTCATCTTTCCCTGCATGGTTCCTGCCACGCTGGTTCTTTAAAGCCTGTGGGAACCGTTTGGCTTCGCCATTATGGGTACCAATGAAGCTAGTTCCTGCACAGCGGGATGATGATTACTGGAGTCCGTAGCGGCCCATTGTGGACAGATACCCAGGAGAAGAACGGGATCTTTCCATGAAGGAACCAACTGGTTTCTACATACCAACAAAATCAAATTAGAGAAAGGGCTTACCCTGTGAAATGGGGATAGTTAGACAAAATTTCACGAGATCTAAAATTCCACTGAAAAAGAGAGAACCATTTTTATGCGTTAATATAAATTATTGCTGAAATTCACTTGTCTATCAGTAGTTACATGGTATATCTCTTCATATTCTTTCATATTTAACATGTATCTTCATATTTAAAAAAGGTCTCTTGTAGATGACATAGATGGATTTTGTTTCTCTCCCGTTGGCCAATTTCTACTTTTAATCTGGGAACTTAGATCACTTAAATTTAATGTGCTTATCAATACAATTGATATCAAATCTATTCTTTTCCTATTTGTTTCCTATTTGTCCCATCTTTTCCTTACCTTTCCCCCACTTGTCTTGCATTTATCTGGATTGTGTATTCTTTCATGATTCCATTTTTTAAAATCGGTATTATTTGCTTATTGGCAATGCCTCTTTTCAATCTTTAATACTGCTCTAATGTTTACAACCTGCATTTTTAGGATATCATAGCTTTAGGCAGAGTACAAGAAATAGCAGTACAATCTCATTTGTTGTCCCCTGTCCTTAGCAGTATTATTGCCATACGTTTTACCTGAAGTATATACATCTTACCCATGTTGCAATCCCGCAACAGGCTGTCATTGCTCACTATTTCCAAGAATTATCTTTTAAGGAGAGGCAGCAATTAAAAAAAAAAAAGACATATATTTTTCACATATTCCCAGTGCTCTTAATTTCTCTTTTTGTGGGTCCAAATTTCATTCTGGATTATCTTCCTTTTACTAAAGTAACTTCCTTTAATGTTTTTGTAATGCAAGGATACCTATGACTAATTTGCTCACCATTGATTTGGAAAAGGCTTTGATTTCCCTCCGCTCTGCTGGACAAAGCATTCTAGATAAGAAAATACATTTGTCATGTACTTTAAAGGTGTTTCTCCATATTTTTCGTACATAGATGTTAACGAGAAGTCTGTAGTATTCTGTGTTTCTGTGTACGTAACAGGCTTTTTCTCTTGTGACTGGTTTCTGTTCCTCTCGCCGTGTCCCATCCCTCTGGTGTTCCAGTGACATGTATATTTAACTGTTTGATGTTGTCCCAAGTGCAGTGATGGCTTGACCGCAGAGGACTGAGAATATGGAGAATGGCAAATAGCATCGAATACTAATGGAGAGTCAATAGTCATCACGGACGTTTGTTGAGCGATTGTATGTGGCAGGCGCTGCCCTACCTTTGCCCGTCCAATCAGATTTAGCCTTAGGATTGTCTCAGGATTTTCCAGAAAGCCTTCCTTGGCCTTCCCTTCTTGCCTAGACCCTGCCCCGCCTCTCCTACCAGGGTAAGTGGCCCTCTGTTTTAACTGTACTGCACACTGGGTTTCCCTCGGTTTCTATGTATTCCTCGTTATTCTCGTCTGTCTTTTCCTTTGTCATCTCGAAAGACTGAACTCCTTGAGGGAAAAACTGTGACCTACTTACCCCAAACAGCTTGCCCTCTGCCCAGGGCATGTTACATTCTCAGTAAAGCTGTGATAGATGAGCGGATGGCATTTTCCGCTGGACTGTGAGTTCCCAGGGCAGTGGCATTTCTTCCAATCTTTGTGGTCACCTCGGTTCAAGATATGATTGTCATAAAATAAGGTTTCAGTAGTTGGGAAAGCGGGGCTGGAGGTACTTTTGTACTAAAGGAAGAAGAGGAGGGTCACAAAAGAAGAGAAGTGGGCCTCCCAGACCCCCTTGCCCCTCCTCCAGAAAGAGGCCTGCCTGGGAATCTGATAGGTTTGCCATAGTTTTCAAAACATCCTCCTGGCTTACGGCCTTTGCGTAGAGTGATAATATTCTTTATGTGGTGGACACACAAAGGGAAATGGAGGGATTGCTGGGTTCCTGCCTTGCCCTGCATCATTCTTCCTGTCAACACCCGTGTCTGTCCCCCTACAAATAACAACGATTTAAAAAGCACGTAACATTTATTGAGTCCTAATTGTGCCAGATACCCAGGGAGATGTTTTACAGGGGTTATCATTATCATTTTACAGATTAGGAAACTGCGACTCAGAGAAGTGCTTCGACTTGCCCAGGGAGACTTATTAGAAGGGGGAGCAGCAGAACTTGGGCTCTGGTTAGTTTACCCACAAAGTCCATCATTCTTCCCGGTAACGAAATGTCATTCAACAGCGTCTCTTAAAAAATAGAAGGCAAACTATAAAATACAGCTTCAGGGTTCCTGACTAATGTTCCATCAAATGCTCAGACCTTAAAAGTAGACAGTATAGTTTCATGTTCAAGCTCTGCCCTGCTTAGGGGAAATTCCTTAATGCTCTAATCTTCAAAGTCTTCATCTGGAAAACTGAGACAATACTAATATGTACATTAGAAGTTTTTTGGAAGCTAAAATGAGATTACATGCACGGAAGTTATTTTGCATATTGCAGAACGTATTTAGATTTTTTAAATTTTTATTGAAGTATAGTTGATATACAATATTATATTGGTTTCAAGTATACAACATAGTGATTCAACAGTTATCTACATTATTAAATGCTCACCCCAGTGAGTGTAATTACCATCTGTCAACATAGAAAGATGTTACAGAACTACTGACTGCATACTCTATGCTGTGCTTTTATCCCTCTGACCGATCTACATCATGATTGAGGTTTCGTGCCCCTTTATCCCCTTCACTTATTTCACCCCTTCCCCATGGTAGCCACCAGTCACTTTTCAGCATCTATGAATCTATTGCTGTTTTGTTTTAATTTTAGAGTCCACATATAAGTGAAATCATTTGTCTTTCTCCACCTGGCTTATTTCACTTAGCATAATACCCTGTAGGTCCATCCATGTCTCAAATGGAAGGATTTTTTCTTTTTTATGGCTGAATACTATTCCATTGTATATATATGTACCACATCTTCTATATCCATTCATCTATTGATGGACACTTTGGTTGTTTCCGTATCTTGGCTGTTGTAAATAATGTGGCAATAAATGTGGGGGGCACATACTTTTTCAAATCAGAGATTTTGTTCTCTTCAGGTAGATTCCCAGAAGTGGAATTGCTGGGTCATATGGTATTTCTATTTTTAGTTTTTGGGGAACCTCTGCACTGCTTTCCACAGTGGCTGCACCAATTTACATTCCCACTAACAGTATAGGGGGTTTCCCATTTCTCCACATCCTTGCCAACACTTGTTATTTCTTATAATTTGGGTAGTGACCATTCTGACTGGTGTGAGGTGACAACTCATTGTGGTTTTAATTTTCATTTCCCTGATGATTAGTGATGTGGAGCATCTTTTCATATGCCTATTGGCCATCTGTATGTCTTCTTTGGAAAACTGTTCAGGTTCTCTGCCTATTTTTTAATTGAGTCATATTCTTTTTGGTCATATGAGTTTTTTATATATGTTGGATATCAGCCCCTTATCAGATATATCATTTACAAATAAATTCTCCCATACCGTAGACTACCTTACTGTTTTGTTGATCGTTTACTTTGCTGTACAAAGCTTTTTAGTTTGATGTGGTATACTTGCTTATTTCTGCTTTTGTTTTCCTTGCCCAGAGAGACATAGCCAGAAATAAATTGCTCATGCTTATGTTTAAGATATTTTTGCCTATGTTTTCTTCTAAAAGTTTTATGGTTACATGTCTTATATTTAGATCTTTAATTCATTTTGAGTTTACTTTTGTGTATGGTGTTAGACAGCAATCCAGTTTCATTCTCTTGTGTGTAGCTGTCCAGTTTTCTCAACATCATTTATTGAAGAGACTATCTTTTCCCATTGTGTATTCTTGACTCTTTGTCATAGAAATTGACCATAATTGACCATACATGGATGGTTTTTTTCTGGGCTTTCCATTCTGTTCCATTGATTGATCTATGGGTCTGTTCTTCTGCCAGTCCCAAACTGTTTTGGCTACTATAGCATTGTAGCATAGCTTGAAGTCAGGGAGTATAATAACCCCAGCTTTGTTCTTTCTCAAAATTACTTTGTCTATTTGGGGTCTTTTGTGGTTCTATATAAATTTCAGTATCATTTGCACTAGTTCAGTGAAAAATGCCATTGGTATTTTGATTGGGATCAAATTGAATATGTAAATTGCTTTGGGCAGGATAGAGATTTTGACAATATTAACTCTGTCTGTTCATAAGCATGAGATAGATTTCCATTTATTTGTGCCTTTTTCAATTCCTTTCACCTGCATCTTATAGTTTTCAGAGTAGAGATCACTCACCTCCCTGGTTAGGTTTATTCTTAGGTGTTTTATTCTTTTTGGCACAATTGTAAATAGAATTGTTTTCTTGATTTTACTTTCTGGGAGCTTCTTGTTAGTATATAGGAATGCAACAAATTTCAGTAAATTGATTTTGTATCCTGTGATTTTTGATGAATCCAATTATTAGTTCTAATAGTTTTTGTGGTGGAGTATTTAGGGCTTTATATGCATGCTATCATGTTATCTGCAAACAACTACAGTTTTACTTCCTCCTTATCAATTTGGATGCCTTTCATCTCTTTTTCTTTTCTGATTGCCATTGTTAAGACATCCGGTGCTGCATTGAATAAAAATGGTGAGAGTGGGTATCCTTGTTTTGCTTCTGATCTTAGAGGAAAACTTCTCAGTTTTTTGCCATTGAGTATGATATTAGCTGTAGGTTTGTCTTCTATGGACTTTATTATGTTGAGGTATGTACCCTCCATATCATTTTGCTTAGAGTCACCATGAATAAGTGCTGAGTTTTGTTAAATGCTTTTTCAGCAATTACTGAGATGATCATATGGTTTTTAATGTTCCTTTTGCTAATGTGGTGTATCCCACTGATTGATTTATGAATACTGTGCCATCCTTGTGTCCCCGGAATAAATCCCATTTGGTCATGATGGATAATCCTTTTGACATATTTTTAGATAGGATAGCTAATATTTTGTTGAGGAGTTTTGCACATATGTTCCTCAGGGGTACTGATTTATAATTTTCTTTTTTGTACTGTTTTGTCTGGTTTTGTATTATAGTGATGCTAGCTGGGCTCATAGAATGAATTTAGAAGTATTCTCTCCTCTTCTACTTTTTGGAATAATTTAAGAAGGATGAGTATTAGCTTTTCTTTAAATGTTTGGTAGAATTCATATGTGAAACCATCTGGTATTAGACTTCTGTTTGTTGGGTGTTTTTTGATGGCCAATTCAATTTCATTACTAGTAATTGGTCTGTTCATATTTTCTATTTCTTTCTGGGTCAGTCTTGGAAGATTGTTTCTAGGAATTTGTCCATTTCTTTTAGGTTATCCAATTTATTGCGTGTAATTTTTCATAGAATTCTTTCATAATTCTTTGGATTTCTGTGGTGTCAGTTGTAACTTCTCCTTTTTCAGTTCAGATTTTGTTTATTTATGGCCTCTTTCTTTTTTTCCTGATAAGTCTGGCTAGGGGTCAGTCTATTTTTTTATCTTCCCAAAGAACAACCTCTTGATTTCACTGAATTTTTTTGCTGTTGTTTTCCTACTGTCTATTTTATTTATTTCTACTCTGATCTTTATGTCCCTTCTCCTACTAACGTTGGGCTTTGTTTATTCTTCTTATAGTTCCTTTAGTTGTGAGTTTATATTGTTTATTTGGGATTGTACTTGTTTCTTGAGGTGAGCCTGTATTGCTATGTACTTCTCTCTTAGCACCACCTTTACTGCATCTCACATATTTTGAACCATTGTTTCTGCTTTCATTTGTCCCCATGTATTGTTTGATTTCCTCTTTCCTTTTGTCATTATTTCACTGATTATTTAGAAGCAAGTTTTTTAGCCTCTATGTGTTTGTGGGGTTTTTTGTTGTTGTTGTTTTCTTCATGTAATTAATTTCTAGTTTCATACCATTGTGGTCTGAAAAGATGCCTGATACAATTTCAATATTTTTTAATTTATTGAGGTTCTTTTGTGTCCTAATATGTGATCTATTCTGGAGAACATCCCATATGTACTTGAGAAAGATGTGTATTCTACTGCTTTGGGGAGAAAAGTACTGTATGTGTCAAGTCCTTCTGGTATAGTGTGTCCTTCAAAGCTACTGTTTACTTATTTATCTTCTGTTTGGATGATCCATTGATCTAAGTGGGGTATTAAAATTCCCTAATATGATTGTATTCCTGTCTATTTCTCCCTTTAGGTCTGTGATTATTTGCTTTATATATTTAGAGTGCATAGATATTTACAATTGTCATACCCTCTTGTCAGACTGACCCATTTATCATTATGTAATGTCCTTCTTTGTCTCTTAGTACTTTTTTTGTTTTGAAGTCTATTTTGTCTAATATAAGTACTACTACTGTTTTTTTCTCCCTTTTATTTGCATGAAATATCTTTCTCTTCCTTCATTTTCAGTCTATGTATGTCTTTAGGTTTGAAACGAGTCTCTTGTAGGCAGCATATAGATGTGTCTTGTTTCTTTATCCATTCTTTCACACTTTATCTTTTGATCAGTGCATTTAGTACATTTACATTTAAGGTATATACTTACTGCCAGTTTATTAATAGTTTCCTATTTGTTTTTGTAGTTCTTATCTGTTCCTTTCTTCCTTTCTTATGGTCTTCTTTTCTTATTTGATAGTTTTCCTTATTAGTATGCTTGAATTCCGTTTTTCTACTTTTTTTGTATATCTATTAAATCCTTTGGGTTTGTGGTTACCGTAAGGCTCGTATATAGTTTCCTAAATATGTAACCATCTATATAAAGTTGAAGGTTGCTCAATTTAAAACACATTCTAAAAGTACTAGTTTTATTTTTTCTCCTCCTCCACACTTTACGAATACAATATCATAATCTACATCTTTTGTGTATCCCTTGACTGACTTTGTTCATAGTTTATTTTACTACTTTTGTTTTTTGAACTTCATTCTTGCTTTTTAAGTAATTGGTCTTAAAAAGTAATTGCTGTAGGTTTATTTTCATTGATGAAAAATATTTAACTTAAGAACATTTCCATCCAAATAAGTCCCTTGAACATATCTGTAAGGAGAGCTTACTGGTGGCAAATTCTTTTAACACTCATTTATCTGGGAAACTTTTAATCCCTCCTTCAATTCTGAATGATAATCTTGCTGGGAAGAGAATTCCTGGTTGTAGGTTCTTCCCTTCCAATACTTTGAATATTTCATGCTACTTCTTTCTGGCCTATAAACTTTCAGCTGAGAATCAACTGATAGCCTTATGGAAGTTCCCTTATAGGTAACTATCTGCCTCTTTTTTGCTGCTTTTAAGATTCTCTCTTTATCTTTAATCTTTGCCATTTTAATTAATATATGTCTTGGTGTTGTCTTCATGAGGTTCCGTTTGTTAGGTGCTCTCGGCAATCCCAGGCAGTGGATGTCCGTTTCCTTCCCCAGACTGGGGAAGCTTTCAGCTATTTTTTCTTCAAATACACTGTCTATCCCTTTGTCTCTCTCTCTTCTCCCTCTGGGATCCCTATTGTGTGAACACTGTTTCGTTTGGAGCTATCACACAGCAATCTTAGCACCTTCTCATTTTTAGAAAATCTTTTTTCTTTCTGTTCCTCAGCTTGGTCACTCTGCATTTTTCTATTTTCCATCACACTGATTCTTTCCTCTGCTTCCTGCCATCTGCTATTCATTCCCTTTATGGTGTTGTTCATTTCAGTTATTGTATTCTTCAGTTCTGAATGGCTCTTTTTCATATTTTCTACCTTCTTGTTGAAATTTCCCTTTGAGTTCCTGAATTGATTTTCCCAGTTCAGTGAACATGTTTATGACTTCTTTATCAGGAAGATGGCTCATCTAAATTTCATTTAGCCCTTTTTCTGGCGTTTTACCTTGTTTTTTTTGTTTGAAATATACTCCTCTGCCTCCTCATTTTGTCTGGCTTTCTGCATTTCTTCCTGTGTAGATAGATCAGCTATTCTTCCTGGCCTTTAGAGTAATGGATTTATGAAGTGGGAGGCCTGTGGTGCCCAGAAGATCAAGGCTGTCTGCACCCCAGAGCCTGGTTCTCTTTTGTGGCTGAGTTGCAGTTACCATTGGTGGGTCATGGTGGGCCAACTTCTGCCACTCAGTAGTGAGTGGCTGATCCCAATAACTCACCTCTGCATGCCCTTTGTGTGATATGAGGCAACTCTACTGGGATTCATCTTGGATGGGCTACCCTCTGCCTGCCAGTCAGCAGTGGTGCATCACTACTGGGCCAATTGTGCCCAGTAGGAAGGACATGCCGTGGGGCAATGGGGTTGAGCCAGTGAGGCAGGTAGAGAGTTTGGGAGCTGGTTCCCTCCAGTGCCTCACCAGCTAGGCTGAGGGAGGGCTGGGAAAGCACTGCCCACCTGCCCTTTCTCCCCTAGAGAGAGCTCCTCCCAACCCCTGCCCCTCTGACACTCTTCACACTGCCAGTAAATATTTTAAACTGTCGCCTCTGTGTTGGGTCTCAGTGGGGCTGACAGAACATGCCTTCCTCCATAGCAACAGGAGTCTCACCCCGGCCACCCACCTAGTACTCCAACTCTCCATGGGGTCCAGCCCCGTTAATCATCAAGGACCAATGCAGTGTGGGCTTCTGGTCCCAGAGCAGATCTCCAGGGCCAGGTGTGCATGATTCCTGAGCACTTACCCCCTCCCCACTCCACTCCCCTCTTTCCTGCTGTGGGGGAAGAGCTTGGGTTGTGGCTGATCGTGGCTCTGTCCCTTTACCCTCCTCTCTGTGGTCCTCTCTTCTTCACCAGGTGCAGATGATCTGTTCTGCAGCTTTCAGGTCATTCTCAGTTGTATCTGTTTCCCCTGCGTGTGTGCAGGAGGGGGTTTTCACCTCGCCATCCTACTCCGCCATTATTTTGCCTCCCCATCCTGCAAAGCACTATATAGATTTCCCAGTCATCATCCCAAACATTATACCATTTGAGAAGCAGGAAGAAAGACCCCCAACCTTAAATATATATAATGTGAAAGCTATGATTTATGACTAGCAATTACCCTTTCTAAGATATAAATACCTTTTTTAAACCCATCCATTAAGTGTGTATCCTCATTCCTAACCTGGAGTGAATTATTTCTGTTATTGGCATCCTGACTACTAGATAAGACCAGTTTCATCAAATGACTAAGGAGTTTCAGAGTGAAGAAGTCTGTCATTGAGCAGTGCATACTGCACACTGCATGGTGGGCATGCGGTAAGGAGAGGGCGGTGGGGAGAGGGGGGCCTGCTGTTCTGGGACGGGAATGCATGACCCAAAGGCCCTGAATGTGTGGGCGGGAGAAGCGAAAAATCAGAAGCGGGAAGAAGCAGGGCAGCTGCGCAGTTCCGCTGAGGGCCATTCCTGTTTAAAATCAGAAGATGCCTGGATATAATGATTTGTGATGTAGTGACCTAAGAGTAGAAATCCTTTTTTAATACTGATGGTCTGTGGCTTCAGCCGAGCACACCACTGTCAGAGTGACACCACCAGTTCTGGTGAGAAGCAGAAGTCGGTCTCGTTTGCCTGAGGTGCCTGGCTGGTTCTGCTCCTGGTCTTCGGGTCACCTTGCTACTGAGGGACCCTTCACTCCATTTGCTTATGCGCATTTGAGGTGGGATTCCTGAAATCCTGTGCCAGCTGTGAAGTCTGCATATGTGAAATTTTAGTAAACATGGTTATAATTCCATAAGGATATTTCCTCCAGCATATGTCAGTCACACATGTTGGGAATAATTGGAAAAAGAGATGACGTGGGTACAAACAGGAAAGAAAAGGATGAAACACAGCCAACCAATGGAGAGGCAGCACTGGGCAGAGGGCCTGCAAGGGGGGCTTCCGGAGAGACGTCTGAGATGGGCTGCCTCCCACTCAGGGGGGAGCCGGGCACGCATGGGGGCTGAGCACAGGCCCTGGGGTATCTTCCTCCACCAAAGCTGGCAGACAGGCCCCCCAGCCACTGACTCATCCAGGCCCAGGAGAAAGCCAAGGGGGAATGTTGCTCAGTGTGCGTAGAGTCTGCAAGGAAGCAAAGTGACTGTACAGCATCCAGAAGCCGTCAGGAAAGGAGATCTTGAGAAGATCCTTCCAGAAAAAACGCTCACTGGAAATAAACTCCAGACGGCTCAGGGCATTAAGATGTGCACAACACCTCCTGGAGCCTCTTTTCTCCTTCCTGTCCAGCCTTCCTTTCCTCAACTGCAAGTGTCCCCGCACAGTGATTTCCAGAAGCCCAATTCCGGCCTTTGCGGAGGCTTTGTGTCCTTTAATCGGGTGCTTGTATCTAGGACGGTTAGCGTCAGGGCAAGCGATACATTCACCATGTGTGTATGAACATCATCATTTTTGCTTTGTATGCATCTGTTTACAGAAAATTGCATAGAGCATTAAACCTATAAAAAGGCAGGCCCTGTTGTCAAGAAATTGAGTGCCCGAAGAAAGACAAAGCGAAAGCCATAGCATGCTCATTACTGCTCACACTTTTAACTCCAGCTAATCATATCCTCCTGTTCTCTGCATGTACACATTAAAGAAAATGGCAGTAATTAGTGGAAAATTTAACATAACGAACCCATGTAAAAGCAAGGTTTTAATTATAGAATTTACACAGGTTACAAATTCAGACTTGCTTTTGTATAAGAGTCAATCAGATCCATTCTTTATTTTTTTTTAAGCCATTTTAGAGAAAAGAAAACCTGGCCTTTGATATTTGAGTCATGGTCATACACTGGGTGCCAGTGGTATTCTGGCATCTTTCAACCAGATCTCATTCCTTGTTGCGGAGAAAGGGTCATTCTTACGGTTCATCGTGTACAGCCCACATCATGGAGAAATAAGCATCTGGCCTCATGCTGGAGGTCTCCGGCCTGTGTACTCCCAGGCCCACGGTCCTCTTCCCAGGCGAATCCAGAACAAACTTGAGGGAAACCTTGAGGTTCCCTCTCACAACTGCTGGTGCTACAATGCTTCAAAGGCCAAAGGAGTTTTAGGTCATTGCCAGTGGGTGATGGGGCTCATCTTCCAGAAACCCTGAGAGACCCAAAGTCCCAGCATGGTCCAAGGAGCAATATGGACCAAAAAATGCGAACTAGGATACTGAAGGGGGTCAATTTGGCTCTGGAATTAAAATGTCATAATTTTTATTTATATTACCTTAGGAAAATACTTCCGTGTCAGTACTGCTGAACATGCAGAGCCACCCGGGGCACCCACTCAGACCTGCACGCCAAGTGAAGGCGCTGGTTCCTTGAGGGAGGAGCGGGCATTGCATGCCTGCCAGGAATCGGCCCCGGCACCGAGCCTGGGCAGCACTGTCAGAACTGCAGTTCCCCTGGCCAACTAGTTAGTGAATTAAAGAGTAACTTGTCTACTTTTAATGATACCAATCCCACCAAAAGGTTAAGGGGCTTGAAAAACTTCCCAGCAAAGGGAGGCAAATGGAACGTGGTGCAATGCTGTCGGGTGAAGTGAGCGCCACTCCGCGGGCCCGGGACTCCACCCCCTTCTGGACCGGCGGACGCTGCTGGGCTTTGCGATGACGCGGACCGCGAGCCACTGCCCCCTGGGCCCGTGAGATGCGAGGATGGTGGTCTGCGGTCACGGGGCCGCACCGGAAAGATCACCGAGAAAATGCAGGCTTTGGAAATTGCAAAACCTGTGAGAAGCATCAGCGCCCACTGGAGATGACTTGGCGCACACTCCTGAAATGCTCTACTAGTTCCAGCCTGGCCTCCCTGCCACGGGTTCTCCCCCGACACCCCGGAACTGCAGCGTCGACTCCTGAAGCCCAGAGATGCTGTTCAGGTGCTGCCACCTGTCCTGACCGGCCAGGGCCTCTCTTGCACTAGTCAGTCAATATTTTGAAAATCACAGGTGCCCAGAGTCATGGGCGACAGCATCTGAATCAGTTCGCGGGAACGACTGTAAATTCAAATTCCCTTCTCTCGTCCTTGCCTGTGGTGAGGCGGCGACCCTCCCGAGCCCTCAGCAGCCTGACCCCATGCTCCCCGCTGCTGCTGTCCTGGGACAGGCCCCACGTGTGCCCTGAGCTTCCCCGGAAGCTCCCCAACAGAACAGGGTACAGCCCAAGGATGTCCCTCTTTTCTAGTCACCTTTAAATGGCTCCTTATTAGACTGGTTGGTGGGTCCTCTGTGAAAACCTCAGAATATACTCTAAGTGCTGCACCCCCCAAGAATGAGCTTCTCCATGGGTCTCTGTGAAAGCAGTTTGCGATCATAGAGCACTTAAGAATCACCAAATTACAGGGCCCACCTCTCTGTGCATCTCCCAAGACCTGTGGGACCAAGCTCCATCTGCCAGCCACGGGTCCCCCTGCAGCCCCAAGGCTTATTCCCACGGTACCACAGCTTTCCACACCTTTCCGGCATGCAGTGCCCCCTCAGCCTGGCACAGTGCCTCCCTGCCTGATGATTAAGGTGTCATTCCTCAAGCTCCTCTTGGGTGCCCAGCCCTGACCATGGACCACCACACACCGTCTGTGACAGGAGGTGAAAGATGTTAGATAGAATAACAGGGAAATTCCCTTTTTGTATGTAGGTGTGTATAGATATGCATATTTATGTGCTATGTGCATAAATCATGCAGATGTTTTAGAACAAGAATGAAGAGATAGGGAGATAGAATGAATGCATTTGAAATGTGGAACTTGGTTTTACAATTTACAAAGGAGTATCATGTAGAAAGGCCCATTTCATTCTCCCCCAAGCCCTATTAAGAAGATACTTCTCCCTATTTTTCAGTGAAGAAAATGAGCTCCAAAAAGGTGCAGTATCTTGCCAACATCCCGTAAAAGAGTGGGACTTTGACGCCCGTGCCCCTTACGCTGCCTGGCTCCAGGTAAGCTGCAGAAAGCAAATAAACCCTCTGCCTCAGGGGCCAGCGAAGACCCTCCTGGTTTCCTCCCACAGGTACAAAGCCTGAGTCACATCCTAAATGCAAAAGCTTTAGTATCAGGCACTCACAGTTTTAAGAAAACAAATAAAATCTGTCCAATAGAGTGACATCTACATAACTCAGAAGAACTGGGAAAAATGAGGGGTGCACACTGACATCAGCAGCTGGGAAAAATTTGGGGTGCACACTGACATCGGTGGTTGAGCAATGGCAAGTTGAAAGGTGCCGACAGTTGCCTGAGGCTTTTCTTTGGAAATCGTTTTTGCACAACACAGATAAACCCAGACAGAAGCATTCTAGTGAGGGACTTCAGCAAGACTCCTGTAAACTTTAATTTTCCTGGAATCCATAAAATAGCAACATAAAAATGGGACTTGATTTCCCTTGTTCATTCTGTGTCTTACCCATTCTCAGAGCACATTTACACATGTGTGGAAACTGTTTACCAAGCACATGCACGGTCTTTACCCTGTTGGACATTCCCCAAATTGCTTGGAGAGATCTGCTCAAGAACTTGTACTGTGTCACAAAGGAGAAGGCTACTAGTGTCTAGGGGCATCAAGTACGCATCCAATCACCTGGCTGTGGAATGATGGGCATCCACGTAAAACCGTAAGCTCACATCTCCCACTGAAATGCCACACCTGAAACAGTCAGGTCACAATTACAGGTCAGACACACCCACTTAAAAATATAGTTAGAGCTTAGTAAAGATCGAAACCAATCACTTAAAACACCTTTATTTGCTGTATTCATTGGTGCTCAGTGGCAGTTCGGAGGACCAAGAAGACTGCAATTTTTCAGTCACACCATATATTTTGTTTACCGCCATTTAGGTCTTGACTCTCTCCTAACATAGGGTAGCTTTCTATAAATAGATGCGCTATTTTGGGATCCGAGCTGGGTCTCACGTGGCTAGAGAGCAGACCCAGTCACTCCTAGATTCTTGGTAGTTAGGACTCGACAGGGAAAGAGTAATCGTACTTTTCCAATAAAAGCGTATGCTCAGGTATTCCCGACCCAGCTGAAAGCACCAAACAGTTCTGCTAGGGCAGGAGAGAGTGTGTGTGTTCTTAAGGGCGCCTGGAGCCCCCGAGACGGTAGGGAGTGGCCAGACCGAAATGTAACTGAAATCATGATCCTAGAAAAGGAAGCTGAATGCTGAGAAACTGAGCTTCATTTTTTTAAGGCCTTGTGGAGTGACGGGAAAAGGAGGCAAAGCTCAGGAATCAAGCAACATATGTCCACTAATAGGAAACCCTCCCCCCATAAAGCACGACCTTAAAAAAGCTATAACTTCAGGGTCAGGATGCTCTAAAGTAAACCCGCGCCACCCCACACCTCCAGTGTCAGCAGGGACATTTCACTGCGCTGAGCAGGGCCTGGGAAACATGCTGTGCTTGCATAAACTTACAACCTGAGAAACACCAGCCACACATTTAGCTCAAGAAGATAGAGTTCACAGTGCAGGATAAAAACAAAATCCCAGTCCCTCCTATTCCAGAAGAATTCTTGCAATAATATTCCAAGAAAAAATAAGCATTTGCAGTAAAGTTAGCCAAACAAATAGGGAAATGCAGCATGGTTAGAGAAAACTAGTAGAAATTACAGAGGAAGCAGAGACTCCAGATGGAAGAACCATCAGAGAAAGGGTTTTAAAACAATTCTTCTAGTAATGTACGAAGTCATAACAGGCTTGAAAATATCTCAGGGAAAGGAAGCTCTTCAAAATGACCTAGCGTGTGTGAAAAGGGAAATAATATAAACTGGAAATACTGAAAGACACAATAAATAAAAGTTCAAATTCCCTGGCTATTTAGCTACTGTCCTGAAACAACTAGAGTAGGTGCTGGTGAACCAGAGGTGGTCAAAAGGAAAGGCCCAGAAGGCCACACGGGAAAATGAGGAGATGAAAGTCAGTTGGGACCCGAACCCCGGGAGGGCACGGCGGGGAACGCTCACAGCACCCGGTGGGATTCCCAGCAGGAGAGGAGAGAAGGAGGGCGGAGGCAGTGCTGAAGGAAAGATCCTGAGATGATGACTAAGGGTTTCCCCTACTAAAGGAGGCTCAAGATGATCTCTAAATCCCTAACAATAAACAGAAGTCCACACCTGAACAGGTCATGGTGAAGTGTAAGAATCAGAAACGAAGAGAACAGTTAAAAAACAAACAACCCCACGCACACAGACACGAGACAGGGAATAAACCTGCTTGCCGCCCCGGGAGCAGAGGTTGCTGACCGCTGACCGCCGGCTTCCGCAGCAACAGGAAGAGAGGAGGATGCCAGGCCCTGGGTGCCCCAGGGTGCCAACATAAAACAAATCCCACCCAGCAATTCTAGGGAAATACCTTTAAGGAGAGGGTGGAAGAAAGGCATTTTTAGACAAACAAAACCAAGTTTGCCAAGAGCAGATCCTCATAAAAGAATGTGATTAAGCCAGAAGAAAAGTGAAGATTTAGTAAGTGGTGAACATATAAAAATAATAGTGATAGTCTTTAAGGTTCAGAGAAAGAAGCCAGATGCAAAATACAAGTCCAGAACAACATGAAATAGTAGGAGGTAGAAATGAGTCAAAATCTTCAAACTTGGTCATTTTCCAGGAAATAAAGTTTTTGGTAAAATTTATACACTGAAAAGCTTAATGCACATTTCTCAGTTTCAGAGTAGCTATCAAAAGAATAGCAACAGTGTTTAGCTAGTAGAGAAAGACAGGGGAGTGAAAAAATAACCCACCCCCCAAAAAGCCACACTCAAGTAATAATATCTATAGTTATTCCTTTTTTAATCACTTTAACTTCTCTAAAATTTATTCACCTCAGGTAATAAGACTCATGAAATCTTGACTCTGCTCTGTGGGTTAGCTTGGTCAGTGCACTGCATCTATTATTCATTCCATTTTTTTAATAGTTCAACTCTCTCCCCGCTGACCAGGGCTCCGCTTCCGCGCGGTAGCTTTACTCTCCTGACGTCATATCTGGAGTGCATCTTAGAGAAATCAGCCTCAACATGGGGACAAAGGGTGACCCCCAGGTCTTCAGAGCAGAGCCACGCGTCCTCCCCACCTGCAGGGCACTGCCCACTGCCCGGAGGCACGCCCCACTCCTCCGCAGCCCAGTTCCACGCTCATCTACCTGCTGCTCCCAGAGGGTGTCCGCTCGGCTCCGCTGCCGCGCCAGCCAGGGGGTCATCAGAAGGCAAAGTCAGCGAGGCCCCGAGGTCTTGACAGGACTCGCCCTGTGAGGGCAGCACTGCATGGCCATGGAGGCCGTATGTCCCAGAACCAGCGATGATCCTGGGATTCTTCCTAAGCCCCTCAGGAGGGGCCTGCACACCTCTGTCCCACGCCGTTACCCGGCCTCTCTATGTCCCCAGCACCCTCAACTCAGGCCCGAGGCGCCCTCCAGGTGTCTGGGAGGTCTGCTTTCCTTCCCTGTCTCCCTCATCAGAGAGTCCATGCAGACAGGCATGTGTAGCCCTGACCCCTTCAGGGTTCTCCAAAGTTCTCCCTTCAGGGCAAACTGAGTGCAGTCCCTGCCTCCTCTGCTCCGCAACAGGCAGCTGGTGGCTACACACGAGCCAGCCAGCCTTTGGGCTGGGGGTGGACCCCACCGCTGGGGCCTGTTGGATGGAGACGTGAGCAGTTCTCACCAGGCCTGAGGCAAAGGGCAGACAAAGTCCTTCAGTGGTAGAAGCTGTGCTGATGCTCCGGGCACCGAATTGGCCATCATTCAGTGACCACCAGTCACCTCCAGAAACAGCCAGAGGCTGGGGTGAGACAAGCAACAAGGTGCTGCTGTCCCACCGCCTAAAGCTGACCCTTCAGCAAGCTTCGGGAAGACCCCAGCCCAGCAGCTCTTGCAGCGGGAGGGGAGTGACACCTTGCAGTCAGCACCTGGGTCCCTTTATGGAGCCCCGCCCATATGGAGACGACCCAAGATCAGCGCAAACCGCAGGAGAGAGCTCTGGAGGGCTGCGTTACGTGCAAGCCACGTACCATATTGATGCACTTTCCTAGCGAGTGGACAAAAAGCCTCCTTCACGGCCCGAAGCCTCCTCCTTCTCCCCTCAGAAGGGGGCGGGATATCTGAGCTGGGAAGGGCCATCCCCCTCCCATGCAGGCGGGAGACAACGGTAACCAGATGCTGCTCAGTGGTCACGGGACAGCACCCATTCCTTCCGCTGCTGGGAGGAAAGTCACAGAGCTGCAGCCTCTTCGCCCACGCTGCCGCTGCCTCGTGCTGCTGGCCACCTGCCCTTCCCCCAGGCTGGGCCCTTCCTCGTCTCCTGCAGACAGCCCTGCACCTTTAGTCACACACAGGCCCAAGGCGGTGAGGACACTTCGCCCCAGCATTCAGACATACTTGGTGCCCAGGCCCTGGGCAGGCCTTGGCAGGCCGGGGCTTCAGGGCGCTGTCGGCTCAGCGCCAGGCCAGAGGAAGGCCCTGCTTCCCGCCCAGCACTCTGTCCTCTCCTTGTCACCCTACGTGCTGTCCAGCAGCTGAGAGTGAGGGGACGCCAGATGTTCACCAGCACCGTAATGCCCCCAGTCAGGGTGGGGAGCTGAAAGGTTGCAGGCCTTTAAGGCTGGCACCCGCACCAGGGCCACAGAAACCTTCTAAGCCTGTTCCCCCAGCCTGGCCCAGCCCCCTCCTCCTCCGTCCCTCCTGTCCTGGCCTCCCTGCCTGCTGTCTTTGCCTCCATGCGCCCATCTTTACAATGTCTTTGGCTGGGAAACCTTCCTTCAGCTGCCCCTCTGCCCCCTTCTGAGGACCCCCATCACCCAAAGCATCCTGCAGCCTCACCCTCGCCCCCTTCAAAGAGTTCCTGCAAGCCAGGGACTGTGTTGCCCATATTTTTGCGTTTCGGTAGCCTGGCCCTGCTCCAGGCCCACAGAGGACTTTAATATTGAAAACCACGTACATACAAAACTGAGCACAGCACCAAGTGAACCGAGATTGAGAGCTCCCCCCGTTTGCTGCCACTGCGTGACCCCCTCAGACTGACTGACCTTCCTTTACTCATCTATGCGGTACAGAATAATAAGTGAAACAGACACTTAGAGCAACAAGACGACAGTATAATTTCTCCATCAGTTGGTAAAGATGTTTTGGAGTAACAGCAGTGTTTTCAAGAGCTTTTTGGGCATTAAACCCTGATGGGGGCACGTGGGTTGTAGAAACTGCAGAGGGCAATTCGACGATCCACTGCTGACATTTACATCACACCTGTACTGTCATCGGACCTCTCGCTCTGATAAACTGTCTTGAGGAAATGATCAGACATACCAATGACAAACCAGTGATATCAAGCCCCAGAGATACCGGTCACAGAATTGTTTATCTTACTCAAAAAGTGGATCCCATCTAAGTGTGCAGCCAGTAACAGGCTGAAAAGTCAATGGTTCCACGCCCGCCTGATGGAATGCTATACAGACATGAAAGTGATTCTGTAGCGAAGAACAGAGAGAGGCACCCTTGCTGTGCTGAATAAGGAAGACTGATGCTGAGTTGGTGTGCTCTCTATGCTGTGGCTTTTGGTTTTTAAATACATACATGCAAAGAAAAAAAAAAGATTGAAAGCTTAAGAAATCAAAAATATTAACAGTGGTATCACTGGGAAGTGTGATCACAAGTAATTTTTGTTATTTTAATTTTGTGTTTTTCTGTATAGCCTAAATTCCATTACTTGTTTAATAAAAAAAAGATAGATATTTTAAATGATCATCAAAGAAGAAAAAAATATATATCAGTTAAGCAATATTGCCATGACCATGAACCTTTCCCCCCACAACTGTTGTTTCTAAATACCAGGAAGGAATTTAGATCCTGTAGCTATTTCTGGCATGGGTACCGCCGGGCTATATCTACTCTCTGTGGGAGGGTGGGTGTGAGCTCCATGGTATTTAAGAACCCAGAAATCATTCATTTGCAACCTCCTCGGCAGCACAGAGGCCACATTGCACTGCGACAGGAATTTCAAATATGAGTTATTTCTTACTGGGGTATTGGGTTTCAGAGGTGTCCAAGTTCCAGACCACATGCTGTCCACAAGCTGACACCATCTCCATGAAGCCATCTCTGGTCCATATGCAAAATTCAAGCCATTTGAAAGAAACTTTTCAAACCAAGCAAAGTGAGTGGCAGATTTCCGTGGACATCTGAGCCTCCTTGTGCGCCCAGGCAGACTCCAAGCATCAGGGAGGGGAGCCCTGGTGCCCCACCTGGGGCTGCTCAGGCAGCTGCACACGGTCACCGCATCCATGGCACCTGCCCCCGCCGGTTCCTGCAGAGCCGTTGTCGTGGGCCCAGCGCATATGGCTTCTCCTCCTTGAAGGCCTCCCTGGGCCCCACACCAGAAGATGAGTCATTCCTTCCTCTCTGTCCACGCCGAGGGCTCCAAGTCGCTGTGCCTTGCAACAGTATTGAGTATTTATGGCAACATCTCAAGGAGGCCACTTGTCCCATCATTAAATACATCAAATAAACTGAAAGAAAAAGTTGAAGCGATGGAAGTCTCTAATAACCCCAAAAATATCATACATAACTCAGTGTATTAAACTTCAAATTTTGCTCTTAGAAAAATGCTTCAAACCCTTGTTCAGAACCTATCATCTATTCCTTCTTTAAATGAAACATTTTAGGGCCTTCCTTCAATGTTTACGTAACTGTATCGGGTCTGTGCTGTGAGGGGAAGAATCAGTCACCTTCTGTGCAAAGTGGTGCTCTCCCAGGCGTAGCTACGTGGCTGGGAAGCATTTCTTTTCTCAGATAAAAATACCATAAACATCTCCTTGGATTGCAGGTGGTTATGGTTGTTATAACTTGAGGAGTTCTGAGAAGATGTCCCAACCCAGGTCCCTGGAGCCGGGTCATGCCCTTCATGCAGTTGGGGACAGGGCCTAAGAGCAAGCCCTGGAGGAGCTCGGGGCATGGGAGGCAGATCCTGCCCGCAGCACCACTCCTGGAAGGTTTGCAGTAGAGGAGACAGCAGAGCAAAAGGCCTCACTGGGCAGGGAGCAGGGCCAATGGGCTCTTCCTGCCCCACTGGCAGCCTAATGAGCCTCTCAGGGTACCCAAGAGCCCCTAATAGGGACAGACTCTTTCCATGACTATTAATAAGCAAACATGCAACTGATTGCACCTTCCATGAACACTGGCCACCTTATGGGGAACTTGTTTTTCCATTTCCAAGGAAAGCCCTCGTAAGCCTCCTCCTCTGTGGCCCCGGAGGTCCTCTGACCTACTTTCAGTCACAGACTCTCACTATGAACATGGTTTTTAAGTTGCTCCCATTGCCGTGGACAAGCCATTTCTCCAAATTTCATCATAAGCCACCAACATAATACCTTGTTTGCCACAAAACCAAAATACGTGTTTCCCACACACAGCCATCTTTTGCTGTGGCTACAGATCTACAATTTAAAGCACTTCTGCCCTGCAGAGTCCATGATGTCACCGACCATTTAAGTCCCCGTTTCTTACTGTGATGTGAGATCCATGTGGCTCACATACTACCAGGCCTTTCCTAAAGGTAAACAACCTCATGCGATGCACCATTCCCTTTTCCCCCAGTTCTGTAAATCGCTCTGGCATTTTCTCAGTGGTCAGGCTTCTGAACCACAGGACACCCCTCCCCCTTCCTTTCTAGTACCCACACATGGTCTTTGTCAAGGTCTCCTACCCCTTCCTGGGGGCTGCTTTCCATCTCCTCGCACCTGGAATATCGTGGTGGCTACTTGCTTGCAACCTTTTCTGTCCTCCTCACAAGACTGGAGCTCATCCACTCAAGGTCTGGCTTTGCTTGGATCACATACCTCTTCAAAGTTCTCCATGACCCACAGATCCAACCCAGTCACCTGCCAGGACCCACGTGGTAGTCATCTCATCATGGAGAAGCAGAGAGAATGGCAGGTGGGGTTTCTAACTTGTGACAAGGCAGAGAAATGGCCTAAATTTTATATAGGTATATAGATATATCCCCCAAAGGAGCTATATAGAGATTTGTCACTACAAATACCTTTTTTTAGGTGATAAGCTGCACGATTCCTCATGGAGACATCACACCTGAGTGATCCCCTTCAGGGAACTATGGCCTCTGAGGTGACAGCTGTCTGAATTGTTACAGCTGTCTGCCTCTGAACTTCTGTGAGGCCCTACTATTGAAATAAGTGTGTGAAAATCTTTATAGGTAGTTCCTTCCTTTCCAAATTTTACTTTAATTAATTCTCCTGCTATGGTTTCTTACTCAAGGGCACATTTTATCAAAATATATATTGTTTTCCATCTCATTTTGCCTTTTTTCTTTGTACTTAAATTAGCATTTTATTCCCATAACTATGTTCGTAGACTGTGTGGTTTCTTAGATCATCTTACGTTTACATAGTTACTATTTGACTTTTCTGAGACATCTAGTAGATATTTTTGTTTGGCTCTGCCCTTTTATTGCCACTATATTTGATTATCTTATACTATTTTATTGCCAGTATCCCTCCCCCGAACCCAGTGTATTCTTAGCTGATTGCATCTATTTATTTCATGATTTTTGAACAGGTAAAAAGTATCATGTCACAAAATGCAAGAGGTATAAAATAGCAAATACCAAGTGTAAATCCAGCTTTTACCCCTGGTGCACATCAAGCAGGTGATTAGTTTCCTGCATGCCCTTTCATAGAAATTTTATGTACATAGAAGTATATATATTTTTTACTAAAAATACAAATCACAGAATATACTACATAATGTTTTGCATATTTTTTATTGATTTCTCATCTGACAATATATTTTTTGCCCCCTTCTAGAACAGTACATTTATAACACTTTTGCACTTTAAAAAAATAGACTTTGAGAGCAGTTTTAAGCCTGCAGAAAAATTTCACAGAGTACAGCAAGTTCCTGTAACTTCCATCTCCCATACATAGTTTTTCCTATTGTTAACATGCCTACTAACATCATGCATTAGTGTGGTACATTTGTACACTTGGTGACTCAGTATTAATACTTATTATTAATTAAACTCCATAGTTGCCACTAGCATTCACTCTTTGTGTTGTGCACTCTGTGGGTTTGGACAGATGTGTGCTGAGCGGTGTCCATCATTACAATATCACACAGAATAGTTTCACTGCCCTGAACGTCCTCAGCACCTTGCCTGTTCATCCGTCTCTCCCTCCTCACTCCTGGAAACCGCTGGTCTTTTAGTCTCTACTTTTGCCTTTTCCAGAATGTCATTTGGCTGGAGTCATGCGGTAGGCAGCCCTTTTGAGTCGGCCTCTCTCTCAGCAACGCGCTTTCAGGGTTCTTTCACATCTGCTTGTGGCTTACCAGCTCACTTACCTGTATCACTGAATAATATCCCATGACACAGACGTACAGCCATTGATGTATCCTCTCGCCCATTAAGGACATCTGAGGTGCTTCCATTTTTGACAATTAGGAATGAAGCTGCTGCAAGCACTTATGTGCAGGCTTTTGTGTGGATGCAGGGATTCAGCTCATTTGGGTGAACACATAGGAGGGCTGCAGGGGTGGGGCATGGACGCTTAGGTCAGTGAGGCTATTCTGTGTGATACTGTGACAGTGGGCACATAACACACATAGCATCGCCCATAAACTGCACAACCCAAAGAGTGAATCTTAATGTAAAGATGGACTTCCATTAATAATAATGCATCGGGTGTGGTTCATCAGTTGTAACAAATGTACACTCTGATACATGATATGAGTAACAGGGGAAACTGGGTCTCAAGAAAAGGGGTGCAGGACCTCTACTGTCTCCTCAATTTTTCTGTAAACTAAAAACTTCTCTAAAAAATAAAGGCTGCTGATTTTCAAAAGGGGTATTTGGAATTATTATTCCAGGAGATTCAAATTTGCTATCTTATTTTGCAACTGGATGCCAGTAAAAGACTCAGTTCTCATCTTTAATGATTCCCAAACCATATACCCGCTGGGAGACAGGATCAAGTAAAACTGTGAAAAAGTTGCCTTGAGGTGCCTCCTTCCTGCTGACCGTACTCTGACTCTAAAAACATCAGGGTCATCAATAGTGTCACTCTTGCTTACTTCACTAAAATTTGATCTAACTGCTAATAATAAAACTACGCTGCATTTATAGAAAGTCTTCCCTGTGCCAAAGGCTCTTCTAGGTGATTTACACATTTCCTCCAATCCTTACCACATGCCCCAAGTCAGGTGATATTAATCCCATTTTGTGGATTGGTAAAGTGAGTCAAAGTGTTGAAGGAACTTGCCCGGGTTATATTGCTAAGAGAGGGCACTTCCAGAAACCAAATCCAAAGCAACTCTTTCCAATATCTTTCGCAAATTTCTAAGGGCTGGATGCCTTTAAAAGTTGTTGTCGCAAATAACTTTCTTCTATTCCCTGTTAAGTAGCCATTGAGCAAATAAATGTGAAAAAGCCCTTAATGTGGCATCTCTTATCCATAAAGCCATGGAAACTAGAGAGAAAACCTATTGCTTCATGTTCATGCAAAAAAAAACCCAGAAATGTTAGTTCAGTGAAATGCACAGCATCCCAAAGGTGCCCATGGGCGGGGGCAGGGCTGGAGCCCGATTTCCCTGACGCCAGGTCCACTGTTTTCCCTCAGAGCAGCAGGGCCCAGGGGATCCGGGCCTAAGGCCGCTGCCGTCTTCTTTTGGGTTTATGGAGCTACCCAGTCAAGTTTGAACTTTCATTTGGTTCCACATTTAGAAATAATATTTCACATGCTTCCACAGCAGCCGCCTCTCACGAAATAAAAGAAAAATAAAAAGGATTCGGAGGCCACTCTTGAGAGACTATACATTTCCATTGAAGTATTAACACAATCTATTAGGTCACATTATAGTCAATTGTGCAGAAGAAGAAAACCTATTCAACAACATTATTTAATGGCACTTTGATGTGCCATTTGCTAGACACAAGGATGAATGCAAGGACTGAGCTATGGAGTGGCAGGGAAGGAAACAGCTCTCCTGTGATGTTTACTTCCCAGGCTTAAATGAGCTCAGCACTCATGAATGATTTGCCTTGACATTGGAATCCAATTGGAGCCTGGAATTACTGTAACTGTTTTCGGCTTGGGTGATTTAATCAGCAAATCTTCAATAGTGTAATATGCATGTACTGAGCCGACTGCAGACAGAGCAGTATGATTTATACACACGACTTGCAGTCGACCATTTGTGGCCTGCATCCCAGCATCTGTTTGCCTGCATCTTTATAATGCGATGCCCATGCCGTGGTAACGTGTCAGAACAACTGAAGTCTGTGCTTTGTATCAGTAAGCCCAAACAAAGGGACACACGCAGGAGACAACTCAAAGAGAGGGGCCTGTTGTTTCATTTTATGATTTTTTTTTAAGGAATCTGAGTATCATTCACTCACTGATGTAACGAATAAATATGTGTGTTTGCAGGGAATCAAATGCAGTGCTGGCCCAGAGAGTCAGAGCAGGAGGCAAGGAAAATGAGAGGGTGATGTGTAAAGTGTGGCTCCTACAAGCATGGGTTAAAACTGTCCGATTATATCAATCAATTAAACACAAGCTAAAACAGATCTGCTTTAAAACACTGGGATTCCTAATCACCATTGCAACGTGGGTTCTCATGGACGTGTGGTGGTAGAAGGCATTAACAGTGTTCACTGAATTTTGTTTTCCATGTGTTTCTACCAAATTTACACCCTTGCTTCTCAGCCCATTGCAGAGGAAAAGCCCTGGGCTGCTGGCCTTCTAGAAGATGGGTGTCAGGGTGAGGAGGAGAAATAAGCTGTCGGTCACCTCCTGGCTTTGAGCTCTAAAATCCTCCAGCCTTAGGAGACCATAGGGGGTTCCACAAAACATGTTTAGGGAAATGGGAGTGTAAGGAGAGCTTCCACTTTCTCCTGCCCTCAACCACACCCTCTTGGCCGGAAGATTTTCCGAGCTCTGAGGAAGGAAGGAGAAAGGGTAGGGATGGAGTTGTAGATGGCAAGGGTCCTAACCCCCGAATCCCAGTAGGAAGCCCAGGTAAACAGCAGAACTGAGCCAAGCGAAAACTCCCATGCAGATCTGGGGAGACAGGGCTTTGCACAGTCTCAGCAAGATGCTCACACCCCCATGTGACACACAAAGCATGTGTCACCTGCATGACACCCAGTATTAGAGAAAGTGACCAGCTTGAAGGGCAAAGTGAAATGAATGATCTGTTCAATGAGACACAGTGATGGGCTCCCTGTGGGCCAGTCCTGGGACCGGCAGGAGAGTGGTGGTCTTGGCAGACAGAACGGGGGACACCCATGACTTCAGCGCCAGAGGTGCCGCCTCCCCACCCAAGTCTCAGAGCACACGCCCTCAGACTCGTAGTTCCCCGTGGGTGGAGAGGGTATCCCTAAGTATCGGAGAGGTAGTTTCTGCCAGACTGGTTGACTGGAGACAGAACAAAAATCATGCTGAATTATAGAAAAACAAAAAGAAAAATTGTATTTCTTGCAACATATGAGTTGTGAACTGAGATTAAGAGCTATCATATCTGGTTGGTCAATTCTAATGAATCTAAAACACTCAAAGTTATAAGGCCTTTCTCCTGCCCCAAATTTTAAAAAATGTTATCATAAGAAAACCCCTAAGTGCTTCTGTACAAGTTGTTACCTGTCCTATCTGTCCCTTTAAATAGCTCACAAATAGCAAAGAAACAATGCAAACATGTTGGGGTAAAATTATAACACCTTCACAGGGAGGTCCTTCTGGAAACCTCTGCTCCTAGGCACAGTGACATGCACACAGTCCTGGTGCTGGGGACATGCTTGCAGCTTAGTCCTGGCCCCTTCTCTCACTAGACATGTAGCTTAAATTATCAGCTATTGTGGTTTTGTGCCTCCTTATCTGTCATGAGATCAGTGAGAAAAATGACTCTGGATTGGATCTATCCACGCTGTGGGGTTTGGGTGAGGGTCCTAGGAGACCAGGTATTTAAAGCACATTGTAATGTACGGAGTGTGCCTTCTTATTACAGGGGAGTCCAGGCAATTCTAGTTCATTCATCATTTCTATGATGGTGGTTTTCCCTAACGACCCCCGATAAGAAGCAAGTACAATACCCTCCCTCAAATTTCCTTTCGAAGCCTTCTCTGTCTACCCACTTTCCGCATCTTGTACTCAGCCTGATGCTGGCTTGAGCACAGCTCCCAGGTCCCGCTTCCTGTCGCTCCTGCGCCCCCTTACTCCAGCCCGGGGTCCCTCCATCCTTCCTCTCATCTCCCGGGCAACACGCGCTACAGGAACAGAAGCAAAGGCGGCTGCTCTGCCCTTCCCAGCCTATCAACAAAGGAGAACGAACACAGTCAGTATAATAAAAGGGTAGAGGCCGGGTAGCAAAAATACACCCAGAGAATAAATCATATATATGTGCATTGTGTACGTCCATTATATGTACACACATACATGTGTGACTGTATGAACACAAGCATACACACTTAGGGAAACTATGGCAGAGTAGTGAATTCTCCTTTGGGGGGTCAAAAATGCTACCGAGAGGAGGTAACACTTTAATATTGAAAGATAGGCAGCTTCTTTTTGCTTCCATGTGGAGCAAGACATCAGAAAAGATAAGGAGAAATGCCTTTGGGTGTCTCAGGTGGGGGTGCCAGCACCTATGAGCTCAGCCGGGGTGAGAGGTCCCAGAGCGATCAGAGCTCAGCAGAGAAAGTGCAGGAGCCGGCCTCGGGAGGGGGGACACGCAGGGAAGCCTGGAGCCCTGGAGCATTGGAGCCTCAGAGCTGCCCCACCGTGGCCACAGTGGGGGCCGGACCCCCACCTCACGTGGTCACCGTCTGCAAGCTGCCCCTGAAGGGCGTGGCTTCAGGCAGGTGGCTCTGTGCAGCTGGGCAGATGCTGGGGTCCCCACCACAAGGGACCCCACTGCAGTGACAATGCTGGGATTCAACAGGCATCCTTGTGTCGGTCCAACACCACCTCTGTGCACGCCATTCTTCCCTGTGCACACTCGGAGACTCCAAGGGTTGGAGGGCCCTCCCTCTTTGGGGAAACCCATGTGTATTAGTCAGGGTTCTCCAGAGAAACTGAACCAACTGGAGAAATACATACATTAGATAGAGAAATATGTTTTAGATATTCTGTGTCTATAATATATAAAAATATATTGGATTCAATATGTAAAAATTAGATAACTATCTATTATATATTTTTAATAGATTTTTTTGTATAATTTATTTTATTTAATGCACTTTATACATTTCATATATATATCTACAGAAAGAGATGTATTTCTTGTTAGGAGTTGCCTAGCTCAATTATTTCAAGGGCTGGGAAAGTAGAAAGTGGAACACCTGCGGGAAGGCAGACAGGCTAGAGACCCAGGAAGAAGCCAGTGCCACGGGTGGGGCCCGGGGTGTCTGAAGGCAGGATCCCCCTTCCTCAGGTGACCTCTGTCCTCCTTTCTCGTGAGGCCTTCTGCTCGTCAGATGAGGCCCGACCCCTGTGGAGGGCCACCTGCTGTGCTCAAAGTCTAGTCATTCTAAAGGTTAGCGTCACCTAAAAGAGGACTTCGCAGCAACTCCTAGCCGGGCCTCCCACCCGCATCTGGGCACTGCAGTCCAGCCAGTTGACACGTACAATAAACCCCAGCCAGGATGGTGGAGCTGGGCCGGTTAGCCACACTCATCCCCACCCCCCACTTAGGTGACCCTCCTCGGCTGGACTTCCGGTACTCAGTGAGTCCCTGATGGGGAACCCACACCCTCATGCCTGAGCCGCATGTCTATCTCACGCCAGCGTCCCAGCTGCTGTGCATTTAGGATTCCGATTGGCTGACGAGCCCATGAGGTGTCGGGTGGGTCCCAGGCCCCCGGGGGAGCCGCTGTGAGCCACATCTGGAAGAGCTACTTTTAGCATCCGCCTGGTCTGCAGACAGAGAGAGGGGTTGGGAAAGACACCCCAGAGTCTGGGGGGAGCTACAGCACCCTCAGCAGGCAGGATGTGACCCTGGGCCTCCTGTGGACCGTCCCGGGCAGCCCAGCACTGGGCTTGCCAACGTTTCACTTTAAATGACAATAAAGGTGGTGGTGGTGGTGACAGCGATGATGATGGGGGATGATGCATAAGGAGGCTGTTACCTCTATCCTGTCAGCTCCCATTCAGCTCTGCTGGCTCCTGAAACTCAAGAATCAGCTACAATGACCACACTATGGACACACATGGTCACCCTTTCACTTTGAAGGAAAAATACATTATTTAAGTTAAATCCAATACTTACCCAATAAACCTAGGTGTGTAATATTTAGTTCCAGTTTACCCACCAAAAGAGAAAAAATAACTGATTGCAAGAGAAACAATAAAAAATGACTGTGGCCTCTTTCTGGAAGATCTCTTTTTAACTTACAGAGAATTTTATCTGACAACTTTACATTCTATTTTTTTAAAGCTGTTTCTTTACAACGAAAGCCCTGACAGATGTGTCCCTATCTAGTGAAAACAGAGCAGCCATAAAGAAAGCTGCATCTCGGAGTGACTTACTAGACTGGTGTTGTCCTAAAACCTGAAATAAATTTTGATAGCCATTATGAAGGATGGTTCCAAATATTCACCCTCATGCGATAATTAGTATTAAGGGGTTTTCTGGGTTGGCAAGATTTTCTGTTGTAGTTTAATTTACAGATGGCCTGCTGAAACAAAAAGTGGACATAAATCGAAAATCTACAAATGCATTTATCTGTAATGAATTGGGGCTGCTCCTAATTAGTAAAGGAAAAAAAAATGCGGAATGTGGAGGGACTTCTCTGGCCTGGACAAAAGCAACCGAATTCATGTTCTGCCCTGTAACTAAGCATGCGTTATGCTTTTAGTGCTCCATGCACAGGGCGACATCAGAGCTGCAGACGCAGGGCTGAGTCTCCCTGGCATGAGATGCACTTACATATTTGGCAGCTACTAGAAAATCTTGCAATTCTGCAAATTCCCCGAAAGAGAAGTTCAGACATTTGTGCTACAAGGAACAGCCGTTTTGTAAGAATTCTACCCAGAAAAATCTTTTCTGTTTCTTCCTGTGTCCCCATTTACAAAGAGGCAAATGATTACATCTGCTTCATGAATTAAAGTTCCCCAGCTTCCTGCTGGGCCCCTGGGGAGCGTTTCTGGAGCACCGCCTGCAGGACAGCAGGGCTCTTCTCCAGGCCTGAATGTTATCGGGTGGCGTCAGCCTCCTGACGTGCTGTCGGAAATCTTGGTTTGCCAGGGGGCCACGTGGGGTGGTGTGGGGTGCGGACCGCCTGAGGACCGTGTCCCGGGCAGAGCCGGCAGCCCAGGGATCAGGAGAGAGGCTGCTGATGAGCAGGGTACAAAGCAGGCCAGCAGGCACCGCAGTTTTAAGAGGAAAGAAAGTGAGGAAGGAAAGGAGGTGAGGAGGGAAAGAAGGAAGGGGGGTAGCAAGAAGAAAGAGGAGAAGCAAAGAATAAAGGGGGCACCAATCCATGTGCATTGCTCCGAAGGCCCCCAACGTGGCATGCCCGTGTTTACTCGTGACCTTGGCTGATCTCATCCCAGGTCCGCACTGGAAGGACCCACGGAAACACCAGCAGGAGCTGCGAATACGCTCACAAGCACTCGGTTTGGGTTTATCCTTAACAGCATCCTGCTCCCCGCAGGCGTCCCGCGCCTCTGAACAGCAAGGCCTCCCTGCGCGGGGCGTGCAGAGTCCCGCAGGAAGGGGTGCCTGCCCCCGCGTCCGACAAGGGCATCGTCCGTGCTCGCCTGACCGGGCGTCCCAGCCCACCGAGCGCCAGGGTCTCACTACGGCAACGCTCCGAGCGCCACACGCACAGGCCCAGGTGCCGCCGAGCTCTGCACACCTTGAAGTCGCCGCATGAGGGGCGCGGCCACTCCCCGTCGTCCGCTGTCCACTCGTAGGCCATTCGGTTTGCCAGGAGAAACACAGCGGCACTTTGACAAGGAACAGAAGAAAGCCCACTAAACAAGCACATGCTAGGACTTGGTTAAGAAAAACAAAACGACAAGCCGGTTTTAGAAAAGAAACCCACTGAGGTCCACTTGAACTCACTCTCTGCAGGAGGACGTCTGCTTCTGCACCAAACCCCTGGCTCTGCCACTGAGGGTCTGAATTCTGTGCCCTTTAGAGACTAAACTGCACACCATCGGGGAAAACAAAAGTAACTAGCATTTAGGCTCACTGTGCTATACTTACCACCACAGGAAAGTGTGTTGCACCTCTAAAATGTATATAATAAAAGAGATTGCTCAGGTCTGGCTCATTTACCTGAAATTACCTTTCATTCTCTACGGCGGTGGCACAGCTGCGTTCCATAAAGGTACAATGACCAAGGAGGAGGCGGGGACACAGGAAAACGGGACCCCTCCTCTACCTGCCAAGAATCCAGTCCAGACCAAGCCAGTTTCCAAGGCTGTTTGACCACGTGACTTGTGTGATTGCAAAGTACGGAACTCACATGTTCCCTACCTATGTCTGAATAAACTCTGCCCAGGAGTCCCTGAAAACTGAAAATAATGCTCTCCCCACATTCTTCATCTGCCGAAATTCTACTCATCTTTTACGGCCACCATCAAATACGATTTGCTCTTTGAAGCTTGTCTTGATCCCTCTGGTCAGAGCTGATCACTCCTGGCCCTCTGCCCCCTCCCTGCACATAGCTCATGACCCAACATAAAAGCCACTACAGGGCATGTTTTGCTTAGCTGTTTGCATCCTTGACCCTCCCTCTAGATCACCAAATCCTGGAGGATGGAAGCTTTTAAAATACTATTATTCGTTAGTATTTGAGAGAGTATCGTGAACTTCATAGATACTCAAGCGTCTCTTGCTAAAAATGGATTTTGACGTGGGCTCCTGAGTCGGGCAAATCTCGATCCACATCAGGCTCTCTCACTTGTTAAGTGTATGAATAGAGTGAGTCTCAGCTTGCTTCTCCTTAAAACAGAATTTCTTATCTTCACTTTGTTAGGCTACCATGAGGCTTAAATGAGGTAAATGGAAAGAGCCTAACAATGTTGCAGGCCCATGCTTCCTCCTGTCTCTTTTTTTTTTTTATGTAGGCTTTATTGAGGTATAATTGACACATAAATTTGTAAGATATTCAAAGGGCAAAACATGAAGAGTTGATGAAAGTGTATAAAAGATTCCCCCCTCTGGCTAACACATCTCCCACCTCACGTAATTTATCTTTTTTGTCTTGTCTTTTGTTTTCGCTTCTTTGGTGAGAACATTGATCATCTACTCTTTAAGCGAATTTCAGTGATACAATACAAAGTGATCTACTCTAGCACCGTGTTTTACATTAGATCCTCAGACCTTATTCATCTTACAGCTGAATGTTTGCACCCTTTTACCGACCTCTCCCTGCTTTCCCCACCCCCCAGACCCTAGCAACCACTTCTCTACTCTCTGTTTCTATGAGTTTGACTTTTTATTTAGACCCCACGTATAAGTGACACCATGCAGTATCTGTCTTTCTCTGCCTGGCTTATTTCACTTAGTGTTATACCCTCAAGAGCCCTCCACGTTGTCCCAACCAGCAGCCTTCCCTTCGTTCTCATGGGTGAATAATATTCCATTTTTTTATATACCACACTCAGCTGTTAAAGGACACAAAAGTTACTTCCATATCTTAGCTGTTTCTCTTTTGCTTTACTCTCATTCCAATACCATACAGTTTAGGAAGATCTATATGTCAGTGGACACCATAAAGAAATCAGAGCATTAATTGTTTAAAGGGACTGCACTTTGGGGATCTTGCTGCAAGCTATTTTTTTTCTGTAAAGTCAGGAAAGTCAGAAAGAATTAAAATGACTCCTGGAGACATTTTTGGCCAGTGTCAAGTGGTTGCTTGTTCCATGGCTTTTATAACTGTAACACATCATTATTAGCACAGTAGACAAAAACGTAGAACTCCTTTTCCAAGGTAGGTGAGGTGACCCATCTTTTCTGTAGAGGCAATATTCTAAACCAAATATATGCAATTAGCCTAATTTTAACATGAAGAAAAGATTGAACAGGCAAACGTGGTTTTAAAATTGAGACATATTCACACTGATTTATAAGAACTGTCCTTAATCACAAATATTTAATCTCTGTAGTTCTGGCCTTTCCAGAGAGTTCGACCAAACTCAGTGATCACCCGAGAGCTGTGGAGACACAACGCCGTGCAAAGCGGCCGGGGCCCCAGCGCTCAGTCTGCGTTCCGTCTGTGGCGACAGGCTTGCTGGGCCACCTGCGCGGACTTCTCGGATGGTTGTCTCTTGAGCTTGGTTATCTCCTGCACCCCCACCTCACATAGGATGTGAGGAGTGAATGAGGGTCTCTGGGCATTGGATTTATTGTAAAATTCTCGCGGAGGGTGCTCTCTACAAAGTGTCCTCTCACCATGAGATTTCACAAAAACCAGTTCTCCCATGTCTAGGCAATAAGAATAATGTATTCTGAAAAAGCATCTGGCTTGTTTTCGTGGCATGGCCCCCAGGAACCGCATGACAGGTCACGTCCCCTCTTTGGCTTGGGCTACTTGCTAGCTCAAATCCAAATGTTTGGCCTTCCGCTGGCGCTGGGCCTCAACGGCATCCACTGGAGTGACCAAGCTTAACTACTGTTTTATTGTGCTTTTTGTCTAACCTTACTTTTCCTTTGTGTAGAACTTCTCCCCATTTTGATGTGAATCTCTCGTTACACATACATTTCCGGAAGCTGCCTGACTTCCATGTCTTTTACTCTTGCCCTATGAGCGGTGGTTTGTCCCCCTGCAGGTAAGGGTTTGGTTAGGAGGCAGGAAACATTAGTCAGGAGAAAAGGTCAAGGCCTTCATTAAGAGGCCTGGCTTGAACAGAGAGGATTTTTCCCCAATTCAGGGACCACGGGAATCTCTGGAAGATTTCTGAGCAAGGTCAGCAACCACAAGGCCCTTCAGGGTTTATGGAGTCAGCCAGGGGGGCCCCCGGGCCTTGCTGTGACCTCCAGTCACCACTGGGGAGCTTGTTGAACTTCCCCTTCCTATTCTGGAGGCCAGAGAGGCCGAGGGACTGCATTTCTAAGAAGCTGCCAGGTGACTTCAATGTTGCTGGTGGGAACCAGATTTTTGTAGCAAGTGCTGGGCCTCAAGAAGAGCACAGACCATGAGTGGGCAGCGGGGCCGGGGCAGCTCCAGCCTCCATAAGCAAGGGGTACAACTGGGGTTGGGGGGAGCAGCCTCCCCTGGCCCACATGGGCTGGCAGGGCCCTCAGAGCCCAGGGCAGAGGCTGTAGCTGGGTGTAGTCGGGATGAGGAGGCGGTAGCTGGCACTTCCCTGGAGGTGTCTCTGGAGACACAGTTGAGGCAGGTGGCTGGGCAGGTGCAGGAGCCTGTGGGGGGGTGGGGGCATGTGGTGCTCACTGCCAAGGCCAGAGCTGAGCGCTGGGCAAGGGCCTGCAGAGAAAGACCCCTGGAGCATGCGGAGGCCTTCATCGAAAACAAACACATCCAACACTTCAGCTGAAATTGAATCTGTTTCTCTGTACAGAAGATAATGAAAATGATTATATTTTAGGGTTTTCTTAAGAGCTGTGGAAAAGTCAAGTTTTCTCATGTCAGTGAGAGTCCTTCTTAAATGCTTTTTTTCTTGTGTTCAATTAAGCCACTGGAATTCCTGTGATTTTAAAAGCCATTTGCGCTAAAATGAGTCATCCTGAATGATATGTGGGATTATTAGCATAAAAATCTATGCTGGACTAGGAATTCACAGCAGTAGGTCATTTACATACCTACATGGGCATATGCTTTATGTTTAACAGCATACAATTAATTATCTTCTTACACAGCACTATATTCTGACACTGAAATATATATATATATTTCCCTGTTTGGTCAAGAGTTATCCAAATATTAAATACTCATTACATGTCCTATAGAGATTTGACTTGAGATTTAATCTCAACAGCTACTTACTCTCCTCTCCCCCAAGCCATGAGGACGTGCCAACCCTAGTTGAAGGACCTGCATTAGACCTGTTCCTAGGAAAGAGATGCCTGAGCTCTAATGTCACGTTGACCCCAGTACACTTACAAGCATTGATTCCTTAAAGCAATGCTCATATTTCAAGAAGAAATGTTTCAAAGGCCAGAAGAAGAGGTCTTGCTGGATTTATTTGGATTAGGTCTAAATTTGAGATGAGTCAGCTGTGAATTTCAAGATTCCCCTGGAAATGTATACAGTTCATGATGAAAGGAAGAGGCCAGGTGGACGGCGGTGCAGAGGAAATACAAAGTTGGAAAGTGGATATGACCTCGCTGGGCTCAGTATATGTCCTGTGGCTTAAGTACAAAGTAGCATTCATGTGCCTGACCTCACCCTACGAGCCCTTCCCCCTGTTCTACTTCAGGGCATCGCTGGGACAACTCTGCTGGGCCCTACTCAGACATTTCTGTTGAGAACTTGAGGAGAGAGCAAAGGGCCTCAATACCGTGTCCCCAGGTGCCCCAAACCAGGCACACAGAACCTCGGCTTGCCAACACTCATTATTTTTACATTACTTGTTCAAAGACAAGCCTGGCATGCTCAGATGTGCTGAGAAATTCATCCTTTACGTGTTTTAAAGCACCTGGATTTTTAGAAATCATCTGGATAAAAATGGACTTTATATACGCACACACAACACGCACATGCGCCTCCTGGCATTGGTCTTAACTCTCTTGAAGCCCATTTGAAAACACACAAATGTATGCATGGGACTCATATACCTTAATGTAAAGAAGGATCCTTTGAAAATTAAGGAACAAATGCTTTACCTTTTTTATATGGTGTTTTACTTTCAATACTGTAACAAGCAGTTGTCACATTGGGTCTATAAACAGGTCTGTAGATAGACAAGGAGGATTTTTTTCACTCAAATTTTGTGGATAAGCAAAGAGTCTCAAGGAAATCATGCCCTTTGCACAGTCAGCCTCCAGCGAAAGGCGATGGGAGGTCAGAAGGCCAGTTCGTTTCGTGTGCACTTCACCACGCCTTCCTGATTCTTGGAGACAGACTGGCAGGAGAGCTGTGAAGGGCAACTAGCTCTGGGAAGGGCACTGAGTTTTCGGGACTTCAAGGCCTGTTCTCTTTCAAAACACGCGCTGCCCACCCTCCTTACCAGCCACACTCCAGAAGGGAGGGGATGCCAAGCACACTCCTTGCAAAATGGGTGTTTCTTTCAACCTCGGCACAATAGAAAACACTCTAAAGTGATTCTTAGAAGAAAACTATTACCCAAAAACACCTTTATGGTATTTCTTTGCCATTGCCATCTCCTTACTTAGCATATGATACTAAACCCCACGTGGGTATGTGTTCCCTCCACAGGACTATGAGTTCTGTAAGGGTAAGAATCCTAAATTTTCCCATTTACATCCCCAGTACTGAGACCAATGTCTGGCACAATATAGGTGCTCATTAAATATATGTCCAGCTGAAATAGAAGGTGTTCTTCATTCATGTTCTGTGCATGGTGGTCAGGATAAAATTGATGTTTAATGAATATTTACTAAATATGTAAATATGGAATGAATGACTAAATGATATTGATACTCCCTCACAGAAAATGCTGAGACATAGAGAGATCTGAAATGATTTATTTATAATGTATTAAACAAGTAAAGTGTTCTATTTATTTAATGTGGAACATGCTTTCTGTAGCCAAAATAACCTAGACTCTTGAACAAATACCACCGGCTTGAACTGGAGTGACTTCAACCAGGACTGAGCTATTCCAGACAAGACTGGCTCCCTAAGGAATTATACCAATCAGTAGGGACAGCGTCTTTTACGCACAAGTTGCCATTCCATTCTGAGAGCACAACCATGAGTTCTCCAGGTGTAAAAAATGCAGCAGTTAATCCGAGGCCAGATTGAGCATCTGATCTAAAGTCATGAGCTTCGGTTTGGTCTGGTCACGGTCACATGTTTTATAGACAGAAAAAAAATTAAATACCCAGACCAAGCCCTCTGGAAATGTCAATAGCAAGTGAATTGTCTCAGCTTCCATGGGGGTGAATCACCAGTGAGGTGGTGTGTAATTTTACTGTACCCTCACGGACGGTCCCCTATTTTCTGTGCACTCCCAGTACAGCTGGAGCCACAGAGCTTTGTAAACCGCGCGAACAACATGGAGAGCGAGGCTGGCACGGCTTCCATAGCGCAGGCCGCAGCTGACTGTCCGCAGCGCCAGCCGCTGCTGCTCCCAGAGGTCCGCGCCTCCTCCTGCCGCCCCAGCTTGGCCAGAGCCCTGCGGCTTGGCAGCCATTGCTACTGTGTCCCTTACCCTTCACCTTCTATGTCTTAATTTCACCAGGACCCTGACCTGGCAAGAAAACTTTATCTAAGTGATACTAATGAGGTGAGTTTAAATTCTGCTGTCTTTGCTTTTCCTTCCTTCTTTCCAGAAAATATTCAATAGGAGCACCCAATAATCACATCTCCGGAAGAGACGGCTGTAGTGCCTTCTTTCTACCTCAGTTTCCAAAGTGTCTTGGCCCATTTTTGCACAAATGTTTTATGGGCACACAGCAGATTCGTTAAGGACTTGTCAACTTCCCAGTAACCTTAGAGATGGGTGGGAGGAATGGGGCCCTTTACGGGGTGACAGAACTGAAGCTGATGCAGGGGACAGTCCTGCTCTTAAGTTTACTCATTTAGTAAACAGATTCCAAGCCATGAAGTCAGAGCTTCCGACTCCAAATGCTGTTTGCCAGATTCTCCGCATTGCACACTCAGTGCACACTGGGCACGGTGGGCATGGAAATGTGTCCATAATGATGTTTATATTGAATCCAGGACTGCAGGACCACAGCCTAAAGTACACTGCAGAACAGTCACACTAGAAATTCCCCATCAGTAGTTCTGACCTACCAATAAAGAGCATGGCTGTGAAGAGAATATTTACTCTGCTGTTTTCTTAACTAGGCAACTTGGATACCATACATTGTCCTTGGATTTAAGGCGGATCACTTCTGTTGGGGGGGTGGGGGAGCACGATTCTCATATTTCACCTCTGGAAAATCTGGTCAAATTTAGACTTGATTAATGTCAGTGGAGTAAGAGTTTTAATATCTACCATGTACTTGGTCTTGATGCAAAATAGAGCAACTAACCATTTTTGTACAGGGCATAATAGGATTCTACCGCATTTCTGTAATTAGCATTAACACAATAAACAAGCTACGGCTGAGGTAGCTGAGTAAGTGAATGCATGACCAGGAAATACTATAAATATCTTTCCTTTTTTGCCTCAGATCCTATTCTTCACTGTTAGAACCAAAAATACACACACTCATGTCGGCATTCAGTCACCCAGAATACAATGAACTATCTCCTTGCTCTCTGCTTACAGGAGGGTAAACAGAGGCACATTATCAGGTATTAAGAATGACAGAGCTCGGTCCTGGGAAAAATAATAAATATGCATGGACAAACTACACCATTATTGCAAGAAATGGAGTGAGAGAACCGAGGAAGCCAGCTGTGGGGGGACTGAAAGCTACTGGAAAACTGTGACGTCACCACTATTGCATCTCTATGATGGGAAATCCACCCAGCATCAGACTGATGGGCTGTTTGCCCCCTGGCTCCATGGAGCCTGCTGTGGGTGAGGGTGGGTGGACACCAGGACTTCCCCGCCTCACTCCTGGACTTCTTTGGAGACTCATCCTGAATATGTTCACCATTATGAACAGTGACACCTGCAGAGGGTGTCCTCAAATTGCCAACTTTTGAGGCTCAAGAAGTTCCTGCAAATTCAATCAAGGCATATTGGAATACATAAATTCATACCGATCTTATAATTTTCAAGTGCTCCAGAAATCTTGCTTCATGAGAGAGGGAGAAACCTGCTTGGAAAACTCATCTTTAGGGAAAAAGAATCAAGAGGTGCAGTTCTGCTGTGGGAAAATGCATGAGTGGCGGAGCAAGGAAAAACGCCCCGGCACAGGACACCTGTGCGTCGCTGGACTGCCCTCCAGGCTGACCCCTGTGGACTCATGCAAGAGAAAAAAACAGGAATAAAAAGCAAATTCACTAACATATTGGTAAGAGACCGGAAGCACCAAACTGCATTGCATGGAAAAGCAATGGACATGTTCAAGGGGAGGCGTGAGACTGAAACGCCAGCCCAGGGCCCCGGGCAGTGAAATCCAGCCGCAGGCTAGAAGAGAGCAGAGCACGTGTTCCCGTATTTGTTTTTAATTCCTCTTGCCACTCCCTCGAAATGACTTGGACTTCTGAGTTTTCTTCCTCATTAATTCATTTGTTCACTGTTGTGAATGGCCACAAGGTGCCAGGTGCTTTGTGAATGTGAGGGTATGTGCAGTGGGGCACAAATACCACCCATGTTTAGGGGGACATGAGGTCAGGTTGGGAAGCCTTCTCTTTCAGCTGTGATATTATTATTATTATTATTATTATTATTATTATTATTATTATTATTCTACCTCCAACATCTGCCATGATGGTGACATTTGTGAGCTGAAAGTCACTTAATTCCCTTAATTTTCTTGTACTTCTCAGGTGTTCCTGTCTTCAAAATACACCAGGGAAAGTGGCTGCAGAAACCTGGTGTGTCCCAGAGGGTTAGCCCTGACCCAAGGCTTTGTAAATAACTCAGAGGAGCTTCCTGCTGGTGGATCTCAGCCCCCAGGTGGCCACTACAGGTCAACCAAGGTGTAGCATAGGGACAGTTGTCCATGCTTTCAGGGCCCACTGTCCCTGGGGGAGGCCGGGGTGTGAGCAGGATCTGAGTTGTGGTGATGCCGTGCTTGCTGCGTGCAGGGAGTGCTGGGGGGAAGCCACGCTTCTGCCTCAGGCTGCAGCACCTCAGGGCCTGTGAGTGGACCATGAGGGACCGACCACACAGGACCTCAGTGCATGTCCCTTCCTGCTGTGCTCCGAGGAGAAGCGAGAAACCATCACTTCTGAACAGAGTTCGCAGCTCCAGACTTTGCAGTTTATCTGGGTATCCCCTTGGGCCTGCAGATGTTAAACGGTGCCGTCTCAGCTCTCAGAGTTTTGCCTGAACTACCCCAAAGCTACAGAGGGAGGGCAGGATGCCTGGAATCTGGAAGCTGCGGCCACCCCAGGAACAGCGAGCCCTGCTCTGTTGGGGGCTCCCCCCACTTTCACTTTCTGAGTACCTGTGAAAGTGTGCAAATTCACTGAAGGGGACCTTCTTTAAAAAGGCCCCATCAGAGGGCAGAGCACCTGCCCTCTATTAGTTTCCTGGGGCTGATGTGTCAAAGTACCACAGCCTGGCAGCTTGAACCACTGGCTTTCATCCTCCCGTGGTCTGGAGGCCCGATGCGCACTGCTCAGGGCGGGTCCCTCCAAGGCCATGAGGACCTCTGTCCTGGCCATGTGCCCACCACGGACCTTGTCCATCATTCTCACCGCATCTCCCTTTGGGGCACATCTGTGTCTGTGCCCACACAGGGCTGCGGCCCATCTCATGACCTTGTGTTGACTTTGTCACCTCCCCGGAGGCCCTTTGTCGGAGCGCAGCCATGTCCTGAAGCTCTGTGCATTCAGGCTTTCACAGCCCTGCCTGGGGCTGCCATTCCCTGGCTCCAGAAGACTCCTGTCCCTTCACTCTCCCCATCTCAACACCCTGTAGGCCTTAACCCACACCAGGCTCAGCTCTGAATCCCAAATCCCATATAAGTTGGGCCTGGGTGATCCTCCAGGCGTGGTTTATCTCAAGGCAAATTCCTTTCCAGCCATGAACCTATGAAATCAGGTGCATGGTCTTCCTCCAAATACAGAGGTGGGACGTGTGTGTGACAGACATCCCCTTTCCACAGGCAGAAACCAGAAGGGTGAAGTGTCATGGGTCCTTGACAAGGAGGGGACACAGCGAGGTGATTCCATCCCATGTTCGGAGTCACCTGGCTGGATGCTCTGCCTCGGACCCAGACGTAGCGCCCTCCTCTTCCCTCCGCCGGCCAAGTGGGCCTCGTCTGGAAGCCGCAGCTGCCTGGCCAGCACTAGGTGTGGGCTCCAGCCTGGGAGGAGCTCGGGGAGACCGCGGTACACAGGCAAGGACTGTGACCCTCACCGGCAGAGGAAGTCGGGCCTGCCTGGGGCTGCCCCAGGAGAGGGTGCAGAGTGCTCTCCCAGAAATGGCGGGCAGGGAGGCAGCACTGAGCTGGAGGAAGATGGCTGGGAGGGGGCAGCCCTGAAGGACGTGTCCGAAGAATAGCAGCCATGTCCGCTGTGCACAGTGGCCAGGAGGAGCTCCAGGGTCACCTGGACAGCACGTCCCAAGGACAGAGAAGGTGCTAAGACGTGGCGGTGTGGTCTGCGGGCAGGGTCTTTAGCACCTGGGTTCTGCAATGGGTTCAAAGAGCATTAGCATCCTGAAGGAGGGGCCCCCAAATGCCATGATGGACAAAGGAGGTGGTTCTGATTGATTTGTTGTGCTCACGTTCCACATTTCCCCGATGAATGCACTACCTTTCAATGGCGGGAGAACAATAACAAATCCATTGAAGTGCCGGAGCCACAGTTAAATGACTGTGTTTGAAACAGAATGAATCCATAGAGCCAAAGGTACGACGTAAGAAAATGAAGCCGAAATAATGTTCCCTAGTTCAGGATTTCCCTTAAAGTGACATGTCTCACAGTGTAAGAATTATAAAGCGGTAACACGCAGACACGCCTTGGAAGCCACTCAATCTGCCACCTCAGGTTCAGACGGGGTCCCCATGCCCAGAGCAGGTGTGCACTGCCCACAGGTTCCACGGCCGGCCAGTGGTAGCAGGAGGGTGAGAGCCGGGTCCTCCTGACCCAGCGTGCAGCCCCTCCATCTGCCCTCTGCGCAAGGCAGTGGGCATTGGGCTCTCCCGCCAGCCCTCTGCCCCGCTCCTGCGCTGGGTGCCCTTGGCTGGGCCATCAAACAGCAACTAGCAGCCACTCTACCAGGGGCCATAAGCAGGCAGAATCAGGGAACCTTCTCCAAGAAAAGATGCGAAACCCATGCCTCTCTGCAGGTTTGCTTTATCTCACTGTGTTTCTTGTTCACGCTGATTATTTGGAAATTTATCGTTACTGGTGCCCCACACAGCTCTGCCTCTACCAGAGGGGGAACATAAATAATAAAGATGTTTCATGGCAAAGAAAAAAATATGTCTGAGCTATTTCAAACATAAGACGCAAGAAAAACAGAGCGAGAAAGAGGGAGAGAATGAATGAATGAGAGATTGAGTCAACAAGGGCCAGAAAGGAAAACGGTAGGAACCCGCAGGCAGGAGTCACTTAAGGAAAGACACCGATGATCACAGGGCGCGTGCGAGGAAGGGCACAGGCCACAGTCAGATGCTTAGTTGGAGAGTCCTGACCAGGACTTTTACCTCATCCCACCCTCCATCTGACATCACTGAGGACCTCACCTTCCCTGTGGCCCATTCCGAGGCACCTGCCTTCAGCAGTTGTACCAGCCACGTCCTGAAAGCTGTGACCCCCATTTGCAAGACAGCCACCAGCTTTTCCATGCTGCTAATTGGTGACATCACCAAAAATAACGACACCCTCATTGCCCTGGACATGGCTGTTCTTTCTAAGAAGAGACACACCAATTAGGAGAGTGGTTACATGTGAAGAAATCAGATTTGGTGCATTTTTAAATTGTACTTTCAAAACTGTCTAGCCATCCCTTTTTATTTTAAAGTCCTATAACCACACTCAACACACACACAGAATACCTATCCTCTTCCTCAGTGTTTTGTGAAGATTCAGCGGCCCCAGGAGAACAGCCTCCAGGGGCCTGGGAAGGGCAGACGACCATCCCACCGCCTTCCGCCACAGATGGCGGCTCTAGGAAGCACCCTTTCTGGGGTGCTTAGTTTCTCTCTTTGTTTAGATGGTGAAGGATTGGCATAATGTGGGGGCGCCACCCTTCACGCCTGCCCTTACTCTGCGGGCCTGTCCTGAAGCAGTGCACCCAGCACTCCTAGACCGACAGCAATGAGGAGAGCGGTCTGTACCATGTGATGGGGAGCTTGGTGAACGTCAAGGATACATGTGTTAGGAAACGGTCATTTATCTTCTTTATAAAAGAGGAAAAAAAAATCCCTGGGGTGCTCAGTCAAATGGCTTTTCCAGAGCAGTTTCCCCCAAAAATGTGGAAGTTGAATTAACATATTTTTAATGAAAGCAAGATTTGTTTACATTGCAAAAGAAATCGCGTTCTAACAAAAGCCTGGTTAATAGAATGAGTGTGAATGTGTAAAACAGCTTTCTTTGGAATCACAAACATCCCTCTTGCAGATAGCTTCAGAGTTATTTGTGTCCAGCATGGTGTGGGTAGTGTAAAGATTTAAAAGACTATTTTGTATGGCAGGTCATAGTCAGAAGAAGTTTGAAGCCCGCTGCCCCATACTGTGCTGCCCTAATGCTCCTCTGTGCTTTGTTAATTGTGAAAGAGATGAAGTTGGAGAGGCAGAAAGAAAAGAGAAAAAGAAGCATGCCTCACTTGCACTGCAAAGAGGAATGGAGTTTGCTCAAGGGTGACAGGCTTCACTGAGCGTGAAGCTGGTAGGTGCTGTGGTCCAAGCTGCATGCTGGAATGAGGAGTGTGGCTGTAGTGTGGGGACAGGAAGACCAATTTGCTGTCCATTACTAAAAATCTGCTGGAGTACTGGCAAGAGCTTAAATGCACACCCTGATGGTAGAAATGAGCAGGAGAGAATGGATTCAGGGGTGCTTTCTCTGGGAGAACTGACCAAATTTACCAAGGTATATGAACAAATAGGAAAATTCACTCACTTAAAGTACATTTACAGAACAGCTCCTGCATGCCAGGAATTGGAGAAAGAAAGATTAAAATAATAAGAGCAATAATAACAGTTGTGGGCGTCTTACAATGTGTAAGGACATCTTTAAGTGCTTGACACTGACACCAACAAATGTTGGTGAGGAGGTAGAGCAACAGGAACTCCCATCCATCGTTAACAGAAATGCAAATGGCACAGCCACTTGGGAAGACAGTTTTGCAGTTTCTTACAAAACTAAACACACTCTTACCATGTGATCCAGTGATCATGCTCTTTGGTATTTACCTAAAAGAACTGAAAACTTATGTCCACATAAAAGCCTCCCCTTGGATGCTTATAGAAGTTTTATTCATAACTGAAGAAACTTGGAAGCACCCAAGATGTCCTTCTGTAAGTAAATGAATAAACTGTGGTATATCCAGAAAATGGAATATTATTCAGCACTAAAAAGAAATAAACTATCAAGCCATGAAAAGCCATTGATAAACCTTAAATACATATTGCCAAGTGAACAAAGATAATCTGAAGAGTCTGCATATGTATCATTCCCACGATATTACATTCTGGTAAAGGCAAAACTATGGAGACAGTAAAAACATCCATGGGTTGCCAGAGTTTGGGAGAGGAAGGAGAGAATATTAATAAGGGAGGCACAAAGGAATTTTAGGACAATGAAACTACTCCGTATGATACTATAATGGTGGACATGTGTTATCCATTTGTTCAAATCTACAGAAGGTACAAGCCCAAAAATGAACTCTAGTGTAAACCATGGACTTTGGGTGATTACAATGTGCAAATGTAGGTTTATAAATGGTAACAAATGTCCTCTCTTGTGGGGGATGTTCATAGTTGGGGTAGCTATACATATATGGTCAGGGAATATATGGGAATTTTTTATACTTTAGCCTCAATTTTGCTGTGAATCTAAAACTTCTAAAAAATAGTCATTTTGTTTAGAAAAAGAATACACAATTCATATGAATAATAAAAATGATGTATTTCAGAGGTAGTAAATTTGTATAATGCTTTTGTTATTATTAAATAAAAGTCAAGGGCTACATGATAAGATTCACAAATAGATAGATTAGATTAGGTAGATAGATAGATAGATAGATAGATAGGTAGATAGATAAATAGATAGGTAGATAGGTAGATAGATAGATAGATAAGGACACGGGAACCAAATTTTCAATCTGAGGCAGAATATTCCAGAGTCCTAGCTCTCAACATGAAAACCACTGTTTTTCAAACTTCGATAATACCTCAGTATCAGGGGAATTCAGATGGGCTTTAACCAACATTGTTTAAAGAAATGTAATAGAAAGTAGCCTGAATTGCATTTAGTAAGAGATTGATTTTGACACTTCTGTGTCTGCTGTTTGTGCATGATGTGTATACTGGTCATGATGAAAAAGTGTGCTTTTTAAGTTTCAGAGCCCCTGCCCTCTGCTATGCCACCACATTTCTTATGCTTTTCTGGTGCATACTGGCTGGCTGGGTGATTCAAAGAGCAAATGAGGGAAAATATCCGCAAGATCAAGTTCTCTACTGAAATGTGTTCTGATGAACCAAGCAGCGTAATGACAGTCCTGTAGACTGTGGTTGCGGGGGATGGGCAGCAGGTGCTCCGGAGGCCCAGTAGCACTGCACCTGAGATCGGAGTGCACCCAAAGAGCTCAACACTGCAAAGGTCAGGTGTGGAGAGAGCTCTAGGTGGGTAGAATAAAGTGCAGAGGCCTTAAAGCAGCACGAGAAGAATGAGGCAAGATGGCATTTGGAGAGTCAGCAAGAGTCGGATCATGGACACCTCGTGGAGTTCTTCCAGACAAAAATACTCCCCTCGTGGAGCCCCCAGAGTCTTGGTGTGTGTGTGTGAGGTAACGATTCTGTGACGGCTCCCGCATTTCTATACTAATCAACATGTATGTTGTGATAAGTTTTACCAACTTAGGAAATGCATGAAGAGTGCAATGGCACAGGGTGTGTGTGTGAGAGTTCAATTAACTCCTGTTACCATGCCTGAGAGACATTCAAAGGGGAATATCCGGTAGGCAGAAGATACTCAGATCCAAACCCAGGATTCAGGTCTGAGGTGGAGATAAATAGATGTGGCTGAACACAGAGGAGCAGAGGAACTCATCTGGGGAGAGCAGGTCAAGAAACAAAGAAAAGGAAAGTGTCCTCCTGTAGGGCATGGCTTCAGCGAGGGAGGCATGCATGCAGTCAAAATGGGGAGCTCAATTCACTGCTTCAAATATTCACCCAGTGATATTTTCAGTGCATATTTGCTTAGCAAAATGTTTCTTCTTCAGAGGAAAAAGGCACATTTCATATTTGCTCTAATCGAATGACAATTTTAAGAAATTTTGTAGAATATCTTTCCCTTACATAATAACTCTTATAAATGAAGGGGTTTTTTTTTTTGTAAAGATGCAATTGTAAAAAGCAATAATAACCAAAACACAGCCATTTAATTATATTTAATCAAATGTAAATCTTGAGACTGAACATTAATTATATGTCCAACAATATTGTTAGTAGGAAAATTGCCTATTTTGCTGGTAAATAAGTACATAGATAGATGTACATACAAATTTGAAATATATATTGACTATAAAAAGATGACCAACAGGCCTGATCCTGATAGATGTACATTCAGTGCTTTAAAAAATAGCAGATAAGTTTCCATTTTCCTAAACTAGACTTTCATGAGGTGAATCATCAGAGAAGGCCACATATCTACTCATTACTCTAAAATTCCTTTAAACGGTTGGTTTGTGCTGATGTTGCAAACATTTGTTTTTCAAGAGTAAATGCTGGTTCTGCTAGAAGCACGCAGGTTCAAAATTTGGTCTCATTTCTTTTTTAAAAAATGTTATACTTAAAAATTTTCCCTTAGGAAGCAAAAAAGGGGAAAAAAAGGTATTCACAAGAGTCAGCCTTCCTTTCCTCCAAGTCCTCACTAAATTGGCTAACATTAGATAGGTGGCATGGATGTGTTACAAAATAGCCATCTTATTAATCCTCCCTGAAAATTCTCACCTTGCCAGTGGTATACAGGGAGGAATCTGTTCTAGTACATTCCTCTGGAAGCCCGTGTGCCTGCTTCACCACCTTCAATCTCTCCCATGAGTTTACTGAAGGACGCGTCAAAACACCGCACTTACCTCTCATCATCGCAGTGCCTGCTCACACAAACCAACAGCTTCCTTTCTCTGGCTCTCCTTTCTGGAAAAAATGACCTGTCTTTCTTTAAACAGAAATTACGTTTCTTATTTGAAGGACCAAATTTTAATTTATAATTTCCTCTAAGATCATAGCACTATGGGAATAAATCCCGTTATTTTCCAATCCTACAAACACTCAGGTGATTCTTATTCTGAAGCTAAACATGATTCTTGCTAGAGTGAAGAAGGCAAATAGTGAATCTGCCAGATTTCCAAACACGTTCTTTCAGAGTTTAAATTGCTAGGTGCCCACCTAGTTTGCATGACAATTAAACAACTGAGCTAAATGATTTCAAGCTCTCTAGCTAGAGTATGGATTTGTCCTGTGCTGGGGGAAGGGGAAGCATAGCTTCACCATTCATTCCACCCCACCCCCCTGTGGTGCTCCCAATACTGGATTAGCTGGGAAATATGTGAGATGAGAGACAAACGACATGCAGAGCTGGCCTGGCGGGAATGACGATGAATTTTCACACGCTGCCTTGAGTTTTTATACATCTCCAGACTTCAGGTCATCCGGGATGAGTGACTGTAAATTATTTTGGCTCTGCTGGCCCTAAAAAAATTGCCAGCGTTATTGGCCTGAACATGACAAGTATTGATACAGTGATTTTCTTTAGGATGAATATCGGTGGCCCGGTAGGGGTGGGGGGGGGTGCCGTGAATATGGTAATGCTTTGCAAATAATGAACTGTGGAAACACGGTACCACTTTATGTTACCAAAGGCGCCAGAAAAACTGCAATGTGGAGGTAATGCCGTAATATTTGCAGGGAAAGCACCTGAAAGGAATCAGGATCGGTGATGTACTAGTCCTAAGCAGCTGACTTTTCTTGTAAAATACTCTGGGTGGTATCTTAGGCACTGTGCGAAGTTGCCAGCTCCCCAACGCTGGAGGCTGTGAAGACAGGGATGACGACAGACGATGAATAGGAAGCGGCGGTTTTCTTTTAATTGGCCCCAGAGTATCAGAGACGGGTAACAAGGACTCAATAAAGAAACACAAAGAAAAACGGGTTTCGAGGTAGCACGGCAAGACCACGGAGGCCTGGGGCTGCTTTACCTAAGCCAGCCTGCTCCCTGCGTCGGCCCCACCTTTCCGCAGACACAGGGAACATTTCCACTCGAGACTCGGGATGCACCTTGTTTGCTCTGGTCTGTGCTGCTCAGCTAGCATAGCGTGACCCAGGAGGTGTGGAGCCCGTGGCTAGATTTCAGGATGAGGCTGCTCAGGAGGGCGCTGGTGACCGGGAAAAGGGGAGGGGACAAAGAGGAAGGGGGTGCTGGGAAGGAGAGAGGGAGCTGGGGGAGGGGACGGAGAGGAGAGGCGGCGGTGGGGAGGGGAGAGGCGCGTGGGCGGGGCTGCGCGGAGCTCGCCGGTCCCCTGCCCGCCGCGGAGCCAGCCTCGGGAGTGGCCAGATTGAACGCGAGGACCGGCCCAGCCGCTGCCCGCAGACCGTTACTCCGTCCTGCTTGGGGCGGGGCGCGTGTGGCCGGGCGCAGCCGAACCGGCACCGCCGCGTCTCCAAACGCCTCTGAGGAAGGAGGACACGTACGGAGGAAAAGGACCAAACAAGACGACACAGGGGAGGGAGAAGGGAGCCTCTCGGGCTTTCACTGGGTTTCTTGGCCTTAGAAAAAGAAGAAAAGCCCACGTGCCCTGAAAAGGTGCTGTGTTAAAGCGCCACCTTCCGTCGGCCGGGGGTGCGGCGGTCTCCCTGGCGGGCTCCTGCGGCGCGGGGTGCTGGGAGCAGCTGCGCCCACCGAGGGTGGGCCGGGTTCCCCCGCCCAGCAGGCGGTGCGCGTGCCCGAGGGTGTGCACACGCGGAGCGAGCGCGCCCCGTCGGTGCACAAGCACGAGCCTCCGGGGGCTGGGCACAAAGGGGTGCCGGGCCTCTCCCGGGACCCGGCTGCGTCCGCGCTGGCGCCGAATCCAATCCGGTTAGCCCCGGGCGCACCCACTGGCCGCTGCGCCCGAGCATCCCGGGAAGAGGCGCATCTGTGCACACACGCGGGTTTTTAAAAAATAACATATTTCTAGACTTGCCTCCTCCTCTCCCCCACCCCCAATCTTTGCAAAGCAGCCCAGAGGGCGGGGGAGGGGGAGGGGCCGCGGAGTTAATAAAGGGAGATGGGCGGAGCCGGCCCCCAGCCATTGGCTAGCCCGGGGAGTGATGTCACCCATATGACACCCTGATAACTAGTTGGGAGAGGTCCCCCAACTTTTTGCAGGAGTGCGCGCGCCTGGGAGTGTTCGGGGTCCGGCGCTTGCGGCGGGAGCCACGAGCCGGAGAAGAGGGGTCCCGGGCTGCTCCGCCCGCCGCTGCCGCCTCTCCCGTCGCGGCCGCAGCCCTCAGCGCGCGGGCGGTCGAAACCGCTGCAGCCGCAGCAGTCACTGTGTGCAGCCTGGGAGGGGGGGAGGGGGGAGGGGGGGAGCCGCGGACGCGGGGTGCCGAGGACTTTGCAACTTGCCCGGGAAGGTGGAGGGACGAGAGGGGGAGGGGGACCTCCGCACGAGACCGAGCGGCCCGGGTTGGAGCGCCCAGCCCCGCAGCGGATCATGGTGCAGCAGGCGGAGAGCTTGGAAGCGGAGAGCAACCTGCCCCGGGAGGCGCTGGACACGGAGGAGGGCGAATTCATGGCTTGCAGCCCGGTGGCCCTGGACGAAAGCGACCCGGACTGGTGCAAGACGGCGTCGGGCCACATCAAGCGGCCGATGAACGCGTTCATGGTGTGGTCCAAGATCGAGCGCAGGAAGATCATGGAGCAGTCCCCGGACATGCACAACGCCGAGATCTCCAAGAGGCTGGGCAAGCGCTGGAAAATGCTCAAGGACAGCGAGAAGATCCCGTTCATCCGGGAGGCGGAGCGGCTGCGGCTCAAGCACATGGCCGACTACCCCGACTACAAGTACCGGCCCCGGAAAAAGCCCAAGATGGACCCCTCGGCCAAGCCCAGCGCCAGCCAGAGCCCCGAGAAGAGCGCGGCGGGCGGCGGCGGCGGCGGCGCGGGCGGCGCCAAGACCTCCAAGGGCTCGAGCAAGAAGTGCGGCAAGCTCAAGGCCTCCGCGGCGCCCGCGGCCGGCGGCGCCAAGGCGGGCGCGGGCAAGGCGGCGCAGCCCGGGGACCTGGGCGGCGCGGGCGACGACTACGCGCTCGGCGGCCTGCGCGTGAGCGGCGCGGGCGGCGGCGCGGGCAAGACGGTCAAGTGCGTGTTCCTGGACGAAGACGACGACGACGACGACGACGATGACGAGCTGCAGCTGCGGATCAAGCAGGAGGCGGACGAGGACGACGAGGAGCCGCCGCACCAGCAGCTCCTGCAGCCGCCGGGGCAGCAGCCGCCGCAGCTGCTGAGACGCTACAACGTCGCCAAAGTGCCCGCCAGCCCCACGCTGAGCAGCGCGGCCGAGTCCCCCGAGGGCGCGAGCCTGTACGACGAGGTGCGGGCCGGCGCCGCCGCGGGCGCGGGGGGCGGCAGCCGCCTCTACTACAGCTTCAAGAACATCACCAGGCAGCACCCGCCGCCGCTGGCGCAGCCCGCGCTGTCGCCCGCGTCCTCGCGCTCGGTGTCCACCTCGTCGTCGTCCAGCAGCAGCGGCAGCGGCGGCGAGGACGCCGACGACCTGATGTTCGACCTGAGCTTGAATTTCTCGCAGAGCGCGCCCGGCGCCGGCGAGCAGCAGCTGGGGGGCGGCGCGGCGGCCGGGAACCTGTCCCTGTCCCTGGTGGATAAGGATTTGGATTCGTTCAGCGAGGGCAGCCTGGGCTCCCACTTCGAGTTCCCCGACTACTGCACGCCCGAGCTGAGCGAGATGATCGCGGGGGACTGGCTGGAGGCGAACTTCTCCGACCTGGTGTTCACGTATTGAGGGGTGCGCGCCGCCCGCCCCTACTCTCGGCGGGTGCAGAGCGGGGTTCCTTGGGAGGAAGCCGTGGCGGTCCTGATGGTGGTGGTGGTGGCGGGGTGGAGGGGAGAGAAGAAGATGCTCATGTTCGTGTGATGTCGTGACACAAAGAAATTGGGAAAAGATGATGAAAATTTTTGGTGGAGTTAAAGTGAAATGAGTAGTTTTTAAACATTTTTCCTGTCCTTTTTTTGCCCTCCCCCCATCTTCTTCCTTTATCGTGTCTCAAGGTAGTTGCATACCTAGTCTGGAGTTGTGATTTTTTCCCCCAAAATGTGTTTTTGTAATTACTCTTTCTTTTTCCTGAAATTCGTGATTGCAACAAAGGCGGAGGGGACGGGGCGGGGGAGGGGCAGGAGGACCCGCTCCGGAAGGCGCTGTGGAAGCTTGTCGGTCTTTGAAGTCTGGAAGACGTCTGCAGAGGACCCTTTTGGCAGCACAACTGTTAACGCTAGGGAGTTGGTTGGAGATTTTTTTTTTTAATCTTAAGAGATCTTAAAGAACTGTTTTTTTTTTTTTAAGAAACAAACAAAAAAGGGACCATTGCAACTTTATTTTATTTTATGTTTTTTTTGGAGGGAGAAAACTGATGTCTTCTATGCATCCGATTCTTAACAAAACTGCAGGGAGCTTGAAAAAATGCAGACTGTACAAACGCTTACAAAAAAAACTGTGAACTGACTTAAGATCAGAGTTTACTTTTCAGATCAAATTGTTTATGGTTTTGCAAATGTGATTTCTACTTGCCAACTTTTTTTTTGTAACTTGTTCCCTTATACCTCCTTGATTGAATACCAGACAGCCTAGACCTCAGTACAAAAGGTATTGAAACATTTTTGATACATAACAGACCTCAGTCTTTTTTAAAAATTAATATATTTTCAGGCGTATTTTTGTACAGTGAAAAGGGAACATTCTTGCTGTGTTTTTTCAGTAAGACTTTCAGGCACTTCTTCCCTTTTGATTTCCTTTTTTCCTCTTTTTTAGCATGCAAGTATGTTGGTACGTTATGTCCTGGTTTAAAAAGGATTAACATTTTAAAATAATCCTTGCATCTAAAGGCCTTGTGGTTTAAAAAAAAACAAACTTTTTTTTGTACAGCTATAGTAGAGATTTGTTCAATATTTGTAGGTAAAGATTTATTGAAAATGGTGATATAGACCTCAGAGCTGTTATCTTAGTTTAAAGATTGTATATGTACTGTACTATAGTAGGACTTTATGTATCTCATACGCTGTGATATGTGGATGGGGGCCCCAGATGGAAGGTTTGAAACTGGATTCTCGATTTTTAGCAAAAAAGAAAAAAAGGCACATAGTTTAAAAAGTTTCTCATTTCGTGCAATATAATCTAAATAAAGTACAGACCATCTGCGTATTTTGTAGCAAATGGTGGCAAAGCAGACTCAATGCACTGTCGACATCATTGCCTGTTTTTTTTTTTTTTTTTTTGTGCTGGAAGTCTGTATCTTGACAATTTTAATAAATCAGCTGGAACTGATAGAAACTTCATCGCCAATAGTCTCTATGGAAGTCAAACTGGAGGTTCTGTTGTCGCAGCGCATTCAGTGACGAGGCTGTAGTGAGCGCGGGTGGGAGGTGGGCGTTAGACTGCAGGGTGCTCCGGGGGCAGGCCGAGCTCGGCGAGGGCGAGCTACCAGACCCGGGGAGGAGGCTGCTTCCTCCCCGCCTTCCCTCCCCCCTGCGCTCCAGTTTCCTTTCTCACCTCCTCCTCCGCTCCCTCCTGTCTCCACCCTTCCTGGCTGGCGGCGGGCGTGGCGGGGACCCGGGCCAGCGCGCGACCGGTGTCCTCGCCGGGCGTGTGCGTTCTGCGCGCAGGGCTGCGCGTCGCGGTGACAGGCGCCCTCGGCCGCGAGCGAACCTCGCCGCCCCCCTGAACAGGGTGCGGATAGCCGTTTCCAGTTGTGAATTTTTCTTTTTATGTGGACCCTGCATCTCCGCGTGTGCGCCGAGGTCGATGCCGTGGGGACGCGGCCACAGTTCTGGCCTCCAGCGGTGACGGGGGCTGCGGAGAGGTGGTCGGAGTCTGTGTCTGCCCGGTTCCTCGGGGCGGGGAGCTCGGTCCCCGATGGCGCTCGGAGGACGGCCAGGGCGCGGCGAGTGGCCGAAGGCGGCGGGAGGGACACGCCGCCGCCACTGCGATCGAAGCCGGGGCCACGCGGGTGTCTGCACTGGCCGAGCCGCCAGTGGGGCCGCGGAGGGACCGAGGGCGTCTGAACGGCGGCCCGGGAGACGAGGGGTAGAGCCACGCGCCCCTGGGACTGGGCTTTCCTTGCCCGGCCGCGGCAAGCGCCCGGCGCACCCCGCCCCGGGCCCTGGCGGTGCCCCGGGCCCGCGGGCCGTGGGGCGGGGGGAGCAAGCTCACCCGGGCCGGAGGTTCCCGGCGCGCCTGCTCTCCGGCCGCCCCGGGATTTGCCTCCGGGCGGACTGCCTGCGGGAGGCGGCTCGGCGTTTGGATCGTTCTCCTCGACCCCTTCCGAGGGGCCCGGGCGGCGGCGCGGGCAGGACCCCGTCCCCCGCGCTCCGTGCGGCGGGGGCCGTCCGCCCGGCCGTACCGCCCTCTTGCCCCTCGCAGTTTCCCATCCCCGGCCTCCGTCTCGGAGCGCGCACCCTGGCCCCGGCCCCGGCCCCCTTCCCGCCCTCGGCCGCCTCTCTCGGAGCCGCGCCTGGGTGGCGGCGAGGCCACGCGGGGGTCGGCGCGCCAGCTTTCGAGCTCGGCCCCTGCGAGCCGCGGCGCCTGCCCGTGGGGGAGGTTTTCCGTGGCTAATTGAAACTCGGTGCACATCACATACCACTTCTAAGCCTACTGAAATGGTTCAACAGCGTTTGGCCTCCATTTTTTTTGAGGTTTGGCGAGCTCAGATGGAAGCACCCGCCCGCTCCCAGGAGCTGCTAGGCCGAAGGGGCCCCTGCACCCTTCCTGCCGCCCCTCCCGCTCTCCTGTGCCGCCCTGGCCCCCGCGCTCCGAGCGCCGGCCTCCCCCAGCCTTCCTGGGCTCCGGGCGAGCCTCCACCCAGCCCCCACCTCGGGATGCGGAGCCAGCAAGCTTCTGCGGCAGATGGATGGATTTCTTTTTTCCATGGCTTTTTCGTTTCGATAAACCATCAGATCTTAGTCCTAAACTTGGGAAAAGAAAGGGCTGGTGGTAATAAGGTTCTCAATATAGAACTGGATTTCTGGAGTTGTTTACCTGTTTTTGTTTTTTTCTGTTTTTCCCAAATGATAGACTAATGTAGTCATTGGTCGAACGTTTATTTTAGCCACGTATAATTGAACCAGCGGTTTACAATTGACAATTCTCTGTGCTGGGGATTTTACGTGGCGGCCCTCTGCTGCAGTTCTAAAACTTGTTGAAAACACAAGCCCATTTGTAAGACCGAGTCTATGTATTTTGAAACTCTGGAAACTTTGCATGTGTTTTATGTTTTTAATCATACATGAATCTTGGACATTTTCTCTGGTGAGGTAGAAACTCTAACTAAATTAGCAACGTAATAATTTGGCCTCAGAATGGAAACAATCTTGATTAAAAGAGAAAAAAAGCTACGTAGCCTAAGTTGTTGATAGTAAAATAAGAGAAAAAAAAAAATAGATGGTCAGCGACCTAAATTAAAAACCTGTTAGAACTCAGGACAGGCGCTTGAATGCGCTTTTAAACATTATTTAAGGCTGTTTTGATGAATGCATTGTGAAAATCATTCATAGTGAATTTTTTATTGAATGTCTAAACAGTATAATACACAAGGTATTCTGGCCACTGGATAGTCTTCAATAAAAGTTTAATTGCATTTTTTTTTTTGGTCTCTTAAGTAAGTTTTATTTTTAAGCATTGACAGAATATCTTAAAAGGTAACTTGGGGGTGGGGGTGGGGGTGGAGATGGGGGTGGGGGTGGGGGGTTGGGTGCGCTGCAGCCTAGCCAGTGGGTATCCTGCTGTTTGTAACTAGCTCACAGACTTCGATGATGGCGTTTTAGTAAAATTTCCATCTTTCCAAACTTGAACCAGCATTCTCTTATTAATTCTTTAAACTGTGGAAATAATTTTCCAGTTCTTACATTCTGATATGCATCCCTGTTATTTAAAAAAATGCTAATAAAAGGCAGTGTGTTTAAACTGTGCTTTGCAAATATTATGTATGTTATGAATGACTACAGTCACAGGGCAAATTATTTGTAGAATGATTATCCTTTAGCTAGAAGAAAAACCATTCCATCCTTCGGGCAGAGAGGTTTCTTTTTAATGTTAATCAAGGGGAAGTGATTTAAATATGCATGCTTATAGCAGGATGATTTAGTTGTTTTTTGTTTTTGATTTTTTGAGAAAGAGACTCAAAAGGCCAAGACTTCTTTTTCTCTTCTCTGGGAGTTGAAACCACAATCATTTGCTATTGGTCCAGTGTAAGAAACTTAACATTTGTTACTCACTTGAGAATTTAAATAGCTTTGCCCAAGGAACCTGAGAGGAAGCAAGAATTGCTCTATTTTTAAAGTAGTCATTCAATATAAATATATTATATCAATCTTAACTTTTTTATTCTCTGGTATGATTAATAATATGTATATTCTTACTTTTTCTTCTAATGGGCATATGTATCCTTGTGGACACTTTGGAGAGTGGTTTTCTCGGACTCTCCCTTTATAGAACCTTTATACTCTTACTGCGTGGTCCCCTGCTTTTAACAGATTTCTGAGGCAATTATATTTGTGCTTTTTTCTTATGTAGGAAAACCAGCGAAAATAGTTTACTGAGTTGTCAATTTTATCGGTAGATAAAAAAACTTTCTTTATTACAGCTTCAGGGAAGATTTTTTCAGGATATTTCTCAGTTATTCTAAGGGCCAAATTTTATAAAATTTCCATTAAGAATGTCAGTTTCAAACACCCTTTGTATAGCCTGGGCCTGTGAGGATACCAAGTCTGAGCCTTATGTGTCCCAACACAGGAATTTACGAGTTCCCAAGGTGACCGTCTCCATGTAATGACTCTTGCACATGCTTCTCAGAGATTTGGGTTATTTTAATTACTGGTTCTTTATCATTATTCATTTATTTGACTTATTCTACCATACCATCTTTTATTTGATGATTCAGCAACTTATGCTCTTTGATAACTCCAATTTGGTTTTTTTTTCCTTTTTTGTTTTCTTTTTTGCCTCTTTCTGTGGAGCTGACATTTTCAGTCACAATAAAATTAAACAAAATTGAGTGAAGTCAACTCTTCCATTTTACTTTGTTTACTGGCTTTTTTCTTGAATCCTTAACATACTTTCATCTTTTTTCTTCATTGTAGTTATTTTTGTTAACACTACCTATATCAATTAGCTGCCTAATTTTATCTATTCCATGTGGATGCAGTGAGTTTATAAGAGAATTTCACAAACAAGTAGTTTTTTAGTGAACTTAAGCAGAATTTTAAAGGAGACCTATTTTTATACTCAGTAAAAGCACAAAGGTGCAGAAAGTATAAAATGGCTTGCAAAGGGAAACCTAGGTTCATAATATTCCATGTATAAAAGTAATAATTTTATTGGGTAGAGATACTCTTGAAAGATTCAATACCTCTGCCAGTGCACAGATGGGACTGTTCTAAGTGACTTGCCTGCAGTTAAACGATCACTTCTCTGTAGAGAAAACAAACCACAAAAAGCAATAGGACCGAGTTGCAATTGATGAATCGAAACAACCTGGACGTGTGCACGTGGGGGCTTTCTTCTCATGGTTTGATCAAACTTCTTTTATGTAGTCACATAGACTTGGGTTTTCTCTGCTGTGAAAAATGACAAAATAAAGCAATATGACCAAAAGCTCAAATGCGTAAAAAATATTTACTCTAGGGTCCTTGAAGTGACTTGGTTGCTGACATTATTTTAATAGACATCCTACATTCCCTCTTCACAAAAAGAAGAGCAACTGGAAATAATGTACCATAGAAAGAATTTTGATCAAATAGATACCGACAAAGGGCCCTCTAAGACATTTCCTTCATCCAGCTTATGTTCAAGATCATAATGCCCCACCCCTTGAATCACAGAGGGAGAAACGTTAAATGCCATTACCATTAATTTTGCATTTTGTCTACTTTTACTCTTGTACATATGTTGTGGGTTTAAGAGTCTTTTGCATTTGTTCTGTGACACCATTTTTTAAATGGACTTTTAAAATGGAGGCCTCCTTTTCTGGTTTGGGACTCCTAGTGGGTATGACATCCCACAAGGCCTCATGGTGGCCCCAGGACAGAACCACGTGATGTTTTAGAGCAGTTTTCAGCATGACACTGTTAACAAGTCTTATTTTCCAAGGCCACGTGAAACTTACTTTCATAGCCACTCCAGGTTTGGGAGCAGAAAAGCTGAAAAACCCTTTTGTTTAGAAGTCTGAGTGGTTTGTGGGGGGGGACCTTTTGTAGAGTTTGCATGCCAGCGCACGCCCTGATGCAGGGACACGGAGAGGAGGAGGTGCTCCCTGCAGCGATGTGCTGGAAGGTGAAGTGTGTGATAGCACTAGGGGGAAAGAAAATGCATGGCAAAGTTTCGTCTTCTTGTAGACTATCCAGCATGCAGAGTTTAGTGTGTGAAAACAGTGTATGACATTGCTGTATCAAAGTTGTAAAATTAAGCATTATTTATTGAAAACTATGTATTTTTTTGTAAAAACCTGATCACATAGAGAATATCAGTGGCTTGTGCTTGTGCTTCAATCGAACCAGCTTCTTGACCCGCCCTCCTTGGTACGCAGTGTTATTGCTCAGGGTTGAAAATAGTATACCCCGATGTCTCTTTCGCAAGAGTTTTTTTCACAGAGGAATACATTTGTTCAAAAGACTCTAATAAAATTGTGTGATCGATCTGCACTCTTGGCTTTTATGTGACTTTCTTCCAGCTTTGCATCTGATAACTACTGTTCAATTCATAAAGTGTAGTCCTCGAAGCTGGTATCAGAGACAGGTCTCAAAAGTTCTGAGTGTCGGTCTGGAGAGGGATTGGGCCCCCAGAAATGGTCTGGGCAGGTTTGAGAGCTGCCAGCCATGGTAATCAGCATGGTTATGGCTCAGGATTTTTAACTGGCCAACTGAGCAAATAAAAGCATAGCCAGAATATAGAAGGGTAGATGAACATGTTTTATCAGAAATGCTTGAAGTAGGAAATGAAGGAAACCTATCGGGGAGCAGCTGCTGCCTTTGAATTCAATGCCAGCAAACTCCATTTCTCTGTGTCTTTTTCTTTTTCCTATCAACAATTTACAGTGTAAATGTATTTTGACATAGAAATCATTCTGTACCAAGATTCTTGATATAAAATGCTTTTATGGAATCCTGTATCCTTGGAGTTATCACATTTTTTTTAAAGAAGTGTTTACATGGTGAGTGTTTGTTGCATATTAAATTTGGTTTTGTAGAAACACTTGTGTTGTATTTTAACAAATTTTCAAGTGCACAATTACAACAATTGCTCCTAGGTTCTCAGTTAATACTAATTTTTACTAAAAAACAAAAAAACAAACATCAGAATTATCTATGGCAACACTGCCTATTCATTATATAATACAGTCAGTGCTTGACTTCATTCCTGAATATTTTAGGGTGTCTTTCACCTTGGAAGGATTTTATTTTTATTTATATTTTGAAGGAAACGAAAAACAGACCCTGTATAGGTTTCACCTAGTCAAAAATGTTTCTTGAAATGAACACCAAAAGATCTTCTTGAATGTGTTTCCAGTTCCTCACTGGGACTTCCTGTACTACTTATTATACTACCTGCTTTCAGTGATGTGGGCTTTTTTTTAAAAAAAAGAAATCACTTTTAACTTAATAGTTAAATGTTTTGAAGAGATCTCTGGCTAAAATGTCACTGGTAGGAAAACATATCAAATGTGAAAACTTTCACTTTGCTAGTCTCCCAGTAAGTCTGGGAGTGGAAGGAAGAGGTGAGGTATCCTTACTCTTATCAATTGCTTATCTACAAAGCCCCATAAAAATAATATGCCTGGACAGAATGTCTTTACCCAAATATGGATGGTCATATCCGTGTCAGAAGATACATTGATTCCACCTGAAAGTAAAACCCTTATGACATATGTAGCTTGGCGAATTCGAAATGACTGAAATCTGATTTTGACATCTGTTAAAGCACATGTGACTTCATAAAAATGGGGTGCATTTGGGTATTTTGAGAACAGTGGGAGTCGAGGAGGCCAGAGCAGGACAGCTCGTTAGCACTCTGTATTTTGTCGTCTGATGGGACTGAACTGCAGAGCTATGAAGTTTTCGTGTGTGGTCAAACAGAAGAGTGGATCTAATCATAGTGGCTTGTGAGTAGATCTGAAAAAATCAGGAGAGGTGAGATTGACCTCTAGATTTGTCTTTCTGTGAAATAATTAGATATTTGTGTCCAGCTTGAGTGTACATACCAGCGGGAACCATCATTTGCTGCCCTCCACATCCCACTCTACAGGGTTTTGCGCTCCCCTTCCTAGCTGGACTGAATGGCCGCATTCTGCCCAGAATCCCAATGCGCAAAATTTGTCAGAGTGGCCACCAACTAGAGGACAAACCAAGGATAATAGGCTTGTTTGTGCCCTGGAACTCCTTCGGTGTCACTCAAGAGTCGGCTGAGCTAACCATCAGACTCCTTCCCAGATATGGGACTGAGAAACACATAGATGGGTTTAGCTCTCTGCAGGATTTGACCGAGGAGTGAGTCTTAGAGCGGGAGGAGCTATTACAAGCTGAAATTGGGAGGTCAAGACCAGATGGCAGACCCGGAAGACAAACAGGGAAGCCGAGGAAGCAAGAGGGGACTTGCACGGCTCCGAGAAGAAGGAATCCCATGTGTCTGGGGAGAGGAGGAACCCCTGGCTGTCTGGCTTATTCACTGGGCTTTACTCCGGTCAATCAGTGGCTACTGGCAGCTGACCCGGCTGTTATTTGGCCATTTTTCTTTACTAACAAAAACTTATTTTGACTTGAATGGTAATATGACCAGTTAAAAGACTACCTTCCCTTGCCTCCCTTGCCGAGAGAGGTGTCCTCTGGCAGAGCTCTGACCAAGGAGATGTTAGTGAACGCCTGTCAGTGAGACCTCCAAGGAAATACCTCTACAGGGAAGCATGCCGAGTGGGTATGTGTCTTTCTGCAACTTCTCACTCCTTCCATGTGGGATGTGGACATAATGGCTGGAGCTACAGGGATGAGCATGAAGCAGAGGGAAAGGGATTCCAGAATCCTTGACCAGCTGCCAAAGCATTGCCAACAACTGCCTGTGTTTGAGTAAGTCACAGTTACTCAGATTTTCACTTAAATCTGCTCAAATCAAAACCATAATAGACCCCTGTTTCCTTGTATGTATTTGAGTGGATTTGTGTTTCTTTTAATCCAATGATTAAAACTAAGTTTAAATAGCCAAAGAGTTAAGATGATATGTTAAATGTTGGAAAAAAGAGTTTAGTAAAACTCCCAAAAGTTGAAAGAAAGCTTAAAAAAATGGTGAAGAGAGGAAAAAAGACATGTCAAGTGTTTTCACAATTACATCACAAATAGGACATTGGATTTACCCACTGAAAGTTTAGGGTTACTTTTAAGAAATATTTATAGCAAAAATGTGTTTGAGAATTGCTTTATGTTTGCAGAGCTGTTTTCCAAGTTGAAAATGATGCAGTATCTCCCATTTGTCTGCATGCCTCCAGAGAGGCCTGGCCCGTTTGCCAGCAAGTTATTTTCTGGGGGCATCGTCCCTTCTTCACAACCATTTCCACTGAGAAATTAAGAGTAAATCTCACTGGATTTAGCATATGGCATCTTAAAAGGAAGAGCTCCTCAAATACCATTTTTCCGTATTTTGCCCTTCATAGTTAAAATTTTGGTTTTCCAACTCTTTGAGTCAAAAGCAATATCTTCAGAGAAGTACAGAATCTGAAGACCAGAAACAGAAAAGGAGAAGGAGACAGATTCACAAGAAAGCTATAACAGCAAAAGAAAGCCTCAGAAGTCACAGATCATTTGTAGGAGGACACACAGCTCTCCCCGAGCGATGTTGAGTGTATCACTGCTTATATCACCGTACAAAAGTGAGTGTTTATGACAGTGATGTCACCAAAAAAAGCTTAAATCATATACATAATAGCCTATTTAACAAGACAGGAAAGAAGGAAATTTTTTCTTAAATATTTCTACTCAACGTAATTTAAAATCATACCAAAAAGCTCTGGAAGAATCAGTTTTGCCTAAAAGCTTTTTCACTTGCTAGTGTTTTCTTATAAATAAAAAAGTGGTTTTGGTCCAAGAGCTAGCAGGAGATGGACAGCCCGAAGCCCATGAAGCAGCACAGAACATCGCAGCTGGAGTAGCGGCGCAGGGGAGCAGCCCACCGTCCCCGGAAGCTCGGCTCCTACATTTCAGTCCGAGTCTGTATCATCCAGAAAGATGAACAGATGCAGATGAGGTCGGGTACAAGGCGTGCTGAGAAAGGAGTCGGGCCAGGTGGGAAGGAAGCAGGTTGGGTGGACCAGATGGCCAGTCAGCTAACCAGAGTGGGGGACGCATGGGATGTCCTGGCCGGTGATCCTAGGTCGCATGAGAGCAACTAGCCAAGCGGACATGACCTCAAGGGCGAGGGAGACGGATGATTACAAGATGAGGGGATGAAGGAAAGAACTGTTGTATCTGGACTAGGGAAAGGAAGGCGAGACAGGAGAAAGAAGTGGCAGTGGCTGCGGTCTGATGGCACTTGGCCCATGATGTGATACCGCGCGGAGAAGCACGGGGGTGGCAGCCTGAGAGAGAGCAGGGGCACCCTCTGGGTGACCTGCAGAGCGGGCTCCTGGAAGTGAGGGGCTGGCCTGGGGCACGCTGTCATCGGGGCCCCAGGGCCCGGCTCCTCCTCGCGGCCTGTGCGCCCAGGGCACCTCCCTGGGCTCGCCGCCCTCCATGGGGCCCCGAAAGAAGGCTTAGCAGGGCCGAGGCCAGCTGCGCACCTGCATACCCTGGGTTCCAGTCTCAGTTCTGCCACCTCCTGCCACTGGTCCCTGGGGTACCTCCCGAGCCACGCTGTGCTTCCCTTGCATGTGAATGACCTCTCAGAGCCCATGCGGGAGGTGTCCTGAGTAGTAAAGGAGAGCCTGGACTCTCAAAAGGAGCACAGCAAGCCTAAGGCATTGCCGTGGGGCCAACACCCTGAGAACGCAGGGACCCTTCTGTCTGGTTGGGCCTCCCGTCCCCAGACCTGGACAGAGGCCTGGTGGGAGCTGCCTGAAATGTGCACTGAATGAATGGCTCCGAGTGGAAACCCAAATCAGAATGCTCCTCCCTCAGGGTTCAGGGAACAGCTGGCTGGGGACACCGATTCCAAACCTGCGGGAGTGAAGAAGAGAACCCTGCTGAGTCAGCAGGGTTTCAGGGCCGAGAGCAGAGGGGGACGCGGTTTTCTCTCCCCCTGGAGGAAGATGAAACACAGCATTTATTGACGTGGCAGAGGACGCCTTCCTCCTGCAACAGGCTTTTCAGCGGTAGCCTCCTGCTCTGACACTTGAAGGATGTCATTCACACGGTGATAGATGGCACCTCTTAGAAACACAGCAGAGAAGCAATTTAAACAGTGAGGGCAAACCTCGCCATTACTGCCGCAGTTCACAATCGTCCCCAGAGCAAGGTCATCTCAGGAAGGGGGTTGGTCACTTCGGGTCACTCTGTAGGTAAGACAGGTGATGTTTAAAGACAGTTCTCAGCCTCATATCCATCCAGTAAGCACACAGGAAGGCAAAGAGGTCAAGTCAGAAGGACTGACATCCGTTCTGCATTGAGAAGTTGCCTAACTCAGAAATCTTCATCAGAAGAGGTTGCTTAGCATCCTCAGGTCACGCGGGGTCTTCTGTCTAGCTTACAAAAAGCAAGAGATTATCCTTTCTTAACAATGATTGGATTGATGGTAGTACCTGTATATCAGTTTTAAAATAATACATATATTGGAGGTGCCTGCTCAAAAATTTAATGGCTACACTTGCATGGTGAGATGAGATTAGAGGCCTGTGCTCTGGAACAGAGAAGAGAGGACATGGTATCCTTAGGGACAGTGGGTGCAATAAAGGGATGGAGTCCAGTTCTGTCAAGTCATCAAGTCTCTAGTTGAGCTGTGTGGAATGAGGTAACTGGCTTTGCCTCTCTGGTTCTCTGCCTTTTCATGCATAAATTGGTGCCTGAACTTAACAGTATTTGAGGTTCCTCTCAGGTCTAAGAAATGATACAAATGGCTACTATTTATTTACACATGGAGTGCCAGTTTGCAGGCATTGGTATAAACCATGCTTTCAGAGCTAGCCGGCAATGTAACGGAGGACTAGGGCAAGACAGCCAGGCGCTATGCGGCCAGCAGACAGACATGCAAGGCCTCCCTGAGGAGGCTCGCATCCAGAACATTTCAAACACTCAGTGGCCCAAACAGAATGGCGATTGGCCCCATGTTTTGTTTTGCTGATGGGGAGATGGGCTGTGGTTTTGAAGGCCCTGGTTACTCTCTCCTGAGACAGAACTCATGGGTTGAATTCTATAATGGGGTTAATAAACAAAATTATTTTCCAGGCCAGCAAACACTCAAACTCAAGTTTGAGGTAATTCCTTGAAAACCAGTTTTTATAATGCTATTTCAGTCGGCAAACTTCTTCAACTGAGAAAGCATAAACATATTATAGCATTAATGCAGATAACATCACGTTCCATGAAACACAAATCTGGCTTCTAAACTTACCAAACAGACATCAAAATCACACAAACAAATATACAGGCTTCTGGGCCCACTTCCCAAAATACTGATTCAGTGTGCTTGGAATGAGACCTATAATCTATATTTTTAATTATGGTATTCGGTTTCTTCGGAGGCTCTTGGGCCACAGACAGCTTCTGAGACCCGTAACTCTTAAATCAGTGAGGGAATCACATGAAACAAAACTTGTTCTGCCAAATATCAGTGTCTCGGGGTCAAGTAGTAAGGTTTCTGTTAATAAACACAGCCTAGTCTTGCGGCCTATGTTCCATGGTCATGTTTCCTCTTGTGTGGTTGTGGCGAGTGGTGGTGGTGAGCACACAGACGTGGGATGGCCAGGCCTATGTGGTCAGCCGAGCCAGAGACACCTGCCCTCTCCAGGGGCGTCCTGTGAGCTCTGCCGCAGGAGGAGCAGGGCCCTGAAGGAGGCTGGGAAGGTGGTGTGGAGGGTTGGCAGCCACCAGCAGGCCGGACAAAGGTGCTCCCGCCTGGAGTGGGAGCTGTGATATGGCCCTGGAGGCCCGGCATTGGCAGCAGTGGGGCGCAGCCCAGGTGAGCAGGAGCCAGGGGCCGGTTTGATTCTTGGTTTTGTTCTGGGAAGGGACACCTGTGTTTCGACCTGGATTCCCTGGTATTCAAACCTTTCACGCCTCCGCACGCCCTGTGCTTCTTGCCCAACCCCGCAGTCAGACCTGAGACCCAGGGCTCACGGATGGAGTCTGAGCGTTGGTGTAAAACCAAACCACGCTAAATCCACACCTCCATTATTCTCCCCACTTGCTCTTTGAGTGACACTGGGGTGGGGTGCAATGAGAAAATAAAAACTGGGAACCTTACAGGCCTGAATAATGAGCAATTCTGAGTATTTTATGTAGCTCTAACACTGACCCAACCTCTGAGTCCGTTTTCTCACCTGAAAAGTGGGGTAATGGCCCGGGCGCGCATCGTGCCTAGCAGTGTAAGGCATGGTGATGAAGTGGGGTGGTTTTCAAGTAACGGGCAACTGTTACTGCCAGTCAGGCATTCTGCATTTGGGTTTTTACTCACCTGGAAAATTGGATCATCGTCCTTGCTTCTGAAGGGTGCTCCGTACTTAATTAACATTTTCAAGCTTTCTGAGACCTGACTTACACTAACAGACATCCAATGAAATAAAGCCCTAGAACTCGGCTCCCAGGAAGAGGGGAGGAAAGGAGGGATTCATCTGGGTTGAACGATTTGTTATATGCTTTAACATACAAAATAAAACAGAAGATGGAGATGTTTTGCAAGAGATAACACAAAATGAAGCAAGGACATTTTCCCACATAATCGCAGGGAGCAGATTAAAACAATAACTACCCTGTGTAATGTAAGGGGAATTCTTACCTCCCGAATACAACCAATTGTTGATGGCAGAATTCTCAGAATTGGAATGGGGGCATAGAGATGCATACAAGAGACGGGAAGAGCGGGAGGAGACGGTATGGTGCCGTCTTAGAGTGGTTTGTCATGCTAATGAGGTACAATTTGATAGTGATGAGGGGCATTTATATACTTCAAATAGAAAGAGGAACAGAAAACCTAGGTTCCATTACAACAGGAGCTGCTACCCATTGACTAACCTAGGCCTGAGCAAGAAAGAATGGTAGCTGAAGCAAGACCAAAGGGCGCATCTTTCATGCCAAAGTCCAAGGTTGATGGGAAGTTTTGTAAAGCAGAAAGCACATGAGAAGTTGGCCAAGTGCAGAAAACATACTTAATCCTAGCTACGCGGCAACCTAGATGAGTGATGTAACCAGGCCCCTCCCAGGACTACTCGCTGGCTGCCTAGAGGTGGCTCCCAGGGAGGACCTATGCAACAGAAAGTGCACAATTGGCCCGGAAAGTGGTCCGGGAAAGTAACAAACCAGACACCTCAAAGAATTACCAGCAGGCATGGAAGCATCCTAGTACTGATAGGGCCTGCCAGTCCCCCCGTCAGATTCCACTTACAGAATCACTCCTCTAAGGCAGCTCAATTAGGAGGTATATTCATTAGAATTTGCCAGAAGAACAGAACCAATGGAATGTGTGTATAGAAGGAGACTAGTTACAAGGAATTGGCTCAGGTGATTGTGGAGGCCTGGCAAGTCCACAAGAAACTGATGGGATAAACCAGCAGGCTGGAGACTCAGGAAAGGGGCACAGCTCAGCTCAGGAAGAGCCGATGGGGCGGAAGAAGGCGGAAGGCAGTCTGCGGGCAGAAGTCCCCCTTGCTTAGGGGACGTCAGTCTGCTGTGGTCTCAAAGCCTCCACCTGATGGGACGAGGCCACCCGCAGAGCAAGCGGCTGCTTTTTGCCCCTCCTTCCGTACTTCCTCAGGGCGCATGAGTAACAGCAAGTGGGCTGCTGCCCTGGAGGGAGCCTGGGACAGTAGGACTAGGGTGGTGCAGTGCTTGCCGGGTGTGGGCATGACTGACTGACTAGCGGTGGGTCCACATGCAATGGCGAAGTCAACCCTCACAGCCGTCCAAGGGAGCAGGGTTTCTTGCTGTTGCCATTTTGCAGCTGACGGCTCCGTCAGGAGGTGAAGGTCCCACAGCCAGTAAATGACAGAGCTGGCTTCGGCCGACTTGGCTTGTCTCTGACCCTACCTTCCCTGTGAATTTGGTCAACAAGTCACACTTTGATCCTATTGGAAGGAGAGTCGATTCTGAATCCCATCTTCTCTGTGGTGGGCCCTGAGCTGACAATGTCCACGTAGCTCCCCTGCCACTACGCACTTCTGCCCACTCGCACGCCCACCTCTGCCCTGCACACACACAGAGCCAGGCATGGGTTCTCCCCAGCGTTACCAGTGTAACCCCACCCATTTCTTCAGTATGCGTCAGAGACAGGCAGATCGCCAGACTCAGGCCAAAGGAAGAGGCTTGCTCACCCCTCCAGGATGGTGATGTGGGCCGTCGTGGGGCCTGGAGCAGCTGTACCCGCTTGGCCATCAGGGGCAAAGCCAGAATGAAGCCAGAGCTGATGCCATAAGAGGTAGAGTGGAGCAACCAAAAGTGTGGTGTTGTTAGGCCTCAACAGCAAATGCTGAAGCCACCTTCCCTCCAGACATCTCACGGGGGCTTGGAAGCCCCACTCGTGGTTCACCAGCTCAGGCGGGTTTGTCTTCCATCACAGCATTCCAAGGGATCCCCTCCTGATTGCTCCACCTTGGGACACTGTTAACTATTTAACTCATTGCTAAAGTGACATAATCATATGGATGCCATTTACATTTGTGGTGAGATACTGGATATTTCATTTCAGATTTATGCCTTTCTTCTTCATCTCAATTGCAAACTAATGTCTTATTTCTTCCAGTTACCTGTAATGATAGTTCCTTATTAAGTGTTGTAAGGATGCATTTGGGGGACCATGTAACAGAGTCACCCCGTCTACCTAAACTTATCTAGGGTAGCAATAAAGAGGAGACGCAGTGATCACTTTAGATGTGTGCCTTTGGAGTGCAGGTAATTCCCGGTGCCCTAGTGTCCTGGTTTCTGGGACATGAGACTTATAGCCCAGAAAACCAGGCCGACCAGAACAGTTTGATTACCGCTGGCAGAACTGGACCATATTTGTGCAACCTACTGTAGGAACTAGGGGAGACAACAATGTCAAGGGAATTATAATGAAATCTCAGGGTTAGGAGCAAACTCTCAGGCCAGCCAGAGTTGTCTTGGACCAGCTTTGCCAACAATAAAAGCTACAATATATTAAAGACCTTCTATGTGTCAAACATTTTATAAATATTTCCCCATCTTTTCAAAAATGATATTACTTAATTGTATAGAAGCAGCTGCACATCCTGGCTCCCCCAAGGCAGCAGGGTGACCGGGTGGTAGCCCCCGTGCCTGGCCTGCGGCCTGCGGCCTGCAGGTGAGAGCATTGTCTACCATGCCACCAGTCCCCGGTCTCTTTCTTTGCAGCTTTCTATGGATTTTGCATTTGTTTGCACTTGGGGCTCTTGAGTTCTTCACAAACATTTGTGGAATGAATGGGTGAGCTGAGAAATGCTGGCTCTCCCACTCATTTGCACAGAAGTAAATCCCCAGGGAAAACAGGGTTTGGGGCTTGCTCTGCGACTGAGCAGAGATGCTCTTGAGTCACTTATGGGGCTTCTCAGGGATGTGTGCCTTAGGGGTGTGATTATTTATTATGCTGACAACTGTCGGCCATGGTGCTTTGTTTTATAGGAAAGGCCAATTGAGAATTTCTAGAGAAAACTTTGAGGAGTCCAAAGTGGACCCTGGGATGGTTAGTTTCCATGTCAACTTAACTGGACTAAGGGGTGCCCAGAGAGCTGCCCAAATGTTATCTTCAGGTGTGTGTGCAAAGGTGTTTCTGGAAGAGATGAGCTTTTGAATCAATTGACCCAGTAAGGATCACCCCCACCAATCCTTTGAAGGCCTCCCTAGAACTAAAAGGTGCAGTGCAGTTAGATTCTCTCTCTGCCTGACCTGGAGCTGGGATGTCCTTCTTCTGCCCTGGGACATCAAGGCTCCTGATTCTTGAGCCTTTGCTTTGGCCCAGCAGCTTCCCTGGTCCTCAGGCCTTTTGACTCAGAATAAATTACACCAGTGGCTTCCCTGGGTCTCCACTTGCAAGTGGCAGATCAGGATGTGAGCTCCTGAGACAATCGCCATATTAAATCTCCTCCAATATATCTCATATTCTTTTTCTCTGGAGACCAAACACAGAGACTCCATTCCGATTCCAAAACCGAAATTCTCCTACTTCCAACTAATTCCATTATTGAAAACTCCGAATTATGTAAAACAACTTACATGAAAGAGAATCAGCAGATCATATTAATTACTTAGAAAAATATTTGGTATTTTTTTTAGTAATTCAAGCTTGGTTTTCTTTTTTTCCTGAGATGTAAGACTTCAAATAGGCTAAGAAAAGGAAACAATTTTAGTTCCATTTCAGTGATGGATGGTGGTGGGTCTGTTAGCTTTGGGGGTTTTCTTTTTCTTTTTTTGTTGTTCAATTTTTTTATAGTATGTAAAGGTCTCTGATACTCTTCAGAATGAAAGATAGCATGTAATGAATCTTATTCTACTTAATGCTTTTTTGTAGTTCATATTTTAAAAACAAAACATATAAAAATCATTCGCTTCATTTCTTAAAAATGTTAACATTAAATTAGCCATAAATAGAAAATAGAAAATAGAAAATTATGTTTTGTATACTTAATGTAAGTAAATAATGAGGTAAGAAAATATGATGTTGAAGAACACAAAAATAAAAATATTCATTGTTGCTCATGTAATTCTATGGGAGCTTCTCTAATTATCCCACAAAAAGTCCTAAGAAACAGCAGACACTAAGCATAGAGCAATGGCCTGATGCCAAATTTCACTCTTGCTACTTTTGAGATAGTTGGTGTTCCCATTAGCAAGATTCAAAAAATGCTAATAAAATATTTACTAGCTATTACTTTTTTTGACCTATTAGTAGAGTTCACTAATGGACTCAGGCTTCCTAAAAGGAAGGTTATATTTTCTTAGCATCTAAGCCATCAGCCCTCGTGCGTGGTGTGTCTGTAGTTTGTAGTATTTTCTGAACTATAAGCGCACATGCATTTCAAGGTCTCATTTAGTACTGTGCTGTGCGCATGGAGCAAACACCCCGGGCAGTCAGGGCTTTCTTTTAAGGTGCAAGCAATAGAAAGCAACTCTGGTTAACGAATAGTAGACAAATGTATTGAATAGAATCTTCAGGAAGGCTGCAGAACCTCAGTTGGAAACAGAAACAAGGAAAGCTAAGTAGCAGCCAGCACCATGCCCCAAAACCACCACACCACAAAAGCCAATGGGCTACTTCAGGGAAACACAGGGATTCACAGGTGGTTACCTGTGTCAGCCCTTGATACAGAACACGTCCACGGTCCCGGCAGCTGTGAGTCCCCCACAAATGCTATGTTGCCACCATGGGAATCTCTCTACATTTCTGATTCCAGGTTCAAAATAGTTTCATTCAGTTGGCTGGGAACATGTGTCCTGGTCTTTTTTAGTAGCTTTGGTGGAGAGAGGCAGCAATACTTATAAGGTAGGGAAGTTCCTCAGGACAGGAAGAGGGTTTTGATGCCCAGAGAAATAAAAAAGACAAACAGGCAAATGTCACACACTTAGACTTAGTTACAGATATGAAATTGATGCCATCATTTGCCAGGCTTTGTATCAGTTTTATTCTCTATCTTTCAAAAGAATTTGGAAGCTATTCTTTCCATAGAGTCTAGAAGAGTTTTAATTAGCAACAGAAATCTCCTGTGAAACCCTTTTATTACCTGGAAAGGAGGTAAATATAATTAAAACAGATTTTTTTGTTGTGTTTTATATATATACATTAGAGGGTTTGGAATACAGGAAATCATAAAAATAGAAAATGAAAAGCACACAGAATTACCTTCTCTCAACAAGTACTGTTAAATATTGATATATTCTTGTTCTCTTTCTCTACACACAGAAATGCACACACAGGTACACATCGTATTTTACAAAATTTGCAGCATTCTAAATATTGAGTCCTTTTCTTTTTCTCACCTAATATTGAAAAATAGGCTTTGGTATTAATTGTTCCAAGAATGATTTCTCGAAAGATGAATATCATGCTTTGATATAACCACCATATGATTTAAGTAACCTCTGCCCTGTTTCTAGGCATATCACACAGTTTTTACAATCAGGTCTTTTTAAAGACTTCTCCATAAGATTCTACCAGAACTTGTGGTATTGACTTTGAGGGGGTCTGTGGCCCAGCCCTGGAGGTCCCTGCACTCCGTGTCAGCGACAGGAGGGCCCACTTTTTGTAGCTGGCCCACATGCATTCTGTTTAGTGTAGAATCGATCAACTCACTTATTTAATTTGGAGGGAAAACAACAATAAAAAAGGGTGAGTAAAATGTGCAGTTCATTTGGGGAAGAAAGGTATTTTCTAGGTGGCTCTGAAAATGATGCATGGGTTACTTGCCGGGGGGATGCTGGAGAGGCAGCCGGGGCGGTCGAGGCACGGGGAGGGGTCCCTCCAGGCTGGGACCCACCCACACTTGTCAAAGTCTGTTTTCAATTCCGGTTCTGCCCCCCCCGGCAGCTCCTAGTCACAGCTGTACCTCTGAGTCTTTGCCATCTTCTCTGTAGAAAGCAGGGGCCGAGTGTGGCCCCGTGAGGCCCCAAGAACAGCCTGCTGCATGCGAGCTCCTGCCCTGTTTCGGGGCGCTGGCTCCCGATGTGCGAGCCGAGGCCGCCCCGCCGCCCTGTCAAGATGTCATCCTTCAGGTACACCGGTGAGTGAAGGGCCAGACAGTGCAAATTCGACCTTTGCAGACCCAGGAAATAATCGGCTGCACACTTTTTAGTCAAGAACACGTGTTTTCCAGCATTCCTAGGCGGCTCAGAGTGAGGGGGGCTCAGGCTGGTCATGGCACCCACTGACGCTCCTCCTCACAGGGGGCTATTTCGGTGACCTCGACGACTGGAGCAGAACCAGGACCCCGGGGAGCAGTGAGGCTCTCCCCCACCCCCTGCCCCTCTGGAGCGCCGAAGCCCATCATGTCATCTGTCCCTCTTCAACGTGACCCAGAGGAGACCCCTTCACCTACTCGGGTCTTGGAGAGGGTCTCGCGGCCTCTCTGCCTCCCTCGGCCAACACGCTTTTATTGTGGACCTCCAGGCTCTGAGCTGGGTTGTGCCAACCCGAAGTGGGCAAACAGACCAAGTTCCTGTTCTCGAGGAAAGGGCAGTGGAGAGACACTGCATCAGTCCGTGGCCTCCAGGTAGGTGGGCGAGGGAGGAGGATGGCTTGAGGTGCGGCACAGGGCGGTCAGGGAAGGTCCCCTGGCCTCTGTGACCCTGGAGCAGAGACTGAACAGCAATGGGGACCCAGCCATGAAGGCAGCTGTGGACAGAGCCGAGGGGGGCAAACAGGAGGTGCCGGGAGCAAGGTGGGGGCACAGCCGGCATGTGCACGCAGGTAGTCAGTGTCCCAAGATCAGTGCTACGCTGCCAGGAGTTGATACTGCAATTCACTGTTCAATTCACTTCAGTCCCTAAAGCAGCTATTCAGCCTTTACACATAAGACTCAATGCCAGACTGCAGGAATATGAAAGTCATGTTGTGTAATTTAGCGTCCAGAATTCACAGTCTGAGTGGAGGGAAACATGTATACTTCTGTACCCCAACTCAGAAACAGGGAAATGCTTTGGCTATCACAGAAAGCTCTCTATCCAAACTGGTTTCAGTTATAGTTACACTATTTAATGCTTAAAGGGTCATTTCAAGTTGCTGCGAATTCACTGACACGGAAAACCTTATTCCCAGGTAAAGAGGCAGGAGTGTCAGTACTTACATACATGTCATCAGACACACAAACGAAGATTATTCGCCATTGCAATGATTTCTGAACACTGTTCCCAAACTGATAAAATGTCTCATTAATTTCAGTGTCCCTACCACCTCCCTTAGCCTATCAGATGATTGGCGCTCTGCAAATATTTGTTGCCCATCTATCTAAACTGTGCAGAGTTGTGGAGCTTCTAGTCAAAAGGCTCTTAACAAATGGCCCCAACCAGTGTTTAAAAGTGGTGCTATTTAGCCAGCGGGTCTACTGCAGGAATGGATTTGACAAGTGAGTGAGTGAGTGAGTGAGTGAGTGAGTGAGTGAGTGTGTGTGTGTGTGTGTGTGTGTGTGTGCAGTGCAGCCTGCTGAAGTGTAAAGCCTGAGGTTCCCATCACCAGCTCTGACCTGACCCCGTGATTCCCTGGGCAGCTCTGGGCCCCGCCCTCCTTATCTGCGGTTATCTGCGGTTATCTGTGGTAGGTGATTAAGAGCTAAGGTTCTGGCCTGGGAAGATGAATCTGCGTTTGCATTTCTGGCTACACTACTTAGCTCTGGGGCAAGATACTTAGCCTCCTCCTGTCTCTGTTTCCTTACCTGTGAAAAGGGGATAATAACCTCACCTCAGGTCCTTGCGAGGATTAAAGACCCTGGGAAGTGCCTGCTTGGCCCAATGCCTGGCATGCAATGAATTTTTCCCAGGTGTGAGTTCTTCTCTGCTCCCAGGACTCATCGAGGCTCCTGTGCAAGGTCATGTGGGTACACATGAAAGGAAAGGCACTAATGGAGATGAATTGGCCCCCAGATTTGCCCCATTTCAGCTGGTCTTGGACCTGTGGTGGGGAGGGGCAGCACAGCTCTTATTGGTTAAAGACTAGACTGGCCAAGGTCACCTTGGCTTGACAATGAGGGATCCGAGGGAATTCCGTGACTGGGGAGCAAATGAATTAGTGTTCATGTTACACACCCTTCCCCCATTTGGACCATGTCTTCTGGGCCGATGTTATTTTTCCAGTCTTACAAATCAGTTTTCCCCATGAGTCTGCAACCTTTCCATGTTTTATAGCATTTTTCCTCCCTAAGCATCCGGAGAAGTCCCACATTCAGAACATGGACTCACCAAGTCAGTCAGGAAGGCAGAAACGTCAAGCAACAGTTCTGGGGGTAGGGAATACACATCAGTAAAGCACCAAGGGGAACTGTGGGTCACAGAGTCGCCCCGTGGCAAGAGGCGGCGACTGGGTTGCACACCCTCCTCTCAGCGGCTCTGTGTTATCTCTGGGCAGCAGGAATCAGGGCTGCCGTTTCCCCCAGGTGGGTGTCAGAGCCCCTGTGGGTCAGCTTCCAATCATTAACCAAGCCCTTTGCTTGCTTCTCTCCCAAGGGGCCAGGCAGTTGGAGAGAGGCAATCACAGAACAATAAAACGGTGTTCCCATAAAGGAAAGGAAGAACAAGTGACTTCTCAGGCCTGTAGGTGGGGTCTGGCAGGCAGGCTTAGGGCCTTTGCTGCAGGCAGCCCTGGACGTTTTCTCCACACCTTGGAAACTGGTGTGGAGACATTTGAATCGGCCCAGGACCCCTGTGACACCCAAGCTCCCCCTCCCTTTGCCACAATTTTCTGAATCAGTGAGCACACATGAGAGCAGAGGGTACGGGGCGGGGTATGGGCGCCGACTTCCTCCAAAACACTCATCTGGTCCAAGGCTGAGGATTCCGTGTGCGTGTGAACAGATCGGCACACCACAGGTATCGAGAAAGGTCTCCCAGTGTCACTAGGAGGGAGTGTAAATTCCATTTCTCTGTTTTTCACCACAAATTAAAAGTGTGATTTAACACCTGGGACCCTTCACACACTTCCCATGTCCTAACAGGAATAACGACGGGAGGCTTGATATTTTTGGGTGGAAGAATATATGATAATTTTTTCTAAGCCTTTAAATACTGTATAAGCAAAGAGTGTATCGTTCCTTATAGCAAAAGATTTTGCATTCTTTGTTCTTGCAGAAGTCCTGCTTATTAACTGCAGCAAATTAAGAAAACACAAATAAACATATAGAAAGCAATGAAAATAGCATGTATTTCCACAAATACATGTATTTGCAACTACATTGTTTATCCTCTTCCAGTGTTTACATGAATTTGATGTTAGGTCATGGGTATCATTTTCCATTATTTTAAATCCAAGGCATTTCCAAATTGCCTTAGAATTTACTATGTGCCCTAAGAATTTACTTGGAGATTGTCTTAAGATTTACAAAGAGAAAGTCACTTACCCAGCAACACAATGACGTATGTACCGCTGTTACCACTTGCATTTTCACATGAGTAAACTGAGGCACAGAGATGGTAAGCAACTCATCCATGATTACTCGGCTGGGACAGATGCAAAGCGGGGCCTTCTGAACCCCACCCAGTGCTATTATCCCCTAGGCTCTGCAGCCTCACTTCCCTAGGGAGACAGTGCTTTTGCTGAGGGGAAATAACAGGTTTGCTCATAAATTACTATTAATATTTTAATTGTTTTTATTGGTTAGGCACTGTACTAAATGTTCTATGTGTACACACTGTTTAGGTCACGTTTTAAAATTCATTCTTCATTGGATTAATGTGAAATGCGTGTGCATGGCTTTAGAAGGACACAGAGCTGGACTTCTGTGACAAAGCCCTGTGTTTCTCCATCCATGTCCACAAGGCTCTGTCCAGTCTGCGCAGAGCACCAGCCCTCCCACCCAGGGTCATGAGTCAAACCTGGTTGCCCTGGTCCCCTTGAATCGAGACCCATTCCTCTTCAGGTGGCCCTGCCTGGGGGAAGACAACAGGCCGGCTGCCTTACGGGGTGCTTGGGGTGCAGTGGGCCGCCTGCATCCGACTGAAAGCTGGACTTGATCCAAGTAAAACCTGTGGGAGAAGAGTGTACTATTGGTGGGGATTTTGCTCTCTTGTTAGTTAAGTCTTTTAACATCGATAACTATGTATAACATCCTCTGTGAGACTGTATGGAGCTCAAAAAAATTGTCACAATGTTCTTCTTTTATAATTCACTGTCCAACACAGGGGACTGTCGCTTTCAGCATTACTTACAGAATCAGGGAACGGACGCTGGATGGACAAGAAGGCAGATGGGGATGCGTTCTCCCACCACAGTGCACTTGGCCATTGCTAGCTGTATGGCCCTCTGTCCTTTCAGCAGAAGACCTGGCTAGTGGCACAGTTTACTCTCCGTCGTCTGACCTGGCCTTCAGGAGTCAGCGTTTGGAAGCTGTCTCCAGGGCCTATTCCTGTGCCATCCTGGGGGCATGCTCACCAACTGTTAAAATCAGCCCTGTGTTCGAGGCTTATAGATAAGCTTTCACATGCCCTTGGAAGCATGGCCTCCTGTTCTAGACCTGCTTATCTCAGGCTGTGGAGAACACAGAAGGCCGGTGTGTGCATGACAAGAACCAGGACCTGCCAGGGCTCACTGTGCACCAGGCACCCTGTCCTCACTTGACCTGCGTTAAGGTTTTCATCCTCACTGAGGGATCTGTATCATCCACATTGTACAAATGAGAAAACTGAAGCACAGAGAGGGTGGTGAACTTATCCAAAGTCACACAGACTCAGGATTCAGAACCTCACAACAGAACCAGGATTCATATCTGGCCTTCTGGGTCCAAAGTTCCTGCTAAGGATGTCAGCTGCAACTATGAATTTGGATTATTTTAAAGTGCTGCAATCCACTAATTTTTACTTCTTCCTTGGATAGCACTTTACTTGGTGGTAAGCCCTGAACAAGTGCCTCTGCTCTCCTTGAAGCCCCTCTTTCCACTTTTCTCGGACTTGAGCTCTGCAGTCTGACACACCTTTCTCAGAAGCACCAGCCTCTGGTCCTGTGGCCTAGCCTGTGGCTCCCCACTCCCACTTCCTGCGGCCTAGGCGTGGAACGGTGCTGGGCCGGGGCCCCAGGGGCGCTCCTCATAAAGGAGGATTAGGTCCTGGCCCCGAAGGTTTGCTCTGTTCCTGCCCCCTGCCGGGCCTTGCTGGGCTTTCAAAGCCTTTCATGCACCCGAATCCTGTAAAGCCCTCTGATAAATGAGAAACGGACCTGGTTTCTGCCACTTACCGGAGGCACCGTGGGAGTTACGCATGGAGGCCTTTGTGTGGGATGAAGTGAGCCAGAATTCCAGTTCTGCCACACGCTGCTTACCTTTTCAGTCCCCCTCCCAGGCCTCCTCCCCTCTGCTGCTTCCAAGCGGCTACACCCTCCCCACCTGCACGTCCAAAGGGGGCTGGCGCTCAGAGCTGGTTCCGGTGCCCTTCCTCCTGGGGTCAGAGACACAATTTGGCTCCCTGGTTGAGAGCACAGGTTCAAAATCAGAGCCTCTCCATTCAAATTATCCTCTTGCTAGTTATTCAAGCACTGAACTTTCTCAGTTTCCTTGGACGAAAAGGGATAATGACATTCCTGTCTTTCTCGGTTATTGCAGGCCGTCCGGAGAACATGCCCACGGAGCTATTAGCAGAGCATCTGACCAACAGCGAGGGCTCAGCACCCAGGGACCCATTCTAGGCTTACACGCATGCGCACGTGGGCGCACTCGCACACGCATGCGCGCTGAGGGGTAGAGCGTCACATTGCTCATCAGCTCGGTAGAAACAACTGCTTCCAGCTGCGCACCGGTCATTCCTCCCGGGCCTTCGTTTCTAATATGTCACTTTCCATTTCCAACATCGCTGTTGGTAAGCACGCCGCCTCCTCCCTCTGCTGTGCACCTATTCAGAGGGACTGCGAGTTCCTAGGACAGCGTCCAGATCTGCTTTGCATTCGGCTTTTCCACAGAGCAGTGCTGGCGTGCTGTCGCTGACAGTTATCCATCTATGCTGAATCAGTGACTGGCTATGTGAGTATGTGCCATCTCCCAAACCGCTTTGAATTATGCTTTCTACATGCCAAGGCCATCAACAAAAAGTATCTCTTCAGCTACTGGTCTGGCTCAGCACAGAGCAGGGCAGTAGGTGCCCAAAAAAACTAGAAATTGAAGGCTGGCCCTCAGACTGCTGTCAGTGGGAAATGACGCAGCCAGCCCTGAGCTCCTTCGGGTTTGATGGCGTGGCGGGGCTCTGGGAGCTCAGAGTGGTGGGCAGAGGCTGTCTTGGCTGCTCTGCCGGTGAGAACTGTGCTTCTCGGAGCAGTATGTCTAGTTGGCGATGGTTCACCCAGGAGTTGTCAGCTCCCAGGTGCAGGAGGCCAGGTCACAGCTGGAGACCCTAAGGAGGGAGCACCCAAGCTCCCTCCTGCCTCGGTCTCTCCAGCTCACCCCTCAGCAAGTGGAATTAAACAAATAAATCCGAATGGAAAGTCACAATTTTTCTTTTAAATAACAGAAAATGAGCTCCCTAGAAAATTGAATTATAGAGTTCTTGTATTTTGTTCCTGTTTACTGAACCAAGTATTAAATATACAAGCTGATCCCTCAAGTTGATCTTCCTCTTTATCCACAGAAACAGGAAGTAGATAAGGGGTTGCCAGGGACGGTATGGGAGGTGGATGCTAATGGGGATGGGATTTCTTTTTGGGTGATGAAAATGTTCTAGAATTAGACAGTCGTGGTGTTTGCACGACTCTGTGAAAACCATTGAATTGTGTATTTCAAAAGAATGAATGTTAACCATAGGTTAATTATACTGCAATAAAGCTGTTATTTAAAAATAACAATACTAAGTCCATCGCCACTTCCCCACTTCCCAGGTGCCAGTTTTTGTCTTCTCCTAGCTTTCAGTCCAGGGAAGGATGCTCATAGTACAGACAGAGAAGCTGAGGCTGCTGACAACTAGAGTGAAGCTTCCTAACCAACGATTACGGGCACTGGGGTCGCAGGAAGCACATATTTGTGGCATCCACCATGGCCAGATAAAGAGAGCATTTGCTTCCTTTGTGTTGTGTCCGGATCAATTAGGAGGTGTAGCTGTGGGACAAAGTACAGGATGTTTGCCCTGTGAGACTCCTAAGCGCACCTTGAAACTTGAGGCCAGAGGCTGTGCATGGCAGACCCCTTGCTCTGGAAAGCCAGCAAATTCTTTTCCCAAATAGTCACATGCTTTATGATGGCAAGTGGGCCTGAAATTAGTGACACTTGCTACTTTTGTTTAAATGATAAAAATGTTTACTAAGAGAGGCACTTCAAAGGTCAAGAGATTAGCAACCTAAATAAATATAGAAAAATGGCAACTGAATGCTCCAGTTCCAGAAAGGAAAATTCTGTTCTCAGAGATGAGTAAATTTAGGGAGAAATTGGGTCTCTATGTCTTTCTGAAAAAGAGGCCTTCGTGGTTCTGAAACAATCGATCCTGTTTCCTCCATAAAACAAGCACGCAGGTAGGCCCAGCAGCCTTTGGGGCCTGTTGGTGGGACAAATCCAGTATTTGCTGGCTTCCTCCAGGGCCCCCAAAGGCTGAGTGCCCTGGGAAAGGGGAAAGAAGCAAAGGACAGGGGCTCCACCCCAATAGAATTGCAAGCCCAAAGGGAAGATACCACTAACAGATCTGAAGATCAGGGGGATTCAAAGCCACATGTTAACTTGACGTTGCTGTCCTGTGTTTGGCCCTCGCTCTGAGGCCCTGTGTTGTGGGGACAGGCAGAAAGATGTCCTCAGGTGAGGGGCCCACGGACAAGTGGGGCATGAATCAGAAAGTGAGATAACTTCCGCCCATGAGCCTCGGAGTGGCAGAGAGAGAATGTGAGGGCCGTGGGCCGCGTGGTGGGAGGGCCTGGCTCTGCTTGGCTGAGATGGTAGACAGACGATTAGAGAGGATTTATGAGCTGTGTCCCTCAAAAAGATATGTCCTGCACCTGTACCCTTATTTGGAAACGGTCCTTACAGATGATCAAGTTAAGGTAAAGTCACTGGGGTAGGTAGGCCCTTGTCCAATATGACTTATGTCCCTAGAAAAAGTGGGAAATTTGGGCATGGACACATACACACGGGAATGTGAGCATGAAGCAGAGACGGGGCAAAGGAACGTCAAAGGGGGCCAGCAAACCCCCGGAAACCAGGAGAGAGGCACGGATATCACTTTCCTCACAGCCACAGAGGGAACCAGCCCTGCTCAGCCATGCTCTCAGGCTTCTAGCTGCTGGAACTGTGATTTGAACATTTCTGTTTAGGCTGCCCATTCTGAGGTGCTTTGCTGCTGTAGCCTTAGCAAATTGCCACGGGGCATGGGGTCCTGTCCTGGAAAGGTGGGGTGAAGGGGAAGGACCTTTGTTCCCCAGTGGGTGGGAAGTGCAGCTGGACAAGGCAGGAGCTCTGGGAGCGTGCTGGTACCACATGGCTCTGCCCAGAGAGGAGCCCTGGGCCAGGGAAGGTGAGCCAGCACAGGGAGCACATTCAGGACTGGCTTGATCTGGGCGGCAATGGGAAGCCTTTGAAAGCAGGGACTAAAATAGAGGAGAGGAGAGAGGTGTCATGCTGCCTGAGTAGAGGAGGCCCCACAAGCCATGCATGGGACCAGGAACCTGAGAGGGGCTGGGGGGGCACCGTGGACCCCAAGCAGCCAGCTGGTCCGTAGGCAGACTGAACATTGTCACTTCTGCAATAATATGAGCAGCTTATACCTGGGGCTCCAGAAAGCTCTGCTGTGGCCAGGGTCCCAACAGGGTCTGTTCTTCCTCCAGCCCTGGAGGAGGTGGCAGGTGTCACACGGTGCCTGCAGGGTCTCAGGCTCTGGCACTAGCTGTCCCCTTTAACCCTGGGTCTGGGAGGGAGTGAACTAGCCCAGGTCACAATGAGAACCAAACATCAAGGTCACAGCAGCCTGCACTGGGATCCGAGGCTGGGGACCCCTTGTCATGTGGCTCCACACTGCCCTGCATGGCTGTGCCTTAACAAGGGCTTCCCCACAGATATTCAAGTCATGGCTTCTGTCAGAAGCTGATGGATTTTGGTACTTCTATGTCCACTTCACTGTAGTCCCTGGATCCTGTTGTAATATCACCTCCAAAAGCACCAGAGAGCAGGTAGGTCCTGAGGTCAGCGGAAAAGCTGAGCGCTCACTGCCTGCGAGGAGCACGTGCCACACTCCTGGGTGTCCTCACAGCCTGGGGTCCCATGGAGGACGAGTCAGGTGTCCCTGGCCTGGCCCTCTAAGAGGAATTTGTCTCAGAGCAGGGGGTTCTCCCTCCACCTTCCTGGGGAGCTGCAGCTAGTTTAGCCACGTTTTGTTTTGTTTTGTCTTGTTTTTTCTTTCATTTCTTTGGGATCCTGGAAGACATGAGGGCTCATTTGACTAGTGAATATTCCTGGGGTCCGAGTGAATTTTACAGCTGAGGTGGATCATGTGGGAGTTGATGCAGCCATTGGGAAGACGCCGCTGTTGTCCTGGGAAATCTGGGTGGCTGAAATCTTGTCAGCAAGTTCATCCACTGCCTTCCCGGGTGGGGGTCGCATTGCAGCGGTACCCCCCCCCACCCCCCCTCGGTTTCTCCGTGCAGACCCAGGAGGCGTTTTAGTCCATCAGATTCTCTAAAGCCTTTACCAGGAGCAGAATGGTGGGTTTGTTTCCTGTGGATTTTAGATTAAAATGCCTATGCTTAACATGAGTACTTTTTCCTTCTTTCTCTCTCTCGTGTGCATGCGTGTGTGTGTGTGCGTGTGTGTGTGTGTGTGTGTCTGTGTGTTTCAACAAGCCTACTTAAAAAGCTGCTTCTCCTTGCACAGATCTCTCTGTGTCCGTGGTGAACTTCTAGGGAGTGTAAAGTGGGTGTCTTTGCTTTGCTTCTTGGCGCACGTTAAGGCGGCTGCTTTGCAAAAACAGGCTAATAGGCTGTTTGCATTTTATGGAAACTGTGAGACATCATTGTGATTAAAAAAACAAGAGGACGAGGCAGAGGTATTCATGTCAGAATGACTAGCAGTCACCACTCATTGGTGGGTACAGCTGTGTGGTGTTTGACCTTAAAACAAGTTTCCATAAAAGGGGTGTTTATTTCCAGGAGCAGGAAACGAGCAGGATTTGTGGTCTCACTGTACATGCACATGATAGAGAGATGTCACAGAAGACTGAGTGCCAGAGCGCGCTCCCCTTGCGCGCAAGAGCTCCCATCCACCCCTCAGACTTAGAAGGCTCAGTGTTGCATCACTGTCATGTCTACCAAGCCAAGGCTCACTAAAAATTCACCAGGGACATCCTTTCATGCAAATTCATCAGTTTAATACAAATATGGTAGAGGGGCATTTTGTTGTGCTGGTGGCCAATTTTGAGATATAAAAGATTCAAATTTACCTGAAGAAAACAAAAACACCAACCCAGGAAGCTCCATATACTCCCATGTTCATTACAGCATGATTGACAGTAGCAAACACACAGAAGCAACTGAAATGCCCATCGATGAATGAGTAGAGAGGCAGTGGTACATATACACAGTGGAATATTACACAGCCATTAAAAAAGAGTAACATCTTGGCAATTGTGACAACTTGAATGGATCTAGAGGGCATTATGCTAAGTGAATAACTCAGAGAGAGAGAGACAAATATTATATGATTTCAGTTATGTATGGAATCTAAAGCAAAATAAAACAAACAAAACAGAAATAGACTCATAAACACAGAGAACAGACCTGGTAGTTGTCATGGAGGGGGAGTGTGGGAGGACAGGTGAAGAAGGTGGGGGGATAAAGAGGGGCAAACTTCAACTATAAAATAAGCAAGTTACAGGGATGAAAGTACAGCATAGGGGCTACAGCCCATACTGTAATCTTTTTGTAGGGTAACAGATGGTAACTACTCTTCTCATGGTAAGCACTTAATAATGTATATAATTATTGAATCACTGTGTTGTACACCTGAAACCAATATAATACTGTACATCAACTATATTTTAATAAAAAAACTCTTGAATCTTATCTTAAAAGTGGGTATGCCACTTTGGAATTTTTTTTGAGTTTTAAGATTTACTCACGCTGATGACCCACGTTTTGTCAGAGTATTACACGGGTATTGCAGTTAGCTGACATTCATCACACAACACGGCATATGGATTTCCAGCAAGAGGCGGAAGCCATGTCTGAATGAAATGATTAGCATGACTCAGGGATTAGAAGTAGGCTCATTTCTTTGTCAATTTCACTTTATAAAACCAGCCAGGACACTAAGTAAATGAGAGGCCCCAGGCTTATTGCTAAGGAGTGACCCAGCACTTTAGGACATGCTTCAGGAGACAGGAAAGAACGGCACCCCAAGTGTCATCCTTTGAGGTGCTTTCCAACCAGGATTAGGAATGCCTTTTCCACAGTGAGCTCTAGTAATTCATCTGGGAAGAATATCAAGTTCTTATTCTCACTGAATTTTGTGTGTTTTATTTCACAATACATACATTTATTCATTCATCTCTTCATCCACCCATTCACTCATTCACTCATCAGTCTTTAAGTGCGCAAGTGTCCAGATGATGCATCCAGGCTGCAGTTAAGACAAACCAGCTCACCACCTAATTAATTTCAGCACAGTGTAAACACAGCAAAGGCAGAGAATATACCCGACGGCTGGGGAGTTGAATGCGGCCTCACTTGGTGACAGAGGCAATCCAGGAAAGCTTCCAGGGAAGCCTGTGATTCAGCTGAATATTAACAGTTGAGAAGGAATGTGTGCAGGTCCATTGCAAAAATGGGCAATCATTCCTAATTGGCGAGATTGTTTGGAGGATGAAATGCATAAAGATAAAGGAAAATCATGGTCCACGGTGTCAGTCAATTTGAGCTCTGCCACTACAAGCCCTTTAACCTGGCTGGGTGAGCCTCAGCCTTCTCGTATGTAAGCGTGGGTGGTAGTCCCAGCTCCCGGGCTGTGGGGCACACTGGAATGTGAGTGGACACGCCAGGGCCTGTTTAGGGCCCCAGGCACTTATCAAAGGGTAGCTATTGACTCTTTGTAGAACGTATACTATAGGAATCAATCAATATTTATTTCTTTTCCTTTCCATTCCTTTCTCTGACCTTTCTGGTAAATTGCTGAGCTTTGAATAATAATAATAAAAAATCCTTATTCTACATCTGACCTGTTACACTGTCTATACACTTGTTGCCTGTCTTTGGGGATGAAATGAAAATGCCCAGGAAAAAGGTGACAGTTACAGCCGCAGCAAAGGGAGTGGCCATTTGCTGGTGGCTGCGCTCAGTGCTTGCACGCCCCCCAGCAGCTCTCTCCTTCAGCAGGGAACGCTGCGGGCCGTGCTGGCTCTCTTTGGCATGGCAGCCTTCACAGACTGAAACGCAACGCAGAAACAGTGTCTTTGGCCCGATTCTTTTAAACGTCTATCCCTTAATGTGCAGCCTGTTCTCACATCCAAGTCATGCTCACTAGGCAGCATGCCATTCCAGTGTAGCTCAGAGGCCATGACAGGTGACAGTCTTTCTGCTGGTGGCAAGTGTCCAACTCCTATCTCAGAGTGGCTTCCACAGTGAACACATCTTTCTCTGCAACAGAGAGCACATGCAGATCCCAACATGGTGCTGGCAGAAATCAGACCTGTGGACAGCCATTTCCAGAACCTCCCGAGCACCAGAGCCTCCCCTCTGGGCTGTGTGGAAGCTGAAGGGTTAGCCGGGAGATGTGGTGCGACATTACTACTTTCACTGGCTTCTGTTTGAGCAAGGAAACGCATGCCCACCACATCGTTTGCAGATGGGGGTCCGTGTGCTTCTCCTTTAGTCCAAGTCCCAAGTGGTGACTTTGTGCCCAGCTCCCAGATGTAATGGACACGTGTCAGGTTGTCTCATTAACACAAAACTCATGAATGCCATGTACTTGCGGTGAGTGATACTTAAAGAGAGTTAACCGAGTGGCTGATCTGGGAGCTGATTCAGGGGTAGGATTTTCAACGTGTTATCACGGGGCTTCAAAACTTGCATGTACTTTTCTTCAAAAGAGCTGAGAGGTAGCTTAGCTGGTTCTAAAACCAGATCATGCCCCAAGTTCACAAGAAGGTAAGTGTGCTCTTTGTCATTGGGAAAGAGGCTAGCAACTGTTGGACTGACTAGCAACTATTATATTTGGTTTTATGGTAATGTAGGAAGTTGGACACTTTTAAAGTTTGTCCTTATCGTGAAAAGGAACGTGTCCACAGAGCCCCAGATCCAGCGAAAGGCCAGGCTGCTGCCTCTGGCGTAGAAGGGGAGGGTGGCTCCTTCCACCTGGCTTCGCAGCTGCCTGCCACCCCACCAGCTTCCCTGGATGGCTCACACCCCAGCCTGCCCGAGGCACGCAAAAATGTCTCCTCTGCCATCAAATGTAGAGCCGGCCGCTTGCAAGCCACACTGTCACCAGATCATTCCACCTACTTCACAGAACTTAGAAAACTTAAGGTCAGAGTTTTGCCCAAAGACAGCAGATGTGTCTTCCCTTCAGGCATCTTCCTCTTTCCCTTGCAGTGGGACTGGTCGCTGCCCTAGCCAGCTGCTCCTCCTGTCTGGGCTCTACATCCCACCCTTCCAGACCCCTGGGGTCCTCAGTCTCTTTCTTATGCTCCTTTTCCAAACTCTTCAACCTTTCCCTGTATGCTGGTTCCTTCCTGCCTCTATGTAACCACTTCAAGCAACTACAACCTTGAGGAACTCAAACTCCCTCAAACTCATTCCCCATCTGGGTGCCGCAGTCTCTGCCCGCCTCTCCCCCGTCACACATTTTTATGTGTGTCCCGCCCTCTGCTTTCGCTTCCTCACCTACCATAGCTCATGGGTTTTGCTTCCATCCATGCCCTGAACCTGCTCTTGACAGAGCGGCGGAGGTTTCTGCATGGATCTGAACCTAACAGGCACTTGTTGATCCTCGTTTTTCTTGACTGCTGTGAGCATCTGACCTATCCCCCTACTGGACTTCCTTGCTGACCCATTTTACTGCCTGTCGCCTTCTCATCCACCACCCTCTCCTCTGACTTCCTGGTTGCGTATTTGTTTTCTTCTTGATCTTCAACAGCCACTCTCCCTAAAATCCTGCCCTAGGGTCCTGACTCCTGCCAGCCCACTGCTCTCCCAGGGCGTCTGCCTCACTCCCACACAGCCATCCCTGGACGTCTCTGTTCTCCGGGCTCCACAAGCACAGATCTAATTGCGTCTTCTCTTGGATTCCTCGGCGGCACCCCCAAAGCCCACCAGCTCCATAGAGCTCACATCAGCCCCTCTGCCCCCTGGTCCAAGCCCCGCTCCAGGGTGCTGCCCCTCCACCGCCACTCAGGCGGGAACCTGAATCACAGAGGTTCTGGAGACCTGCTGATGCCCCAGCCCCCAGGTCACCCTCCAGGAAAACCGGTGCCAGGACACTGCCAGCTGCCATACCCTCAGTCTGCAGGGCTCCCAGCCCTGGCTGTGCCGGGTAGGTCCCCCATAGGCTGGTCAGCAGTGCTTGGAGGGGCAGGGCAGGGTTGGGCGCTCAGCCCAGGCCGTCGTCCTGCGCGTCCCCTTCCTGGGGGGCGGGCTCTCCCTGTGTGCCCCTGCTGCTGGGCTCATCCCTTCTCCTAATCTCTGCCCCTCCCTGTGGTCCCACAGGGCTCTAACCATCCCTACCCTCACCCTGCCTTCCCAGCCCCCACAGTGACCCCCAGCTGCAGAGCTGACAAGGCCTCTCCCCTGCCTGAGGCGCTCACAGGGCCCCCAGTGCCCAGGCCCACCTCCCACAAGCCCCCCGTCAGGCCCCTGTTCTCATTCTGCTTTCCTCCATCACCCAGGTTTCCTCCCATCTCAGAGCGTCTCTAGTCACCCAAAATCTGAGAATGAGAATTTACTGTTTTCTTTGTGCACAAACTGGCCGACACCTCACACACACAGCCATCCCCCAAGTCTCCCATTATTGGCCCATTTCTCCAGAAATACTCCGTCCACCCTGCTCTGACGGGCCAGACACACATCCCCACTGTGTGTAGCGCCTGGCCTTGTGTCTTCCCTCTTATCACACCGAGATGCGTGGTCTGTGGACAACAGATTGTCCAGCTCCTTTAATAAGGGGTGCGCTCAGAGGAGCAATCCTGCGGCCTCCTGCCCCCAACGGGCTCCCCAAAGATCTGTGGTGTCAGTGGAGGAATCAGTGAATAAATGAACGTCTGCTTAAATGAGTGACTAAAAGATGCATTTCTTCAGAGAACCAAGAAGGCAGCTGAAACCACAGGGAAAGGGGGAGACAAAACCTGAAATGCATCCTGTGGCCAGGTGTCCCGTGGGCCCACAGGAGGGGAGGGAAATGGAGATGTTTCTCTCCCTGGTTTTATGTCTTCAGAAGTCTAAAACATAGATTTCTTTCCCCACGTGGAGATAATGAACTTGGCCACGACCTGAGAGCGCGTGTGACCCCCGAGACAGCTCCAACGTGCACACAGTTCCCAGTTTATCCCCAGTGCGGTAGCGGAACTGCCGTCTGCGTGCGGTTAATCTGGCTTCATCTCGCACGGCCACGGCTGACACCTGGGTGGCTGTTTGGTTCAGGAAGTGTTCTGAAGCCACAGTGCCCCTTTCCCACTTGCTCGAGGGTAGTGTGTGAGGGCAGCTGAGATTCTGTCTGGAATCCACGGGACAGGTAAGGCCTTTGAGCTCTCGCAGAGCAGGAGAGGTGAGGGGGGAGCCTGGGTAGACACACTCCCTGCTTCAGGCTGGCTTGTCAGTTGCAGTAAATCAAATTAAGGTCACACTTAAATACAGGCTTTCCTCCCAAATCCCAACCCTCCCTGGTGCACAAGCCAAAACAAGACGAGGGACTTTTCTTCTTCCTTTCTGATGGGGCAGAACCCCTTTAGCGGTTAGCCTGTGGTATGTGAACACGCCCACAGAAGCCCATTCTTTATGTGTATTTGTGCCTTTCACCTGGTTTCTCAAATGTGCAAGATTTTGGCAAAACATTGCTTTTCATTTCTATCATTGTCAGTATAGCACAAAGTTTTGTTACTTTCCTCTGACAGACTTTCCCACCTTATTTCTCCAAGTTAGACAAACATACACATGAATGTCATGTCACATCAAAAACAGTAAAATTAATGATTGATCATTTTAAATTTAACTCATAAAGATACCATTTATGGAACACTAGATATTTTTCATTCTTCTGATGGAGGTTTATGAAGGGCCTTCTCTGGTTCAGGTCCTGGGCAAGAAGGGCTTTGCAGATGTTCACGGATGCCCACAACAGCTTGGCGAAGCAAGTGCCTTTGGGTACGCTGCACTGATGAGAAACTGGCACTCGGTGACCGGACTCCTGGCCTGCCCGAAACAGCTGCCAGATCTTCTCCCCTCCCGGGCCAGCTCTTCCTTATGAAACCTGCTTGGGAACCACCTGCTCTGAGCACCTGTTCAGTCTTATCAGTCACCCTGCTGCCTGCAGGATTCCTGGGCACCTGTGCCAGAGCAGTTCAGAACATGCGATGCGGTCACTTCTTTCACATCAGCATCACCTGGCCTGCTGGTTACAAACCAGCCTCCTGACCGCAGAGCCTCTTGCGAGGATGGGAGCGCCGCATCGGGTCACAGCTCACCGGCTGCCAGCCCCGCCTTACTGCCCTGAAAGGGTCACCCATAGCCACCCTTCGCTTGCTCCGTGTGCAGATGGAAAACTTTCCACCCTTCGGCAGGGACGGCCCTCTGCTCACTACCTCTCCGTGGGGTCCCTTCCCTGCTCCTGTTTCTCTCACCCTCTGTTATGTGCCCAGGTGGGACTTCAGGAAGACCACCTTCACGCAGGAAGAGGGGAGGGCCCCTGAGGCTCCCTGATGCCAGCCAGACCTGGAGGTAGACGTGGGGGGTGGGTGTCGTGCGGAGCCCCAGCCAAGGGGTGGGGCCAGGGAGAAGGAGGGATTGGAGCACACCACGCTGGCATCGCGGGCCCTGTGCGGTCTTTGGGCGCACTCAGCAGCTGGCGGTGGGGGGCCACTCTGGAGAGCCGCCGAGGTGGCCGAGAGGAGGGTGGCTGCTGTGCACCCGCAGCCCCAGCCGTGCGCAGGAGTTGCCTCATTGCTGACTGAGCAGTGGGCTTTGGGGCCAAAGACTGCGCTTGAAAGCTTTCCCCCTGCCCAGCGGGGTCTGGGCACTTCCACAGTGTTTCCTCACCTCAGTGTCCTCTTCTGTGAAACAGGCGGCCTGTGTTCCTGCCTCTCCGAGGTGAAGGCGGCCTGGAGCAGAGCTGGGAAGGCGGCCGGCCAAGCCCAGGCACAGGGCGCAGGGCAGGCTCTCGGGGATGCTGGCCTCCGACGGCTGGTACCGTGAAGACCGTGGTGCTGGGTGAGGGGTGTTGTGGTGGGCTCAGGACCCAGACTGCAGTGGGAGGTGGGTTGGCAGGCCGCCAAGCTCCCCTATCCTTCTGCAGGCGCTGCTGAGTCTCACTTGGCTGGTCGGTGGTGGTGGGACCCTGCCTAGGTGGGCTTCTCCTCAGTGAGACCACCTGCCAGGCAGGCCTGGCTTAGCAGGCTGTGATGCCTAGGAATGACTCGCCTTACACCTTCCTGAAGCCTTCTGCGGACCTCACTGCTGAGTGGAATGCCAGGCCTGCAGGAAGAACCCAGGAAACACTGGCTGGAAGGGGAACACTTACCGTGGGGTTTTGGACACGCAGGATCCCAAGGATACTGGCAAAGGGGAAAGGCGGCCCACCATCCCTCACCACGCCGAGCGCTTGGCATTTCCATTCGCCCCAAGGGGAAAAAATAATGAAAACACCAAAATGCTCAGAGCACAGGCAACTGCATCTGGTAAGCACTTGTCTCAGGCCACAGGAAAGCCCCTGCTGTGAGTCTGCTTTACTTTATTCGTTTCAGGTCTTGGCCATTAACTAGCTGTGTGACCTTGAGCGAGTTACTTCCTGACCGTCATCCATATGATAAGACCAGACGCCTTCCCTGTGCTTGGAAAGTGACAGGTTCAGGATGAAAATGCACAGCCTCTCCTGGCTTCTAGAAATCACTCCAGGCTGTGGAGGTGTTTGTGCTTCCTCCTTTTCTTGAAGGTTGGTGAGGCGGGAGGATTTTGACTTCTGAGAAAGCGTTGCATTTGAATTCAGAGGGCTCCCCACTTTAGGCTGACCTTAAAGTTATTTAAATGCAGAAAATTAGCATATTTAAATTAACAAAGCTTTCTAACACACCTGAAAAACAACAACATGATATAGTCAAAGGGCAAAGGGCCGGCTTTGAAGGCACCTGCCTCATGCCAGCAAATGTGTCCCAGTTGGATCTGAGAGAGAAGAGAATTTCAAAGAAATGGGTATTTTTATGGAAAGTGACCTGCTACACTCTGAAAGATCAAGAGCCCCGTGTGTCAGGAGGAGCAGTCTCCTCCTCCGCGCCATCCGGGTGCCTGGGCCAGGCAGGGGCCCCCCAGCAGCCCGCCTGGAGGGTTTAGGGCCCTGGGGGCAGGGCCAGGCGCTGTGGGGCGGGTGGGGCCCTGGCGCAGGGCTGCTCGGCTGGACCACGCAGAGCAGCAAAGCTGCAGAAGCCGGGTTCCCACTAAAGGTGATGATGCTTCCTTTCGCCAAAGCAGGAAGTTAAGAAACGGTCACCTTTTCGTAAAAGAAAGGAGCTTTTAACAAGAAAAGCAGAAGGTTATAACCTTAGAGTAGAGGATTGCCATGTAAATGGATGTATTTCACGTTAGGAGAAGTCCTTATGTTGTGGTCTTTTTGTGTCTGAAGGAGTCCTGAAAACTCGGCCCTGAGCGGAGTCGCAGGGCCCACAGCGAGGAGAGGACCTCCCCCAGCAGCCTCCTTCTGGACGCCCCGGGGAGTGGGGGGCCCTGAGCCGCAGCCAGGCCGCCCACACTCGCCCTTTACGACCCCAGGGACGCCTGCTGGAGGCGTGTGTGTCCCAGCCTTTCAACCAGCCCTTTTTTGCTGTCAGTCAGAACTTGGGGGGAAGGGAGACTGGCCATCCCAGGCCTGGCTGGAGGGTTTCCAAGGACACCCAGCACTAAACCCAGGAGGGTCCTGGGCCGACAGAATTTGTCCTGCTCACTGAGTGATCGTTCTCATCTTCAGGTGAAGACCTAAAACCGAGAGGTGCCTGGCGGGTTGCCTGAGGTGCCCTGCACGGGGGGGAGGGGCGGGGGGGGGCTGGACCCAAAGGAAGCCACAGCCTTGGTGCTCTACCTTCATGTTCATCTGCACACATCAGGAAGACAGCTGTGTGTCTACGGAACCCCCACCGAGCAAGGGCTGAGCCCTAAAGCGGCCTAAGGGCTTCCTGAAAGCTCTACCCTTCCTCCTTTTCGAGTCCATCCATGCCTGTTCTCAGGGGCATAGGGACTCCACGTTTTTTCCCTTAGATCCCCTTGGGCCCAGGCAACTGAATGTGGCTGGAGGAAGGACACACAGCGATTTAGACTTCTGGCCTTTGGCCTTTGGAGGGCACCTGTGGCTGCCTTGCATTTGCCTGGGCCATTCACTCTCCCCTCTTGCAGACAGCCGTGTCATCCCTTCTCTCTCTGGATTCTGGGACCTCCTGCCATCCCCGCAGTGTCAGCGGAGGGCTTGCCCCCCAGTTCCCCAGGAGCAGTGCAGTGCCCATGCGCATGTTTTCACAAATCCCTGGTCTACCCCGCCAGCCTCGGCTCTGCCCGCCCCTCTGCCACCGAGGCGCTGTGCTGGCTGCTGTCCAGCTACTCGCCAGAAAGCCGTGCCTTCCTGCTGCCCCAGGGTGCCGCACGGACCCTGTCCCCTCTCCTTATCACCAGCTTTCCCATCTCCAGTGGGACAGTCCCGTCAGCCCTTAAACATGCTGCTTCTTGTCCCCTTCCCAACACAGACAGCAATGACAATAGCAGGGAAACCGCATTCTGTACCCCACTTCTCTTGAGCTACGATCCTGTTTATTTGTGCATTTAAAGCAAAACTCCTTGAACAAACCGTGCACATGCCCACCTCTAGCTCTTTCCCCCATCCTCTGCCATCCCCGGGAACCACCGCAAAGCCGCAGTGGGCTCTTCGTGCAGGATCCAGTGGTGAGTGAGGGAGCCTTATACTGACCTCTGAGGAAGATAAGGACCCAGCCGGGCCCTCCCGGCTTCCAGAAACGCTTCTGTCACCTGGCGCCTGTGACACCTGGCGCCTGCGACACCATGCTCTTTGGTTTTGCATCAAAGTCAGTGTTTGCAGCTCCTCTGGGTCCTTTTCTGATTCATCTCCTCTCAACGCCTCAGCATGGAGGGACCTGATGCTCAGCTCAGGACCCTTCAGTTTCTGTCCATTGCCCTTGGCCATGTCCTTCATCTCCACCTGTTTAGATCCTGCTCTGTGTTGACAACACCCACATTTACTTCTCTGCACCAGCCTCTCCCCTGGAATCCAGCGTTGCGTGTTCATTGCAGGCTTGGTATCTGCCCTTGAATCCCTAAGGAACATTCCCAGACAGGCTTCCTCTGCCTTCCCCAGCCCGGCTGCCCCTCCTGTGGTCTTCCTTGTCTCCGGGACTGTGGCCCCCTCTATAGAGCTGCTTGCATTGGAACGTGACCTCGTTTCCGCATTTTCTCACACAATCTGTTGGCAAGTCCCAGAGGCTGTGCTTTCAATATATATTTTGAAATTTCAACTGCCATGTCTGGCCCAGGTCACCACTCTCTCCTGCTGGGATTACCTCGAGCCTCTTGACTAAACCCTACGGGGCAGGGGCTGCCAGCTTCTCTTCTGTGCAGGCTCTGTGGCCTTCCATGGGTGGCATTACTTCTCTGAGACTCAGTGTCCTGGAGATTCTAATATCCACTTTCAAGAATGGCCCTGAGGAATGGGCACCAGGTAAATAATGCCTCTGGTTTGTAGCAGGCACTTATGATATAGCTAATTATTACCATCATGATGCATTTTCAGAAAATCATTTTATTTAAGTAAAGAAAACACTTATTTTCATTTCAGTGTGGTAGGATATTAAAAAATCATGAACTTTTAGATGACTTCCTTTGCCTGCAAGCTAGTCCATCAACACGAGTGTCTCCTTGAACTAGTCACCCACCCCTGTGTGCCTCAGTTTCCCCTTTTGGAATGGCGATGCTATCCCCTGGGTCACTGCAATCACAAGTCATTATGGGAACTAAGTGAAGGAGGGAGGGTAAAAATAATGTGAACTGTCAGGAGCTGCACAAAATATGGGCATGATCTCAGTCTGTTAGCTAAGTGTACTTACTAGACCCTTGGGAGCAAACATTCAGGGACAGAAGACCCCTTTGTCTCCCCCTGTGATGTTTTCCTGGAGTCCAGCTACTCAGGAGGTGGAAAGAACCTCGAGTAAGAAAAAGCTTTCAAGTTACCAAGTACCTTTCAAGTCCAGGCAGCTCGTGTGCAGCCAGAACAAGCCCTTTTGGGAAAAGAACAAACATCAGGGCCTCCTTGCAGGAAAAAGCACTCCCCTCGGTCCTGCTGGGACCTGGTCTTCTTGATTAGGGCCATCCAGAGACACTAGCCTGGCCCCGAACAGCAGCAACGATGGAGCAACTGGGGAGAGGGCTTGGTGATAGGGACCCTGCTCATGGGCCAGCGGGAGGCGAGGAGCATTCCTATTTGCCCTGTGCTTCCTGTCTGCCTCCCCACAAGCTGCTCAAGTAGCTGTTCAGTGCGGGTGCAGAGGCTCGGCAGGCGAGGGGCTACTGCTAGGCTGATGGTCCATCTGTGAGCCCAGGAAGGGAAGCCCCATTTCTTAGGCTCCAGATTTCACCAGCATGAAAATGCAATGTTTGAAAGTGACTGTTTGCAGTCATGAAAAGACAGGATTCATCAACGTTTTTAAGCTGTATCACAGGGGCAGAGATGTGATTTTTCTCAGATGAGAACTAAGAGCGAGGAGAACAGAAAAGCCTGGTTATTGCCCCAGGCGGTGCTGGGCACAGAGGTGTCTGGGAGGCTTGGCCCTCTGCTGGCACAGTGTTGCTCTCAGGTGCTCACTGGTTTGGCTTGAACGGTGAGAGCCAACCTGCAGAACTCCCCTTTTTCTTGGCTACCTGTGATTTTGGAGCTAAGACCAGGGGAAGGAAGGAAATCTTCCTGTGTGAAGAAATTTGTGAGCATGCAGCATTTTTGGAGGGTTTTCAAGGGTGGCCAGGAGTTCGCTGGCAGGAGAAGGGGAGGCAGAAAGCCCCACAGGTGTGAGGGCACACGTCTCTGGTGTGTGGGTGCGTCTCAGAGGGTGTGGCAGGGGTCCAACCCAGATGTTTCTACAGGGTCAGAGTTTGTTGAGATACTGATTTCTATTTTGTATAATCTGAAATGAGAGGACTTTTCCTTTTCCTCCCACTTTGCATTGAAGTTTCTCACGCAGACAAACAGGCCCTTGGGTCAAAGGGCTTTAGGCAACTCATGTGTTAGTTGCTGGGCAAGGGCCCCGTGTGTCCAGCAGAAGCAGAAGAGGCAGCCTTGTCCCTCAGAGCCTCCTGGGACAGAGGCTGAACCTTGGGATGGGCGGACAGGATAGAAGAGACGCTGAGGGAAAGGACACAGGGGCGGGCAGCCAGGCCAAGGAGGCAGGTGCCTAGGTAGCCGGGCCTCGGACAGCTGGGCAGGACAGGCCTTAGTACGTTAGCAGTGCCCTGCAGCCCCGGGTCTGGGGGCGCACCACTGCTTTAGGGGCACACTCCAGGATCTTCACAGAACCCCGCCGCATGGCAAAGAGCCCCGCAAACACTGGGGGAAACGGCCCGCCTGCCGATGGGACCAGAGCAGACGACATTCTCACTCCTCTGATGACTCTGAACAGCTGTGTGGCCCCCTCATGGGGTGCTGGGCCTGGGCTGGACATCCTTCTGAGCACCTGTGGTGCACTTTGCCGCTTCATTCCCACCCCACAGGGGACAAGCGCCGGTATTGCGCCATTCTCCAGGAGAGGGCAGGTGATTTTCCCCCAAGGCCACATAGCACGTAGCAAGAGGACTGAGATCTGGGACCCCGCGGTCTAACTCCGTAGACTACATATCTGTCTTTGATATGTTACCCCATGAATAAAAAAAAACAAAAGACAAAAATAAGCAAGTGGGTCATTTCTTGCAATTCATACTGTCTGCACGTGTTTTAAAGTGTTGGTGGGCTCCTGGGTAAAGGGCACCTGCAGGAGGATTTTCAGTAGGAGAGTGACAGGGTCAAACAGTGTCCTAGGAAGTACCTTCTGGAAGGAATTTGGAGATGCCAAAGCAGAGAACAAATTGTGCAGACTGGTTGCAGCTGTGGCCGTCTTCTCCACAGAGAAGACGTCAGCTTGACTGCGCTGCCGGGGGGGAAGGGGAGCAGAGGACGCAGTCAAGATGTCTCCAAAGGTGGGGACCTTGAAGGACGTGGCATGGAGACATGTGCACGTCCACTCATGGCTTCTGTACACCAGGATCTGAAGGCACTTCATGGCTGCCGAGGGGGTCGACTGGAGGCCTTCTAGGGTGCACAGCAGGCACTCTGTCCCTCACATATGTCCATGAGACAGACGGGAGGAAGGACGGCTGCTGCTTCCTGTGAGCTGCCGTCCCGGCGAGGTGCACCCTGTCCTGCCAGCGGCTCCTGGGCATGGCCCTTCACCTGCTCTTCTGTTTCTCTGGATGTGCCCCCTGCTGGTGTGGGAAGCTGGCACCCTGGGGCTGGCCCAGCGTGAGAGGGAGAGAAAGCCTTTGTTCTGGCTACCCATCTGTCTCAGGGGGACCAGGAAGGAAGCAGGGATACATTGGCTAAAGGGTTATTTTGAGAGCTGTTTGTGGTGAATTCTAAGAGTGTAAGCTTTAGGATTCAATTTCATTTACATTTATAGCATTATTTATTCATCCATCTGTCTACCCATCCATGTATTCATTTATTTATTCGCGAAGGATTTATTGAGCACCTGCTGTATGCAGGCTCTGGTGGGTGGCATGGATGAAGATGGTTAAGATACAGTTTACTGTGACATGGGGTGGGGCTGCCTCCTTCTAAAAGCAGTGGTGGAAAGGGGGAAGGACTGAGCTGGGAGACCAGGGTCAGGCTTCGCTGTGGTTTCCCCACCAAGATTTCAACGTCAGGCTCAACTTCTTCATGCAGGAAATGAGAAGATCATCTTCAAGTTCTCCAAGAACTTGTCAAAGTTCTCTGGCTCTCCATGCACACAGCAACAGGCAATCATAGAGTCTATTCTCGGCAATGGCCAGCCCTGCTCAGATGTTACCATCGTGCCCTTTTCCCACACTGTTTATCTCTAACATTGTACCTCTGCTTCCACATCTGTAAAGTGGGCCATCTGTCTATTCGTAAAGCATTTAATGAGCAGCAGCATGAAATAAGTGTCCAGTTGATGAGCCCTGGCCATTGTGATAAATGACAGAGAGGGTCTGCAGAGGCTACTGGAAAGAACCAGGTGCTAAGCCGGTCAAGTGCATGTTGCACAATTTCAGAATGATGGCAGGGACCTGTCTCCACTTCCCGGATTTGCCTCTTTGGCGTTCTGTCTCTGCCGAGCATCGTTTGAGACGGGTGGACATGTGGGGTCTGCTGTCCCTGATGTTGGAAGCGCCTTCACGAGGGCTTGTTATCCCTCCTTGTGGGGTGGGTTGCATTCTATCAGCGCACAGGGAGAGCAACACCTGGCCTGAAGAGGCTGTAAAAAAGTCACCCCTTGCTCTTTCCTTTGGGCCACTTCACCAGGCTTCCCAGTGCAGAGCAGAGCCGGGCTGGAGGCACAGAGCTGAGGGGAGGGTTGGGGGGTGCTCCCGAGAGAGCACGGAGCCAGACTGCAGCTGAAGAAGGAGCCCTGTGAAATCCCAGGGGTGGAGTCGGCCCCCAGGACACTGGGGCGTCTTTACTCTGCAAGGCCGTAAAATGCCGATGCAAGAGAACCCAGCTTTGTCAGCCTTGATCTGGCAATCATTTATATTTACAGGCCCGTATCTCTCTCTCTCTTTCATCCCCGACTTAACAGTGTTTTCTTTTGGTTCTCAAGAGTAACTTTTAAGCCTTGATGTCACAATGGAAAGACCAGGAATAAGATTGAAGAGACAACTAAAATCTTCTACAGCAAACTATAAAAGGACCATACGAGCCTATATAACATGACTTAAAAAAATTTATTAATGCGCTTTAGGAGGAGAATCCGATGGAGATGTAACATTTTGTACCTGAGGTTGCCCTAGGATGGGAGAAGCCAGGACAGGAAATACATGTCCTTTCTTCCCAATCAATCACCCTATAAATTAAAATGCAAAATAATCTATATTAAGTGCTCTTATCTTAGCTCGCTCAAAAGATTTAACCTTCCTCTTCCAAAGGATGGAGGCAATTGATGTGAGGTCAGCAAAAGGAAAAATCAACACAGTGTTAAGACTTTCTAAAGCGTCTTGCCGTCCACATTCCTTGGGGTGGCGTCTGGGTGTAGGGGATATTCAGTAAGAACAGGTCGGGGGAGCTGTCCCCGCGTCCGGAGCAGAGTCACTCAGGCAAGTCAAACTCTACAGCTGACGATTTATCTAGGAGATCAAGAACAATAAGCAAGCAGATAGACAGGAGGAGCCTCTGTGCAACACCAGCTGCCCCGCCCAGTGAGAGATGATGTGTAAGATGGCAAAATACGTACAGCTGGGCGCCATCAGAAACAACTCTTTATTTCAGAAAACACCTCCTCCGATCTCTTGTTCCTCACACATTTGGTCAGGGTGTTTTCTGGAAAACTGTGCTTATCCCCCCGGTTTTGGGTCAAGGTGTTGTTCCAAGGGCTCCTGGGAGGCAGTGTGGGGCGTGGAAGTCTAGGCAGCAGGAAGGCGGTGCACCAGCGCTGCCACACTCATTGCATTTGCTGTATGAATTTGCAAAGTCCTTCAGCACAGGATGGTTGGAACCAAGTGAAGCCTGGACAGAAGCCGGAAGACCTGAATTCAGGTTGTGGGTCTGCCAAGTACTGCCCAGTGCTGTGGGCCTGGGGCAGCTCCAGGAACCTTCTTCATTGTCCTGACTGTGGTCAACAGAATCCGCCTGCCTCACGGGGCTCTTATGAAGTCAAGAGACAGTGGACTTGGAGGTCAACTATAAGCTCTAAGGCGCTGTACACACATTCAGGTATTCATGACCTGCAGGGCTCGGTGCCATCAAAGACAGGGCATTCATTTAACAAGTGGTTATGGAGCATCTGCTATTTGATGCACTCTAGTAGGCACTGGGGATGCCACAGTGAACAAGCATATGCAACCCTGCCAGTGTGGAGCTCCCACCTATGAGGAGAAGGCTCACAGCAGGCAAGCTAAGCTCTCTGTGCATAGAGAGATGCTAGGGGTCTAAGTAAGGGTGATGGGAAACCCAAGTGTAGAGGATGCTGGAGACGGCGGAGGCTGAGGGGAAAGGCTTGAAATCTTCACTGGCATCCAGAGAGCAGAGACCTGTGGCATCCCAGCAGAGCCTCAACTGACGTAGAACTCGGGCAGGTGGGAGAACCAGGGGCTGCCTGGCTGTCTGGCTGCTTGAAGACCACGGATGGCATGGGGAAGAGCTCATTCTAAGTGAAGAGGGGCAGGCATGTAATCGAACCTAAGGCGCAGGTCAGCGTGCTGTTCTGGCGAGCCAGGCAGAGGCTGGGGCAGGGGTTGCCCAGGATGCAGGCAGGCTTTTTCCTCCATGGCAGAGCCAGCAGCCTGGGGATGGCCGAGGCTGGACCAAACTCACCACTAGTAGCCAGAGGAGTGGAGGGCAGCACACCCCTTGGGGCTGGCAGGATTGGGCCCACATGAGACAGGCCTTGGGCACAACATCGAATTGAGGTTTGGAGATGCTGGCAGGCTGGTGGGGCAGCAGCGCCTTCTTCACCCACTCCTGACTGTGTGACCCAGGCAGCCCGAGGCAGGACAAAAGGGCATGGGACGAGGTCCTTCAAGGGGTTTCCATAAATCTTATCATGTGGGTACGAGCAGCTTATAAACACGCAGATTACACTTAAACACCTGCTATTAAAACCTGTGGAATGGGAAAGAAGGAGGGATTTGGGATTTTGGCTCATTCAGTCGGTGACCTTTCCTGCAGACACTTCTGGAGCTAGGGGGGCACTGCCCGCTGAGCCTGGGCCTTAGAGGAGACCCGGGAAAAGGTTCCACTTAATCTAATAGTTATTTCAATTAATTATAAACCTTACTGCTGTTGATAAGGGTCGTCACTCCTTCTAGTAAATGAACAGAATCTTTATATTGCAAATCTGCTGAAAATTTATCACATTAAATCATAAAAATTGCTCTGTAGCTTGATGTAATCCCTGAAACCCTTTATCTTACGTCCAAATCCAGTTTTTTAAATCTCAGCTGATGACGCCAGTGTCCATCGCGTGACTCAGGTGAGAGACAGAGCAGCGCTTCCTGCAGCCGGCTTCTTCCCGCGCTGTCCTCGCTGGTGCCACCCGGTCTTCACGTTTAAATCTCCTCTTCATCTCCATCTCTCTCACCCCTGCTCTCATTCAGTTTGACCCCCCTATCTTGTTTGAACTTCTTCAATGTCAGCAGGCCCCTGACCTCCAGTCTTGGGAAGCGCTTGGTTTTGTCACCATGAGATGATTGTCTCAAGGCACAAAGTCTCATTTGCCCGAAACCTCTGTCCGCCTGGCTGTGTCCTCAAGACGCTCTCTGTTCTTGGTGCGCCTGGCTTCTTAGCTTGTGTCCCAGAGCTTCCGAAAGCCTGTGGTTCCCTTTGCTCTTTCCTTCTTCCTTGAGAGAAGCACACACACCCTGACTCACTCCTTCCTGTTCCCTAGACTCAAGGGGGCTGCTCCCTGCGTGAAGCATTTTCTGACCTTGCCCCAAGTTTCCTTGCACTCTGCCAGGGAGACGTGTGATACAGACTTTACCTTCATCTCTCCCTGCCCACTAGAATGCACACTCCCCGAGGGCAGAGACTGTAATTCACTCATCAGCTGGCGTAGGCGCCACGTGGAGGTTGGAGTCTCGGACCTGAGCCTCTGGAAACCAACACAAATGGCTCCGTCCCTCCAGAGACCGTCCCAGGGCGGAGGCTTTCCTCCCAGGCTGCAGCACTTCGTGGACACGGCCGCCTGTGTCATACATTTTTGTTTCTGTGCTGTTTCCTGGGCTTAAACACGGGCTTGGAACTGCTTTATTCATCCTCATTTATTGCCAGCAAGTTGAAGGGCTACAATCTGTTGAATAAATATGTAAGTGAATGAATGAAATGACACCCCCACCTTTACTCCCTCCCCTTGGCCATTGGTTTCCTCAACGTTCCCTTGACTTTTCTTTATTGTTGGACTAGCTTAGTATTATATTAATACTATTATGTTATATGGATCTAAATACTATTATGTTGTATTGATATAAAATCATGTCATTATTTTACAAGTATAATTATAGTAATTGTACTCATTTAAATGTTCTTTTCTCATCAAGTTTAAGTACATTTGAATATGTACGTATACATTTGCAACAGTGAAACAAAGCACAAGCAGGTTTTGTTCTTCTCCAGTGAAACAGGGCAAAACCTGCCCTCAGGGTGCGGCTTGTGGGATTTTCCCTGGTCTGGCACCAGCTAGTCCTGTGGCCAGTCAGTCAGCTCCTCCACGCCTCGTAAACTGAGGGGATTAAGCTAAATTGTTAAACCCTTTTTCTTCTTTAAAAATGTTTTAATGTGTGCCTCTACATGTGTGTGTTTCCATTTTAACTTGATTTTCAAGTTTCCTTGATGGTTGTGCCTGATCCTTATACCACAGGGGACTGCTTGCGAACCTACTGTGCGATGAACAATCATGGGGAACTCTAACACAATGCCAAAAACATCTTAATGACCTGCTGTCTTTTAAAATATTCTCCCCAGTGGACACATATTGGCAGGGGGCTGCTGGAGGTAAGAAGCCAAAGAGAGGGATGGACAGATACTTTTCCAAAATCCTACATCTGAGATGCAATTATTTTCTGTTGGTTCATGTAATTTTATTCCCAAACCTGTTTCTCCAATTAAGCAAAGAAGCCATTTGACAAATATGGACTATGTAGAAATGGAAAATAATCAGCTGAAACAGTGTGGGGTCCACACTGGCCACGTGGCTGCCCCAGGAGGACAGTGTGTCTTTCGGGCACTGCCTGCCCTGGCTAGAGAGAGGGGGCTCCGGGAGTGCTGATTGAAGGACAAGCATTCAGTACCACGGATACACACTTATTTTTCAGCAAACAAGAGTCTAATTGACTTTATTGCTTTCCTCGGAAGGTCCGGTAAATCACAAGTCAGGCATGAGTAGCAGGCCCCCACTGAATGGAGGGCGCGTAATGATGTTCTTGGTCAGGACTGACTAGTGAGGTCGTGACCATCTTTTTCTTTCTTTTCTTTTTTTAAGTAAAATGATAGCTTCATTGTTTTTTAGAAAAATCTCATGAAAGAACACCTGGTCTCCCCCGTAGTGTTTTTTTTCCCATCCAGGTCATATTCCATCCCATTGTTGATCTAATCTTTATTATCAGTTTTAAAATTGCAGTAAAATGTGCACAACATTTTATAGAATTTTTCATGTAAGTAGTTTTCTGGTGTACAGTTCAGTGGGATTAAGTACATTCACCTTGTTGAACAAATGCATCACCAGCCATCATGAGCCTTGTTAAGCCTCAAGCTCATTGAGAAACTCCAGCAAGGTGATACTTGCTTCCCACTGTCGGCCCCATATCCTGCTCCGGGGTGAAGTCCAGGGAGGCACTCAGCCTCTCACAGCCTGGCCGCGTTCCCCGTATCCCAGTGTGCCCCAGTCTGAGCCTGCAAGGCTGCTCTCCATGGCAACGTGCCTGGGTTTTGGAGTTAGGCGTTCCAGGTTTCCAACCTGTCTCCCATATGCACTGGCCACTGGGCCTTGGGCATGTCCAGCATCTCCAATAGCAATAGGAATAAAGAACACAGAGACCCAGCCTCTCCCCAGACGTTGAGAATGGCTCAGGATTGTGAACTGCACACAAATACTTTCCCTTCTTCTATTTTTGTAGATGTCAGGAAAAAGCAGACCAAAAATAAATAAACTAAAAAAATAAGGAAATAAATAAGTTAGTGGGGGAGGAAGAATGACAGCTGTCGGCTGGGTTGGAGCCTGGAGGACCTGTTCTCGGCTCTGTCCCCACACGGGTGGACTCAGTGACATGCCTCTGCTTGGGTGGGCCTGCCACGGTTTGGGATGGGGGCTCACCCCAGGCGCAGGGCTGTCACCCCCACTGGGGTGCCGGGTACTCCTGCTATAATGGGAGGTTTAGATTCAACTTTAGGTGCTTCCCAGCGATTGGAAGGAGGAAGCGTGAAGTCCGTCGGTGCTTTCCAGCGCGAGGCTGAGGGTTGCTCCTCCCCTGTAACGCAGGGAACAGTGAGCTGGGTCGCCATCTGGGGTGCGTTTTTGTTTGGTACATGTATATTTTAGACCATACACAAAATGGTTGAATTCGTCTATCTTTAAAATTACAATGTATTATTCCATTTAAATCATTGTTCATTTTAAAAGCAAAGAACGAGTCAAGAAAGTACTGATTGTTACCACTGGTTACATGGGTGATGCTGAGTTTCGTCCTGTTGAGGAAACCATCCAGTCACACCAGGGCCGGGCAAGAAGGAAGGTCAAAGTGGCCTTCTTTCCCACCTTCTCCTAAAATGGCTGTTATTCCAGCGTGTGTGGGTGCAGACTTCCCGGGGCACCGCCTGCAGAATTCCCCAAGGGGCTCTCACTCCCAGTCCCTCAGGACCAGACGCCTTTGCTCAGTCCTTACCTGCTGGAAGGCACTCCCTTCCTTTCTGCACAAACTCATCCCATCCTTCAGGAGGCAGACCAGAAGGAGAAAGAGAATATTCAGATTTACCTGGACCAGGGCTTAGTTTCTAGCTGTGTGACACTGAGTTAAACGTTCTCTTTACACTTGTTTCCCCAATTAAAACAAAGCACATAAGAGCAACTCATTAGGCTTTCTGAGCAGAAGGCTACTGCATGTAAAGAATGCAGCAGGGTGAGTAGCCCAGGATAAGTGGTTTAAGGCATCACTACCTTGCTTGGTCCCTTTTAGCTACAAGTCAGTGTCTCAGACCAGCTCTCAAGGCCATCTCTGGGCTCAGAACCAAACAGCAATCTCTGTCCATCTCACTCTCATCACACACACAATGTTCATATGTGTTGTATTAATATTTATATCTGTATCTCCAGATACACATGCATGCATGATGTTGAAGTCTGCACGTACCTCCATGAACCTCCTTATACAAAGACGTGATTCTGTGCAATTGCATGATCTAATCTTATAATTTTCTAATCAGGCCAAATTATTCTTTAGGTAAACATTGTGGCATAGGAGCTTGATTTATAATATAGATCACGGTAAATTATTAGTCCACCAACCCGGCATGTTCTCCCACTATGCTTTTGTTTTCTTTTCAACACATGCTTTTTATCAGGAGAGTCCTTCTTGCCAAACATTCTTATTTTAAACTTGGCTTTTCATGAGACCAAACAATTTAAACATTTGGGCAATTGAATCAATGCCTATTTTCCACCCTGTAATAAAATAATAGTTCAGTTGAAAAACTTTATTGATTCCAAATTGAGCAGAGTCTGGCTGGTGGAGAATTTGGCCAACAGTGGCCTTTGCTCTCTGTCCATCTGGAGGAAAAAGACGATGGCAAAAAACAACTGCTCCTGCTGTCGCATGTAAAAAGAGGTAATGATTTTAAGAGATGCCTTGTCAGAAAGGGATGAGATGTTGATGTGGGATAGAACACTCAACATCTGAAAAGGGAAAAGGACATCTGTTTGGTTTTTTAATTGCATGGGAAGGAGGCCATTGCTGTCCATATACACCATCAGGAACCTGGGCAGGGTGAACCTAAATGTCCCACACTGAAGCATAAACAGCATATATCTATGGATGCAGGTTTTATGGTGCTTTTTATTATTTTTATATACTTCTTAAATTTTTTAAATGTTCAGCTATAAACATATTTTACTTGGGCCAACAGGAAAAAAAAAATCAATAACCTCTCTTTAAAAAAAATAGTCTGATGTGGGCAGAGCTTGAACTGGAAATTTAGGGTTCTCTGTTCTTCTGTGCCCTTCAGTCGTGGTGGTACCCTGAGCAATCCTCTGATGTCTTTGAGTAAAGTCTCCTAAACACGTGCACAAGGACGGCTGTGGAGTGGGTGCATTTTCAGGTCCCTTCCAGCTCTTTGTTTTTGATCTCTGATTTAAAATGAAAAGAAAAAGGAACATTGCTTCATTAAAAAAAACAAAAAGAACATTGTTGAACATTTTTGGCATTAAACATTATTGAATAGTTGTGCCTGCTTCTGAGCTATGTATTGTCGTTGCCTTGTGTATTTTTTTTTTAAGAAATACATGCTGTCTCAGTCCATCCTCCCAGAAGCTTTATGAAGTGGTCCCAACTCTCCCCATTATGGATGTTAGGCCACTGATGCCCACATGCAGTAAATGACAGATTCTGCAAATATTTTAAGCAACTGCCCACATGGTCCCACTATTATTTTCAGTAATTCTCTACATTTGATGTGAAGCGTTTTGAAGGAAAGGACAAAACTATTATTCTACAAAACGACAAACAGGGTTAGTGAGTTACGAAGCTGTTCATGTCATCAGTGAGCCCCCTGCCACTGGCCTCTGGCCCGGAGACAGACTTGTTAGGGACGCGCCTGGTGATCGAGTCCTCACTGGAGGTTCACGCGGAAATGTTTCGTTGGTTGAGTAATTCGGCTCCTCCTTTTCTATCCAAACCACTAAATAAACTGGCTCCTTTTTTTTCCTTTTAGGAAAAGTAATGGAGAGGAATCCAAGCCAAATGGACTCAGCACTGGCTCTTTCCTCGCTGTGCTTCCTCTGTCTTCCTGCGCGTGAACACTTCATGGCCTCTCACCCGAAAGGGAAGCCCCAGTCCTCCAGATCTCTCGATGCTGTCCTGTGCCCACAGCTGCCCAGGGCAGAAAACACATTTAATTTGGCTGTCGTCACACAAATTTGTGTGCCCATAGAAACTCGGGTTTATATTATTCTCCCCATGGCTTAGAAACTGTGGTTTATTGTTAACCACTCTCTTTCTCTCCCTCTCTTCAAGGTAGATTTATTAGTATAAATATGTCGTGCAAATGATGATTTATGAGGGCACCATAGTCCCTGAGAAAACATATTGATTCAGGGCAACTTGCATTCCATGTTACAAAGGCCTGTTATGGGAGGCCTGGAAGATGGGACTGAAGTTAAGTTGAATTCATTAACCTGCCAAGAACTTTATTTCCTGAGAATTTCTGCTGCTACGGTACTTTGCATGAGTTTCACCTCTGGAATCTGTTATTTATTTTTCATCACTGCTATTACCATTCTGATTTCTCCATTCCTTAATCAGCTCAAAGAATTATGACATTTACCTGTTAACCTTTCACAAGAGCTAATCAATAGGGAGACAGATGTGTGTTACTAAGTGATGAAGAAACGTGGAGAAGAGGCACATGAGGTTATCTGCCAGCTCCTGATTCTGTTCTGATTCCCAGCAGAAATGACCTCCATCCAACCGATCCTAATGGGACTGGTCTATATTCCTTGCCATGCACCAGTGATGCGATCTCAGGGAAAGTGCAAGCACCCTGCTTGGGTGCCCTTTCTGATCTGTCTGGGCAGCTGGTCTCAGCTCTGTGAAATCCACACAAAAGCATCGAGTGCAGGGATGACAGTGAAGAAAAGTCACCCAATTCCCCATCTCAACGGCAGCCAGAAATAAGAGCAACAGGCAGGAGCAAACTGAATCTTGCAATTATATTTAATTGCAAAAGGAATCCAGGGCCTGCACTTCAGAACATCAATAAAAGGAGCTTTGCTTTTTTTCTGGGCTCAGCCATGGTGATTAGGGATGGGAATATGATCAGCGGCATTGATCATTCTCTTCATTCTCATACGTATCTCCATGTTGCCATGATAATTTCACTTTCAAAGTGGGAAAAATGGAGTTATGTGACCCTCTGGGCCCGAGCCCACCACCCCATTGACAACCTCCATTAATCTTTGAGAGTCTCGGCCCATTGACTAAATAGCAGGGCTCACCTGGAGTCACACACCAATCAGAGGCAAAGTTAATTGCAATCAATATCTCCCACCGTTTTTCCTTCCCGCACCTACCCCTGCAGTAAATCTTACCTACTCTGGGAGATTCGCAGCTCTGGGCAGGAAACACACTAGGACGTAGAACCAGGGCATGGGGCGAGAGGAAGCGCCCATGCATCTCAGCTCCCTCCCCATATTTAAAAGATTTTGCCTTTCAAATTGCATATTTGAATATTAGCATCCTCATGGTTTGTCTTCTGAGCGGTTTTTGGTTACTCACAAAAATTTTTAAACGCATCTTCCCAAGTTGTGAAATAAGGGAACACTCATTAAGGAAAATTGTTAAAACACACATGGTGAATAAAGAGAAAAACAATCTCACCATCAATACAGAAGCGGGTTCACCTTTTGGTGGCCTGTTTTCTGCTTTTCGTTTCCTCCAGACAAACGTGCGCGTACAGTCCGGCTGTGCCTGCTGGCACCGCCTCCTCTTCGATGCACATGCAGCCACTGCAGCTCCTTCCCCGCTTCACTTCCACTGTCGTTTCTGAATAAATATCAAAAAGAAAAAGGTGTGTGTATTGACAGCATGTATATGAGTTAATAGTTTAATATCGGGGCTGTTTAAAAATAACATCTATATTCAACTGAGAAATGGCTGCAAGTTTTCTCATTGTTTCAAGTGTCTGACTCAGCAAAATTTGGTGGATGAATGGAGTGTCTTTCTTATTTTTTTGGAAGGGCACGTTTGGTCTATTGCACAAAACCTGAGTGACACAACTCTCTTTCTCTCTCTTTTTCTAGTCATCTTAACGTTGGAAGAAACAGCATTCAGATTGTCGATATCTGGAGATTATAAGTATTTGGGAAGAGCTTTGATGAAAGCTTCTAGCCAAACACTATGACATATGAGTTTGAGGTTTCCTCTGACTTCTTTCTGAAGTATTTTTCAGACCCCAAATTGCCAAGCATTGTGCTAGTTCCAGGGGTGCAGTTTTGGGAGCTGTCGTGTGCCAGAGCAGACAAAGACCGCGGTGCCCAGCATGTGGAAGGAGGGGCGTGTGGGTGCCTCAGCCCACCTGGGGTGTGCAGCAGGGAAAGCATCGTGGGAAGAAGACATGGAGCTGAGCACTGGGAGGTGAGTCAGGGGGAGATGGGAGAAGGCCCTTCCCAACGGAGGGAAAAGTCTGGATGAAAGCCAGGTGGGATGGAGACGGAGGCGTCCCAGGGGCGTGCAGCTGCAGGGGACGAGTGGGCGAAAACAGAAATATGTAAGTGTTAGTGACGCACAGTGTGTGATTACAGGGCGCAGGACAAAAAGAGAAGGTCAAGGACAAAGGCCTATGAAAACGCTAAAGGAAGAGAAGAATCAGTGAAGTCCCACAGGAAGGGCCAGAGGAGAAGGAAATGATCACCAGGGTCAAGGGCAGAAGGACTGGGCAGGAAAGAGGGGCCGCGAGGCCAGGGCCACGGTGACTGGCTGACTGCGTGGAAGAAGGTAACTGCGTGCAGAGGTAATGGGGGCCACGGAGAGGAGGGGCGGCTGGCCGGGCAGCCTCAGCTCGGTCGGGCTGTGGGCTTGGGGGCCTCGGCGGCCCAGGGCTGGGGCCTCAGGGGAAAGAGGGGTGACCGTGCGGGGAGAAGAGGCGAGGAGGTGCTCACGGAGGGCAGACCCCACTGGCTCTCTCTCCTCTCCAACCGGGGCTCCAAGCCAGGCCTGTTCTGCTGGGAAAAGCCTCTGCTACAGTCAGTTTGCTTCATGTCTCAGTTAAAAAGTGATTTAGGTGGGAAATGTGGAAAAGGGTAAAGGTTTTTGAGAAAACCTTTCTTCTTAGAAAATATGCAAGTGAAAATGACGGAGTAAATAGCTGTAATGATGAACATGAGAGAGCTCTGTTTCTCTTCCCTATTTCATTTTATCTTCATTTAGACAGCTGAATACACTCTACACTCTCCCAGAAAAGAGATGGTCCGGGTGTCTGTTCTCAGGCAGGAATCAGGGAAGGTACTCAGGACCACAGACTCCTACCAGCACCCACCGGAGAACCCCGCCTGCGCTCTTAAGGCCAGAGAGCTGGAACCGCTGTTTCCAGAACTATCATTCAAATGAAACGATGATAATAATGCTAACAGTAGCTAAAGTTACATCAGTGACAATCCTTACTGATGATGGTAACACCTTTGAGGACAATGAATGCTAAATGCAGTTGCTTAAAATATTTGCAGAATCTGGATCTTGTGACTGGTTTTAGGAATCTCTTCTGTAGCATCCCTGATCACAAGTCACCCATTGCCCCCTTGCACCGCTCTGTGTGCAGGGATCTCACTCCTTCCCAAGCAGAGCCATTTGTGATTGGAGGCACCTATTTGCCGTCTTTACGTGAAGCTGAAATGTGCTTCCTTGTGTCCATACTTTGACCACTGGCCTACTTTCTGTTCTCTGGTACACCCCGAAACACATCCAAAATCCTTTTTTCATGGGGCAACACATTAACTGTTAGTTGACAATAATTGTGATTATTGCTCTCTTGCTATTATTGATGTATTTCATATATTTCTGATATATATAGAAATCTAATAGCAGCCTTTCTAACCATTCTTAAAGAAAGACAGTCTTTGGTTCCCTCTTTTACCTGCACTCCCATAGCTGGGATTCCTCCACAGGACATTTTTTTCTTGCGTAATCCTTTCCCTAGAAAAGTCAGAGGGTCTTCTGAGGAGCTTGGCACTGACTCACATGGCATTAATTCTAATCCATTTTATTTTATCTGGGAAATGTGTAATTTAGTGGAGACTCCACGCTTTGCATGCCACAGTTGTACTTGGGGCTCACGGTGGCCCCCCAGTGCCTGGAACGTATTGGCCGTGCATCCTGACTTCCCTTAGAAATAGAGCAGGAGCTCAGTAAACATCTATGAAACGGGGGGCCCAGCTGTGGGGGGAAGCTAGCTCTTACTCGGCGCTCACAGTGAGCGCAGCTCCGTAAATCTAGAAGAAGGCTAATGCCGTCCTGGAAATGGCCTTGCAAAGCTATTTGTATCATCATTTTATGTTTTGGGAAAACCAAGACACAGAGATGTGGGATCCCCTAAAAACTGAGATCCAATCCAGCTATTCCTGAATTTCGTTCCTGTGACTTTCCCACCCTTGGTCCTTCCCTGCAGGGAAGCTGGGGTGCAGGGCCCTGGGGCAGGTGTCGTGTGCACGGGCAGAGAGAGAAGAGCAATGAGTGGGGTCCCACGGTGGAGGCCCAGCCCCCAGGAGGCGGCAGTCCAGCCTCAGGGAGATGCACGCATGGCAAGGCTTGGGAACAGGAGCCGACAGTATGTGGCTAATGATGTTCATCCTAATACTGTAGAACAGCACAAACGTTAAGGTTGCAGATTTATATTTAAGCCCTAATTTAACAGTAGAGCAAGTTATTCAGTCTTTCCTGAAAATATTCCATTTTGAAATGAAATAGTAGTTGGAAAAGCAAATTGAAATGCTAAAATGCTCTGCAAAGGTGGGAAGGATACTTTTAACATGCTAAGTATCAGTTATTTCCAAAGGACCCAAGTGTTCTTACTGTGTAGAAATTTGTCATTTTACTTGTCCCAGCACATAGTGGGTGCTTAATAAATATTTCTTCAACGAATGAATATTGAACCATTCCTCCTACATCAATTTGAATCTGGCTCTGGAGATCTAGTTCCAGAAACATGTCACTTAGCCAGTGACGCAGCCTGGCCACCTGCTCAGCATCTGGGCTTGAACATGTCCATAAAAACTCTGGTGAAGTGATTGAAACAGTATTTCTTTATGAAAAATGTTGCAGAGAAGAAACTTAAATGCTCGTCTGGACAAAAGAAATGGAGGGAGAGTAGAGAGAGATGATTTGAGAAATAACAGTTCTTCATTTTTATTAAAAATAGAAAGTTTAGGTATATTAAGTATAGAATGTCAACTTTGATGATTCTAACAGGGAACATTAACAGGTTCCCCATATGCTCTACAGGAAATAAGAAAGAGCTATTTTTGTAACTTTTGGAATGTTCTTCCATCAATATAAAAGAGCCTTATCTGTGGAAGATGAACTGGTAGTGGCAGTTAAAGAGTGATTAGCTCCAGAGGAGAGAAAATTCCTTTACATGAGTCACTACAGACAGAAATGAGATTCTAGGGAGACCTGGGGTCACAGAGGCCCAGCCACGATGCCACACTGGTGGGCAGGCAGCCCCTGAGCCCAGGTGCACCTGGGGCGAGGCTGGTCTGATCGCCATGAGTCAGGAGTCCCCAGCTGATCAGGGCTGGCCCTCGATGGTCTGTGCAGCCTCTGAAATTGTGCTCTAACCATGTCATATCTTGTGTTTTTTTGGGGAGAGGCCCGATGTTCCAGTGATTCTTAAAGGAAAGAAGAAGCTGCTGTGTGACCTCGTGGAGCCACCTGGGAAGGACTGGAGAGAGAACTCTTCCTGCCACCTCCGGCCTCCTCCTCCGGGGAGCAGGTGGGCAGTGCCTCAGGCGGATTGCAAAGTGGGAGCCACCCACGGGGGAAGCAAGGTGCGCTGCCTCTGTCCCCTGCAGCCCCTTCCTTGGATCCCTAGATCAGATAAGCTTGCCACAGGCTGCCTCGCTAGCCCCGAGGAGCCCGACTGGAGCCTCCATCTGTGCTTTCTTTTGAACTAATGACCATGTTTAATTTAGCATTTGACTGGCTTCCTGACAAGTGTCTCTGTCGTCTCTGATCCCATTTAATTATTTGCTTTTCCTATCAGGGCATCTGTGAAGTGGGACTGTGGGCCCTTTCCTTTCCCATCCACTTTGTATTTTATAAACTGTTAATAAAATAGTAGGAACTGGACTCTGAGAACTGCTTCACGATTTGCTGAACTCCTTTTAGACATTTCTATTTTATCTCACCTGTTTTTATATGCATGCTTTGTTCAGTCATTTATGAGAACAACTTAATTTGAGAAAGGCTCTACCCCTTTCTGCACACACGTTTCATCAGTCCACACCAGGCCACAAGCTGTAAAGTTGTCTGCTTGCTCCTGGGAGTCTGGGCGTCCATGTGTGACCCTGGCAATGAAAATAACCTGTTTCTGGGTGTGAGTAATGCCGGTCTCACATGCACTTAGATGCAGCCCCTTGTCAAACCAAGCTAGATGATTGGCCCACATTTTGTTACAAAAGACCCTAATATTTAAGATAATTTAATATGCTTCTAATGATGATGATTTCCAGCATCCGTATAGCACCTCCTGATGTATGTTAACTAAATGGTACAATTCTAATTCAAACAATTCTCTGAAATAGACTGGACAGACGCCATTATCCACATATAATCAGTGAGAACACTGCACTCCCAGAGCCTCCTTTCCACCTGGCTTGCTATGCACACACTACTTTAAGAGTATCACAGACTGTGGGGCTTATAAACCACCAGAAATTATTTCCTCCAGACCTGGAGCCTGGAGGTCCAGCATTACCATGCCAGCACGGCTGGGTCCTGGTGACAGCCCTGTTGTTGGGTCCCTGGGTGGAAGGGACACAGAGCTCTCCAGGGGCCCTTTCATAAGGGCACTAATCCCATTCATGGGAGTTCCACCCTCATGATCTGATCACCTCCCAAAGGCCCGGCCTCCAAGTACCGTTGTGTTGGGGGTTAAGTTTCAATGAATTCTGGGGAGATACAAACATTCCATAGCTTATAGCCATCTGAGATTTGAGTTGCAATCTATGGTTCAATCATTATTTTCTCACTCCTGGATCCCAAAATCAAGTATTTTATTTATTTTATTTCATTATTTTATTTTTTAATTGTATTTTACTTCATTTTAGTAAGAACATTTAACATGAGATCTCTCCTAACAAAACTTTAAGTGGACAATGCTATATTATTGACTGTGGGTACAGTGTTATACAACAGATTTCTAGAACATATTGACCTCATTTAACTGAAGTTTATTCCACTTGGTTAGTAACTCCCCATTTTCCCCTTCCCCTAGCTTTTGGCAACCATCATTCTATTCTTTGTTGCTATCAATTTGACTGTTTCAGATTTATTAAGTAAGTGGACTTATGGGGGACTTATCTTTTTGTGACTGGCTGATTTCACTTAACATAATGTTCTCAAGGTTAGTTGTGTTGATGTACACTGTAGAATTTCCTTAATTCTTGAGTCTGAATAGTATTCCATTGAATGTATCTGCCTCATGTGTCTTCATCTCTTGATGGACAGTTAGGTTGTTTCCATATCATGACTGTCATGAATAGTGCTGCAATGGATGGAGGTGTGCTAATATTTCTTGGAGGTCCTGATCTTAATTCTTTTGGATAAATGACAATAATGGGATTGCTGGATCACATGGTAGTTCTATTTTTAATGTTTTGAGGAACCTCCATACTATTTTCTACACTGGCTACACCATTTTGCATTTCCACCAACAGGGTATGAGGGTTCCAATTTGCCACATGGTGACCGACATTTGTTGCCTTTCATGTTTTGATAACAGCTGTTCTGACAGGTGTGAGGGGGTAGCTCATCGTAGTATTGATTTGCATGTCCCTGGTGATTTGTGATGCCAAAGCTTTTCCACATACCCTTTGGCCATCTGTATGTCTTCTTTGAAGAAATGTCAACATATCCTTCACCCATTTGCAATTGGGTCATTGTTCTTTTGTGTGTGTGTGTGTGTGTGTGTGTGTGTGTTGCGTTGTGTTTTTCCATTCAGTTGTAGTAATTGCAAACATCAGTTTGTAAGAGAAGGACAGGGTGCATACAGCTTCATGATTCAAGCACCATTCTCTATCACTGTTATCATTACTCTATCCTCATTTCTTCTTACTTGCAGTACATCCAGGTTTAAAATAAGTGTGCCTGGAGAAAGAAGAGGATTCTGGAACCCCTAGTTTTCTGATTAATTAAGGATTTAGCAGACAGCATCAAGTGCTTTGACGCTGGGGGAAGAGTTTTCTATACAGCCTATGTTCCTTTCTGAAACGATAGATCCAAGGATTACAGCTACATCTTTCGACACAGCCAGAGTATCTTAAATTGTCTCAGAACATCATTCGAAGGAACTGTGTCAGGACCCAGGAGGAGGGAAGTGGGCTTCAGCTCTCCTGAGCCAACCCTTAATGCATATGTCGCCTTTTTCTTATGATTCACTTCCTCTTCTAAAATAGAGAACTGTCCCCTAATAGCTTATTTGGGGTTTCCAATTAGCTGCATTTCTGGTTAGACAGGATTTTCCTGCTTTATACCTCTTACCTTCCAGGCAAAGCGACATTCACACACACGCAGTTCCAGCCTGAGCAATGCAACGCAGCTACAGCCACTGTGGATCCTGTTTCAACCGTCTGGGTAATTTTCCTCTGTAGGGAGAGTCTGAGCTCTCTCGGAGTGTTCTTTATCCTCATACGTGACTTCATTTTTCCTCTTTAATCTTTGCAGTCATTAAAACAAGTCTGAAATCTGAGCACTTAAGCATTTTTCCTATAGTATGTTAGCCCCTAAGAGGCATATTATGTTCTGTAAGCTAACGATTAAGTGAGTTCGGCAGAGCAAAAGAGAGAGTCCTATAAATACTTCAACAGAGAAGTAATAATCCTCCAAAAGAGTGCCTGGAAGACCGCAAATGGATCGAATGACCTCAAAGGGTCTTTTCCCTGCACTTGTCAAAAAATGGTCAGGTAGGTCACTTTTCAGAGCTTGTCCCTGCCTGTGGGACCTGTCATGTGAATGAGCCCAGGTCTGCGTGTGAACGGGTCCCTGAGGGTCAAATTGGTCACCAAGCTGTGCTAACTGCACACCTAGATACATTTTGGTGGGACTTTGTGATATTCTACTGGCACGTTCAGAGTTAAAAGTGGTTTTGATTTCATCTATCATTGGTATTATTGTTCAGGAGGGGAACAGAGGAGGTGCTCATGAAATTCGTATTTGCATGTCTTTCTGGAAGCTGCTTTCTTCCAGTCAAATAGTAGAAGATACCTGGGGAGATACATCTGGGGAGAAGAGAGATTGCCAATTTTATTTTATTTTTTAAACATAGCTTTCTGAGCAGGGGTTGCAGTACTAGTATCAGACAAAATAGACTTCAAAACAAAGAAAGTAACAAGAGATAAAGAAGGACACTACATAATGATAAAGGGCTCAGTCCAACAAGAGGATATAACCATTATAAATATATATGCACCCAATACAGGAGCACCAGCATATGTGAAACAAATACTAACAGAACTAAAGGGGGAAATAGACTGCAATGCATTCATTGTAGGAGACTTCAACACACCACTCACCCCAAAGGATAGATCCACTGGGCAGAAAATAAGTAAGGACACACAGGCATTGAACAACACACTAGAACAGATGGACCTAACAGACATCTATAGAACTCTACATCCAAAAGCAACAGGATATACATTCTTCTCAAGTGCACAAGGAACATTCTCCAGAATAGACCACATACTACCTCACAAAAAGAGCCTCAGTAAATTCCAAAATATTGAAATTCTACCAACCAATTTTTCAGACCACAAAGGTATAAAAGTAGAAATAAATTCTACAAAGAAAAGAAAAAGGCTCACAAACACATGGAGGCTTAACAACATGCTTCTAAATATTCAATGGATCAATGAACAAATCAAAATAGAGATCAAGGAATATATAGAAACAAATGACAACAACAACACAAAGCCCCAACTTCTGTGGGATGCAGCGAAAGCAGTCTTAAGAGGAAAGTATATAGCGATCCAGACACACTTGAAGAAGGAAGAACAATCCCAAATGAATAGTCTAACATCACAATTATCGAAACTGGAAAGAGAAGAACAAATGAGGCCTAAAGTCAGCAGAAGGAGGGACATAATAAAGATCAGAGAAGAAATAAACAAAATTGAAAAGAATAAAACAATAGCAAAAATCAATGAAACCAACAGCTGGTTCTTTGAGAAAATAAACAAAATAGATAAGCCTCTAGCCAAACTTATTAAGAGAAAAAGAGAATCAACACAAATCAACATAATCAGAAATGAGAATGGAAAAATCACGACAGACTCCACAGAAATACAAAGAATTATTAAAGACTACTATGAAAACCTATATGCCAACAAGCTGGAAAACCTAGAAGAAATGGACAACTTCCTAGAAAAATACAACCTCCCAAGACTGACCAAGGAAGAAACACAAAAGTTAAACAAACCAATTACGAGCAAAGAAATTGAAGCGGTAATCAAAAAACTACCCAAGAACAAACCCCGGGGCCGGACGGATTTACCTCGGAATTTTATCAGATACACAGAGAAGACATAATACCCATTCTCCTTAAAGTGTTCCAAAAAATAGAAGAAGAGGGAATACTCCCAAACTCATTCTATGAAGCCAACATCACCCTAATACCAAAACCAGGCAAAGACCCCACCAAAAAAGAAAATTACAGACCACTATCCCTGATGAATGTAGATGCAAAAATACTCAAAAAAATATTAGCAAACAGAATTCAACAGTATATCAAAAAGATCATACACCATGACCAAGTGGGATTCATCCCAGGGATGCAAGGATGGTACAACATTCGAAAATCCATCAACATCATCCACCACATCAACAAAAAGAAAGACAAAAACCACATGATCATCTCCATAGATGCTGAAAAAGCATTTGACAAAATTCAACATCCATTCATGATAAAAACTCTCAGCAAAATGGGAATAGAGGGCAAGTACCTCAACATAATAAAGGCCATATATGATAAACCCACAGCCAGCATTATACTGAACAGCGAGAAGCTGAAAACATTTCCTCTGAGATCGGGAACTAGACAGGGATGCCCACTCTCCCCACTGTTATTTAACATAGTACTGGGGGTCCTAGCCACGGCAATCAGACAAAACAAAGAAATAGAAGGAATCCAGATTGGTAAAGAAGAAGTTAAACTGTCACTATTTGCAGATGATATGATACTGTACCAAAAAACCCTAAAGACTCCACTCCAAAACTACTAGAACTGATATCGGAATACAGCAAAGTTGCAGCTTACAAAATTAACACACAGAAATCTGTAGCTTTCCTATACACTAACAATGAACCAATAGAAAGAGAAATCAGGAAAACAATTCCATTCACCATTGCATCAAAAAGAATAAAATACCTAGGAATAAACCTAACCACAGAAGTGAAAGACTTATACTCTGAAAACTACAAGTCACTCTTAAGAGAAATTAAAGGGGACACTAATAAATGGAAACTCATCCCATGCTCATGGCTAGGAAGAATTAATATTGTCAAAATGGCCATCCTGCCCAAAGCAATACACAGATTTGATGCAATCCCTCTCAAATTACCAGCAACATTCTTCAATGAATTGGAACAAATAATTCAAAAATTCATATGGAAACACCAAAGACCCGGAATAGCCAAAGCAATCCTGAAAAAGAAGAATAAAGTAGGGGGGATCTCACTCCCCAACTTCAAGCTCTGCTATAAAGCCATAGTAATCAAGACAATTTGGTACTGGCACAAGAACAGAGCCACAGACCAGTGGAACAGATTAGAGACTCCAGAAATTAACGCAAACATACATGGTCAATTAATATTTGATAAAGGAGCCATGGACATACAATGGCGAAATGACAGTCTCTTCAACAGATGGTGCTGGCAAAACTGGACAGCTACATATAGGAGAATGAAACTGAACCATTGTCTAACCCCATATATAAAGGTAAACTCAAAATGGATCAAAGACCTGAATGTAAGTCATGAAACCATTAAACTCTTGGAAAAAAACATAGGCAAAAACCTCTTAGACATAAACATGAGTGACCTCTTCTTGAACATATCTACCTGGGCAAGGAAAACAACAGCAAAAATGAGCAAGTGGGACTATATTAAGCGGAAAAGCTTCTGTACAGCAAAGGACACCATCAATAGAATAAAAAGGAACCCTACAGTATGGGAGAACATATTTGAAAATGACAGATCCGATAAAGGCTTGACGTCCAGAATATATAAAGAGCTCACACGCCTCAACAAACAAAAAACAAATAACCCAATTAAAAAATGGGCAGAGGAACTGAACAGACAGTTCTCTAAAAAAGAAATACAGATGGCCAAGAGACACATGAAAAGATGCTCCACATCACTAATTATCAGAGAAATACAAATTAAAACTACAATGAGGTATCACCTCACACCAGTAAGGATAGCTGCCATCCAAAAGACAAACAACAACAAATGTCGGTGAGGCTGTGGAGAAAGGGGAACCCTCCTACACTGCTGGTGGGAATGTAAATTAGTTCAACCATTGTGGAAAGCAGTATGGAGGTTCATCAAAATGCTCAAAACAGACCTACCATTTGACCCAGGAATTCCACTCCTAGGAATTTACCCTAAGAACGCAGCAATCAAGTTTGAGAAAGACAGATGCACCCCTATGTTTATCGCTGCACTATTTACAATAGCCAAGAATTGGAAGCAACCTAAATGTCCATCGGTAGATGAATGGATAAAGAAGATGTGGTACATATACACAATGGAATACTACTCAGCCATAAGAAGCAGAAAAATCCTACCATTTGCAGCAACATGGATGGAGCTGGAGAGTATTATGCTCAGTGAAATAAACCAAGCATAGAAAGAGAAATACCAAATGATTTCACTCATCTGAGGAGTATAGGAACAAAGGAAAAACTGAAGGAACAAAACAGCAGCGGAATTACGAATCCAAAAATGGACTAACAGGTACCAAAGGGAAAGGAACTGTGGAGGATGGGTGGGCAGGAGGGGATAAGGGGGGGAAGAAGAAGGGGGGTATTAAGATTAGCATGCATGGGGGGGAGGGAGAAAGGGGAGGGTGGGCTGCACAACACAGAGGACAAGTAGTGATTCTACAACATTTTGCTATGCTGATGGACAGTAACTGTAATGTGGTTTTTAGGGGGGACCTGATATAGGGGAGAGCATAGGAAACATAGTATTCTTCATGTAAGTGTAGAGTACAGATTAAAAAAAAAAAGAAAGAAAGAAAAAAAAGGGGGATTACTCCTTGATAGGATAAAACTATTGGTAAATCAAAGATTAACACATGCTTTAAATATCCTTAATGTTGATCACTTAAAGGGTGTCAGGTGATCAGCTATGGCGGTACTCTTTTCTGATAATATGCCTTTCTCTTAATTAAAAAAAAAAGAAAAAAAAAGCAGCTCCTGTGTGCTGACCTCCAATGAGTTCTGCACAGTGGTGTAGAGGGCATGTCAAAGTGTGGGCAAAGGGTCTGTTTGTTTCTATGCAGAAGATCAAGGCCTAGCTTGGCTACCCAGAAAATGAACTAAGATATGATATGAGGAGGAGCTTCCGGCATCAGCACTCTCTGGAGGACTCGTGCCGGGGGATGATCATCAAAAAGCCTCCACAGGGATCCGGACGATGCTGCGGTTGTGGCTGCATCCAGCCCACCATCTCCTGGACTTGCCATAGGAATGAGGAGGGAGATGTCTAGGCTGGCATGTGCATACAGTGAGACAACGAATTTGACCGGATCTGTACTGTTGGAACTCAACCAGGAGTTGGGAAGGGTGCAAGTTGTAGCACCCCAAAATCTCATGACTATAGACTATCTACAGTTAAAAGAACATATGGGATGTGAACAGATCCCAGAAATGGGCTGCTTTAATTTGTCTGATTTCTCTCAGACTGTTCAAGTACAGTTGGACAACATCCATCATATCATAGACAAATTTTCACAAATGCCTAGGGTGCCTAAATGGTTTTCTTGGCTTCACTGGAGATGGCTGGTAATTATAGATTTGCTTTGTTTATGTCACTGTATTCCTATTATGTTAATATGTGTGTGCAAGTTAGTAGTTTAAAACCTATACATGCTTAAGGTACTCTACAAGAAGATATGTCAAAGAAATAATCAATTCTCCCACGTTTTCTTCCATCTGCTACCTCTATAACTTTTCTTCCTCCTTCCTAATTACAACCCTTAAATAAAATTTGTGCCTCATATCGAATTTACCGAGTATCATAATTCCTCCAGGTGGTAAAGATACCTCGAGACAAGTGCTGGGCATAGAAGCCACAGGGCATAAATCTGCGAAGAAGTAAAAAGCTAACCTTTTCAAACAATATGGCTTCTCTCTCACTTACCAACTTTACATTTCCCTGTATAGCCCCGGAAGATGACTGGTTAGCCAGAGACGGGTAAGATTCCTCAAGGGAGGAACAACCTAAGACAGGCACAGTTGCAGGGGGGCCATCAGGTGATAAATTGGGGATCAACAGAGGTGAGGCTTAGAACCTCACCGCCCCCCCACCCTGTTTTGAGAGAAATCGTCTGCATCCGTGGATGTTTTATTGCCCTTGTCTAGCTCGGATTAACACATAGTCTACAGGCACACACCTGATCATCTACAATTGCTCTCTTACAACACTAAACTATGTTTTCTACCTTTATCTTGCATCTACCTACCACTTCAGCATTTTATTAAAAATAATAATAATAAAGAGAGAAATGTGGTATCCACATATAAATCAAGTATAAAAATCAAATGAATATTCATATTTGACCTGATTGTTTATAGGTCATAATGCGTGATCAAAACCGAAAGTTTCTGTGATGACTGCCCTTGTACTGTTTACCATGTAAGAAGTTATTCACTATGTAAGAATTCGTTCACTGTGTAAGAACTTGTTCATTATGCTTCAGAAGATTGGAGACTGATGAGAATTAGGCTTGAGATGGATTAATGATTGTGCATTGAGCATTGACTCCCCTACACAGAATTTTATTGTTGTTAACAACCATTTGATCAATAAATATGAGAGATGCCCTCTCAAAAAAAAAATAGTTTTCTGATTTTTAATATTACTGTGATAACTAGAAAGAGCCTTAGAGACCATCTAATCCAATCTTCTAAATTTACTTTTTACTTAAGGCCCCTTGTGAAAATTTGCAAAGTCTGGAGATCTAGTAAAGGACCCAGGTCTACTGACTCTAGCCATCTTTGTATTTCTGCTTCCCTAACTCCGGCCCTGCAATGTAAGAAAATCTCATTCTAATTTCTTTTGGAAACTAGAGGAAAAAAGGCACCATAATATTTTATTACTATATGCATTTTGCATTGTGTTAATTGGGGTATCCATTCACTTCACAGTTACTTTTGATATTCTGTTGTATGTCAGACATTGTGCCAGATACTGGGGATGCAAGAATTAACTTGGCCCCCAATGAGGTGATGCAACATCAAAGACAAACAAGTAAACATGTAGCAATCATCTAATATGAATATGGATAAAAACATAGTAACAGGTGGAAAAATGAATACTCCATAACCACAGTATGTTTATTCTTTTGAAACGTTAATTTTGCATTTACAAATACAAAAATCCAGCAATAATTAGTCCAATAACAGTGTCTCAAGAAATTTCCAAAACAAATGATCAAGAACTTCAATGACACTTTTAAGACAAATATACCCACACTCCTTCCAATGAGAAATTAAATGACCATGGGGAATCTTTCAAAATGGATATCTGGTACCTGAGTGTCACATCAAGTTCTCCTAGCATTGAAAGTTCTATGATTTATTCTGAAATATTTGGCCACTTCCACAATCTTTAATTGTATTGCTTAGTATACAACATACACTCTTCCACGATACTGGAACAATGTGTGGTATTTCAGTGACATTTTAAGAGACATTTAAGGATTCAAATTTAGGTTAAAACTGAGTCTATTTCTATCCATGGAACTATCAGAATATCCATGAAATAATTGGTTGAATAATCCCCTTTTAAAGTTGGCAGAATTCGTGTGTGAAGGCAATGAGAGTTAGCGTGTCTTAGAATCAAGGAATATATTAATCTCTGCTTTCCTGGTTGTGATGAATGGCAAAACCTACATAAAACACGCAGTATTTCTGATACAAAATCTCTGTCCAGTCAATGCATAAATTGCAGAGCCATTGTTCAGTAGCTGGGAGAGAAGTAAATGCCTTTTCTTCCACTAGAAGAACCGTCTTCAAACAGTTTGTGCAAGTATTTTGAAGATGCTGCCGAAGCGCATGAACCGCAGGAAGCACCAGGCTCCCCGCGGAGGGACGGGTGACTCAGCCCTCCCGTCCCCTTCACGGTCCCACACAGCCGATGCACGAATGGGACCCAGACCCATAGCGAGCCTACCTCACCCTCTCTAAGCTCAAGCTTTCTACAGCCCCGCCACATTCACTTATCTTTTGCCAACACAAGAATAATAAAATTGCCGAGGTTTAAGGTTGATCGCAAACAGTTCTAAGGGATGCATGTTTATTTCTAACCTCAATTATGCTCCATGGCAAAGCTCACCAGGGGGAAGGAGAGCAGGCAGAGGCTGGGGCAGAGGCTGGGGCCGCACTCACCTGGGGTCAGTCACTTTTTTGGGCGAGACTCCCCCGGGCTGCTTCGCCGCCCATCTGTCTGGATGAAAGAGACCCAGAGGGAAGCTGCCTGTGCAGCGGGCGACGATGCTTCACTGCCGAAAGGGACAGCGCGAGGGGTTCTTGGAGCCCAGGGGGAACTGTTCAGGAGGGCAGCCCGGCCGGGGGGACCCAGGAGGCAGAGGGCAGAGGAAGCATCCTGTGGTTTTCTGCCAGTGCCGCCCATCGGTTGAGACCCCTGAAATCTGAGGAAGTTGGGCCCCCGCGGGTCAGGCCACAGAGCCACCTCGGGACCCAGGCAGGCAGGAGGGAGAGGCCCGGGGAGCTGAGCCGGGCACCATGCTCAGGAGTCCTTCCTACAGCCCAGAGCTCTGGCTTCCCGACCTCATCACCAGGGTTCTGATGGAGCCTCATCTTCAGGGTGAGGTAACGTCAATCATTTACACACGGGAATGGACATCCAGGGCCGGGGACAAGGGCACGTTTTCAGCGCCTTCCTTGTACCTGGCCAGATACTGGGCAGGTACCCTCCCCAGCAGAGCCCCTCAGGGCCAGGACTGGAGGCCCCATTTCACAGCTGCAGATAAACCCCCAGGGACACAGGGTGGGTCAGGGCTAGAAGAGCCCGCTGCCCTGGCCGCGAAGCCCGCGGGCGCCCTGGCCGGAACGCTCTGACAACTCAGACACAGGCGGCAAGTGCCGGCAAGTTAGGTCTGCTTCTGTGCTGGTGTCTGACTCTTTCTCTGGAGACAATCATGCCTCACAGAGGCACCACAAGGCTGACACAGTGCTTCCATGTGCCCTTCCCCTGCCACCCCATGGCTGTGCCCTGTGTTGCCTTAGCACAGTGGCCGCACTAAGAAAGGAGCATTGGTGCAGCAGCATTTCCTAAATCAAAGGCTGTATTTGTGTGTCACCACGTCTTCTACGAATGTCACCTTCTGTCCCAGGCTCTACCGAGAATGTCATGGCACATTTACTCGCAATGTCTGCTTAGCCTCTGTCACTCGGTGACCCCCCCATTCTTTCCTTGTCCTTTACAACCTTCATAGACACTTTCAAGGAGTTCTGGGCAGGTATTTTGTGGAATGTATCTCAATTTCAGTCGGTCAGCTGTTCCCTGACAATTCAGTTGAGATTCTGCTTTATCGGGAAGGACACACAGAGGGGACTGGCCCTCTCAGCAACCTTGCAGGAGCCCACGATGTCCCCTTAATGACTCCAACTGGGGTCACTAAGCTTGGACAGCTGGTTAAGGTGGTGTCCACCTAGTTTCTCCATGTAAAGTACATTGTTCCCTTTTAATTAAAAAGTGTTTATTGTGAGAGCATCTAAGCAAATATTGTGCTTTTGTTTAAACTTTCACCTACTAAAAATATGAAAATAAGACTATGTCTAGTTGGTGGTCTGTATGAGACTGCTAGGGTTGCCATAACAAAATACCACAGCCTGGGGGCCTGGAATAGCAGGAGGGGGTTTCCTCAGTTCTGGAGAAGTCAGAGGTCGAGGCACCAGAGGCTCGCTTCCTTCGGAGGCCTGTCTCTTTGGCTTGCAGACAGCCATGCCCTGTGCCCTTCCTCGTGGGGCCTCTTCTCTGGGCACAGGCCCAGGCTCCTGGGGTCTCTTCCTCTTTCTATAAAGATGCAAGTGATACTGGATGAGAGCTCAGCCTCATTAAATGCCTCATTTTACCTTCATCACTTCTTCAGACTCCATTTCCAGATAGTCATATTCTGATGTGCTAGGGTTTGAGGCTTCAATGATGAATTTTGGGGAGGATACAATTCAGCCCCCAAAGTTGTGTGTGTGTGAATGTGTGCATGCATGCATTTCTGTGTGTGTATTTCCTCCATCAAGTATAGTACGATTACTCCCCACCCAGATAGCACCAACTGATACATAACATGATGGACATGAAAGATAAGAGTGTGTATGCATATTTCCTTGTATTTATTTATTTATTTATTTATTTATTTTGTTATCATGAATTTACAACTACATGAAGAACATTATGTTTACTAGGCTCTCCCCTACCCCAACTCCCTCCCCCCCACAAACACCATTGGAGTCACTGTCCATCAGCATAGTAAGATGTTGTAGAATCACTACTTGTCTTCTCTGTGTTGCACAGCCCTCCCCTTTCCCCCACCCCCCACATTATACATGCTAATAGTAATGTCCCCTTTTCTTTTTCCCCATCCTTATCCCTCCCTACCCTCCCATTCTCTCCAGTCTCTTTCCCTTTGGTAACTGTTAGTCCATTCTTGGGTTCTGTGATTCTGTGGCTGTTTTGTTCCTGTACTTTTTCTTTTGTTCTTATACTCCACAGATGAGTGAAATCATTTGGTATTTGTCTTTCTCTGCTTAGCTTATTTCACTGAGCATAATACCCTCCAGCTCCATCCATGTTGTTGCAAATGGTAGGATTTGTTTTCTTCTTATGGCTGAATAATATTCCGTTGTGTATATGTACCACATCTTCTTTATCCATTCATCTACTGATGGACACTTAGATTGCTTCCATTTCTTGGCTATTGTAAATAGTGCTGCAATAAACATAGGGGTGCATCTGTCTTTTTCAAACTGGGCTGCTGCATACTTAGGGTAAATTCCTAGAAGTGGAATTCCTGGGTCAAATGATAAGTCTATTTTGAGCATTTTGAGGAACCTCCATACTGCTTTCCACAATGGCTGAACTAATTTACATTCCCACCAGCAGTGTAGGAGGGTTCCCTTTTCTCCACGACCTCACCAACATTTTTTGTTGTTTGTCTTTTGGATGGTGGCCATCCTTACTGGTGTGAGGTGATATCTCACTGTGGTTTTAATTTGCATTTCTTTAATAACTAGCGATGTGGAACATCTTTTCATGTGTCTGTTGGCCATCTGAATTTCTTCTTTGGAGAACTGTCTGTTCAGCTCCTCAGCCCATTTTTTAATTGGATTATTTGCTTTTTGTTTGTTGAGGTGCATGAGCTCTTTATATATTTTGGATGTCAAGCCTTTATCAGATCTGTCATTTATGAATATATTCTCCCATATTGTTTCTTTTTGTTCTATTAATGGTGTCCTTTGCTGTACAGAAGCTTTTCAGCTTGATATAGTCACACTTGTTCATTTTTGCTTTTGTTTTCCTTGCCTGGGGAGTATTTCTTTGTATTTTGAGGGTGGAAATGGGAAGATTTTCTCATTTGGGAGGTGTCCAAAACAGGTGTTGAAAAGTAAAACTCTAATTGGATGAGATCTGTGGCTCACCAACCTGTATTTGGCTTCCTCCCCATCCCACACTAGAGCTTTCACATGCACTTCTCTGCACTCACACTGTCCCAGCCACAGATTGCCATGTTCCTCACGCCTTCCTGTGCTTCTCCATGCACCCCTGTTTGCACTTTTTTTTCCCAAAGTCCAGTCTGCAGTCTGCCTTCTCTGACAAGCTGCTGGTCCCATTCTCTACCAGTTTTCTATGAACTTTCATGAATTATTCTTTTATGATGTTTCTAATACTTGTGTCTTCTGCCTTGAATTACAGTGTATTGTCATGCATCTTTAATCAGTACAGCAACTCTTTATCGAGAGCCTATTCCCCACCTTCTGAGCTCTGGGAATTCAGAGTTGAACAAACTGCCTACTGCCAGTAAGCTTGCGGCCTAGTGAGGCAGGTAGTGACGACAAATAGGAATAGTTAAGAACACTAAGCGCACCAAAGGAATCTCATAGTCCCTGAGAAAGACTATAAAAGCAGGGGCCTATTTCTAGAAAGGACTTGGTAAGCTTTATTAAGAAAATGGCAGTTAATCTGAAGGAGGGAAAAGAACTGACTTCATTTGCAGGGTGAGGACCATTTTGCTGGGAAATGAAGCAGGGCCTTACAAAAAAGCCCGTGGCCATGCTGGAGTAGCTAAAAGGTTTAAGAGGTGAGCATATGCAGGAATGTAAGAGGGTTCAAAAATCAAACAGGAGACACAGCATAGACTTAGGATATATAATCAAAGCATAGTGTTTAGACTGTTTTTTAAGTGTGATGAGTGGATTTTTTCAAAATTGAGAATTGAGCAAGTGTAGATATTATACACCAGTTTTCCTCCAATGTGAACACACTCCAAACATGTAGAAATACAAGATGAACAACATGTTGCATAACAGTTTAATAAATACTTAGGGAAAAAGGGAGAGCAATGAGAACTCAAAGGCATAATGATGAGTGGATGCTGGAGCCCTGGGTTCATAGATGTGCCAGTGATCTATTATTGTGTAATGAGTATCCTAAAACTTAGTCACTTAAAATAATGATGGTTTATTCTTAACACAGTTCTGTGGGTTGACTGGCTTCAGCTGGGTGGTTCTCTGCTCTTGGTGGCATGGCTGAATTCATGTACAGGGCTGCCTTTATCTGGGAAACTAGTAGGGACTAGACATTCAGATGCTGTCTCATCTTCCAGGACCACTGTCCCCATGGCCCTCTGCACTGCAGCCATGCAGTCCAGCTAGAGCATAGTTAAAGCAAGGCAACTAGCATCAGTGAAAGCAAAGTTAAAAGCTGCTAAGAATCTTAAAAGGTGGGTCTAAAACTCACCCTCTATCATTTCTGACACATTCCAGTATTCAAATCAACTCACAATGCCAGTTAATTCAAGGGAAGAGGGACTAGACTAATTCTAATGGTAGGATTCAAAAAGAATTTGTGGCCATCTTTAATTCACTGTAATAGGGTTCCCAAGAGAGATATAAATAAATAAAAATAATGAACTATAAATAAATAGCATGATCTAAACTATTTTTAAAAATTTTCAGTATGCTTAAGAAGTTAAAAGGATAAAGGAAACAAAAGCATTCACAAAAAGAAGAGGTATTGTAAAAATGAACATTTGAGAAATAACTAAATAGAAATTTCAGCAATTAAAAATGAAGTTGTTAAATGAATTTAAAAATTAAAATATTTAAAGGATGAGATAAACAGAATAAACACAGTTGAAGAAAGACTTACTAAATTGAAAGATAGATCTAAAGAAAATCACCAAAAGAAGCCCTGAGAGATAGAGATGAAAAATATGAAAGGTCAATTTAGAGAAGTATTGGAGAGAATGAGGTCTGACATGCAATGAGAGAAGGAAAGAACAATCTTTGCTTGAGGGATAATGTTAGTAAAGATAAAGACTAAGATTTTCTTGAAATTGAGGAAGATCCCTCAAACTACAGAGAGCACCACTAGTCCCAAATATGATCATTTAAAACATAAATCCATGCCTGGTCCTCCATAGTAAACATATAATACAATTAAGATAGAGACCATTAAGAACATGAGAGATAAAACAGATTAACCTCAAATTAGTAGGTCCGTTTTCATCAGCGACAGAAGATGAGAGAAGAAAATTGTGTAATAGCTTCAAGGTACAGACAAAAAAAAAAAAATAAGACTAGCTGTTCTATGGATAGCCAAACTCTCAGCTAAGAGCATAGTAGGTCCAATTTAAAACAGCTAAAGTCTAAGATGGGTTGGTATCCTTTCATAGAAGTTCGGTGAAATAACTCTTAAAGGATATACTTCAGCAAGAAAAAAATGTGAATGCAGAAGTGTGAACATAAAGCACTGGTGGCATAAAAGCAGTAAAAATATAAATATGTGAATTAGTTTTAGCTTGACAAACTTATTTAGAGATGTTAATTAGATAAAATAAAAAGATAGAGGATAAATACAGTTTTCTAAAATCTTTGTCTTGTTTTGGAGAAGGTTGAGGATTTTGATTAACTGGGTATCTTTTGAGAAAAAGAAAGATTAAATTTGTATTCTACAAGTAATCAGTACAAGACTAGAAACATAAATACAAACACATAAACAAGTCCCACTTAATATTTAGTATAGGTACCTGAAACATAATATCGTATATATAACCTCATATATGAAATCTCATAAAATAGTGTTATTTGACTTCTGTAATTGTCTTTCACTCTTTTCTTTCATTCACGTATGACCATTTCTCTGAATTTCATCAAACATTGTTCAGTGGGACATCCTATTATCTAGTATATTCATCATTTATTAAGTCTGTTATTTACCAGGCATAATTAGATGCTTTAATACATTATCTCTGATCATCACAATAACTGAAAATTTATAGTTATTACATTACAAAAACTAAAGCAAGGGGGGTTGAAAGTATGTCTGATTGCTCCACCTCCTGATTGCTGCTGTCTCAGCTCAGAACACCCCAACCGTGCAGCCTATCTGTCGGTCAGTAGACTCTACACAACGGTGACAGACATGGGTGTGCCCCCCTCCATGTGGGTAAGAGAAATGAAAAAGTCGGCCAAGAATAAGTCAGGAGGGGAGAGCAGAGGCTGAGGGCCAAAGAGCACAGGTCCTTCTAAAGGTTTTAGACTTTAAAAACCTGAAGTTTGCAGGTACAGTACAAGACTGGTAACCCAAGTTTCCCTGTCTTTCTCTAGAGCCCGTCCTGTTTCCAGCACATAATGCTGATGCTAAATTAATGTAGCACCTTTTTGATGACTGACATGATTGCTTCTTCAGAGGAAGGGTCCTAAATGCCATGAAGCCAAGGTGGGAAGGTGGTTTATGGACCTACTATTGCTCTCCGACAGCTTGGATCCTATATGCCACATGACAGAATTTATTTTTCCGAATCTAAGATCTGGGAACTGGTCTCCTACACCCATTATTCACCAGGTCACCTTTCATTCTTTCATTATCCAATAATCTGGATAGCTCAGTTATCATTTTTAAGAGAGAGAGAAAGAAGGCAAAATCTCCCTAATTTAGAATGTTACAGTCTTAGGCTCTGAGCTACAAGCCTTCCTGGGGAGTGGAGTCCAGTTTCCTCATGTGGACAAGGGCAGCTGTGTTAGTGATCCCAGACGGTGGGTTTCTATGGGTGGGATTTCATCTGGTGCTGTGGGTCTTATGCTGCCAGGCGTTTCCCCCGGTGCCAGATCCCTACTATTAGAGAGACAGCCTCCTGTGTTTAAAGCCCAGGATCCAGGCACTGTCTCTCCATGTCAGTACCTCTGTGAGGAAGCCAATAAACCTTTTCTAATTGTTATCATTCTAATGTGAATTGGCCTGTTAGGAATTAACACACTAGTAACCTAGTAAATCTCTGAGATAATTACAGGGCCATGGGTTTCTGGCCAATAACACACAGGCTTTGGGGTTAGCCTACTGGGAAGGGCTCTTAGTCTCACACTTGCCGTGTTCTTGGCCGCGTCATTTCACTGCCCTCTTTCCCCAGGTTTCCCCTATAAGATGAATAAAAAAGCATTTACTTTATATGGTATCTGTGAATACTAACATTAGGTAATATGTTTAAACTCTTAGCATCATCCTATAGTACCTACTAAGGAATGGTGTGCATTTTTCTTTTTGTACAATGTTAAATGTACAAAATAAATGGAAAAGGGGGCTTTGACAGGTAGTGAGTGTCTTTTTGTTGGAGGTGTTCAAGCAGAGGATAGATAATTCCCTCTTGGCAGGTGCTCAGGGGACATCTGAGTGCTCTAAATGTCATGGGCTTTTACCTCCTACCTGTTCATCAGCACCCTCTGCCCCCACGGTTTATCCCATAACCACTTGATCCTATGTGAAGTGTTTTGGGGTGTGTATCACCTGTTTAGGAGCCTGGCTTCTCTCCTGGATTCACACCACCTCCTGATTGCTGCTGTCTCAGAACACCCCATCCATGCAGCCTATCGGTCGGTCAGTAGACTCTACACAAGGGTGACAGACATGGGTGTGCCCCAGCCATGTGGGTAAGATAAATGAAAAAGTCGGCCAAGTGTAAGTCAGGAGAGGAGAGCAGAGGCTGAGGGCCAAAGAGCACAGGTCCTTCTAAAGGGACAGCCAGTTAGAGCCACGAGGGGCTTTCTGACCAGGGTTGTCAGACCTTTTTACGTCTCAAAAGGAGGCTGATTCAAGTGTTGACAACTAATTCAAGTACAAAACAATAACTGCCTGAGCCTGATAGAATGTACTTGCTGCTAAGTCTCTGATCTCACTCTCAAACCCTCGGCTGCTCCCCTTGGAGCCGTGTCTGTCCAGGTGGCTAAACAGGAAGTTGTTTTTCCACTCCTGACATGAATTCATCTTTTTAATATGCTAAGGTATTATTTTGTCCTCAGAGTAGTAATTTGCCAAACGCTATTCCATTGCCCCTGGAATGCTTAATTCCATGGAATATATTATGTGTCATTATGTCAAGAAGGGAAGTGTAGATTATCAAGACTTGTGCAAAATTTTTTTTAAATTAAAGTTAATGATGCTAGTGATTTCTGCAGGAGACCTTTGAAGTGAATCAGTGTAAGTAAAATGTTTTCTTCTTTGGCTGACTGGGGATCGCCATTCAGTAGTGTCTCTGTTTTCTGCATAAGAGTAAATTGTACAGAAAATAAAGACTCGTGCAAAGAGAGATATAGTAGCCAAACATTCTCACGACCATAGGGAGTCGACCTAATTTTCAGACGCTAGATGCTCAAATGTGGTAAAACCTGAATTTCCTATTAAAATTCTTTTTTATCCCATGGTCTGTTTCACTGAGTTGAAGTATTTAACTTTCATTGAACTCAAGAGCTCAGTTTCACTGTGTTCAAAATAACCTCTAACTTGATTTTAACCTCTAACTTGGCTTCTAAATTTGGATTTATAAGTAATTACAGAATTATCTAGGAGAACAGCTGAGAGGGAGTTTTTTTTCTAATCCTTCTTTTCATCATTGTTTATTTAAGAGTTAAAAAATATTAATAATATAGGAGGACAAAATTCAATGACTGAAAGAAGACAGAATGACTTTTTAACAAATCTTAGGGCCAGTACAGCTTCAAAGACTGGTGTGCTACTGCATGTAAACTGCATGGTCTTAGGGAAAACAATCAATGAAAAGGAATACGATTTGAAGTCATGCAGTCCTGGTTCTGATTATGCCACTAAATATGTGTGTGCCATTGGAAGAGGACAGAGTAATGGTTAGATGTGGCAAGCAAGCATTTTGGGAGCCGACACTGGAGGTGTGGGGATAGGGGGTGGAGGCCCGGGAACGGCGGCCTCCAGGGCATGTTTTGAATGTGGGGGAGGCCATAGACTCTTCCAGGCTTCTGACAAGTTCAGTTGTTCTCTTCCAGTTATGCAGGAATGGAAACTACCCTTTGTGATGGACCCTTGGGAATTTGGTGTCTGGGGGAGCAGGAGACACTCGCCATGCTTCTTCTGACTTTTTAAGGAGCCAGCACCTGTGCCCTCTGTTCTCGCCCTTTGGTGCTTTGCAAGTTGCCCTTTGTCCAGTTAGCATTTAACTCTGATACTCCATGACGGGCAGTCACTGTTCTCGTCTCATTCTCTGCCCTCAGTCTGGGGTGCAGAAGGGTGCTAAGCAACTACTTCAGTAAGAAAAGGAACTCTTGGTGCTGTTTGCTCTGAGCACCCCTCCCTGCCCCAGACTCTGGCTGACGAGTTGCCCCTCTCTGCCCTCTGTGGAGCCTGCTCCTCTGCTTAGCACGATCACTGGGCTTGTGGGTGTCTGGTGTCCAACATCCTCTGCGGGGTGGGTGCTCTGGGGAACCAGGCGTGTTATCACTGGAGTCTGAGTTCTCTTCTTCCAGAAGTGTCCTTCCCGATAGTTGGCATCTCAACACTTGCAGGATTTAGGTGACCTGAAAGTCCAGGGGCTTGGGTTACACAGGTGGCCTCTCAGAGTCAGAATTAGGTTCTCCTCCTGTGAAAATCAGTCTCTTTTTTGGTATCTTTTCTGATTTTCCCATGTCCTAAAGGAAGCCTCAGCCTCCACCACATTCCTCCTGCAGCCTCCCGAGAGGCAGACCAAGGCCCCAGCCAGATTGCAGTCCACACTGGGACGGTCAGGAATCCCTGGGCAGGGGCGTGGAGGCGATGGTCCCCTGCTGCCATCGATCCCTCCCTGTCAGGCCAGTCTGGGGCAGAAGCCCTGCCCTTGGGGAGCTGCTCTGGGAGCCCCTGAGGGCCCCCGCTGTGTGCTCCCTCCAGAGCAAACTGGATTTCTCTCTGAGATGCCCACGTGGAGTCTGCCAGGTTCACGAGAGCTTAGGGATGGTTTCACTCCTTTTTTTTCTGTGACAGTTGGGATTTGGCAGAGATCATTTTGTTGTAATTTTCTTACTGATTTCCAAAGTGGGTGGGCAAGGAAACTTCATTGTTATTAGGTGAGCGCCCCCATTGGAAGTAGGGAAACTGCGTATTTCTGTGAACCAGCCATGAAAATTAAATACATGATAAAAACCAACGGTACACAAGGGATGCAAAGAAAATAACTTTAAAGATACCATTTTACTGTTTTCAATAAATTTTGTAATTTAATATCAGTCCAGAAAGATTTAGAAGGATGGAAATATAAAATGCCAATTGACATGTAGGCAACTATGCATATAATGATCTCCTAAATCAAAAAAGGGATTGGACTTTTAATGAATTGAAAATAAAGTCTTGAGGCTCATAACGTTGGTAGCCTCAGGAATCACCATGTTATGATTGTCTTCTGACAAAGTAAGTGGATGTGTTTGAAATATTTAACTCATGATCCTAATAATGAAATTCAAAAGCTCAAGGCTTAAAAAGGTACATTCACTCTTTTTCATTCACTCATTCAACAAATATTTATCGAGCATCAAACTTACTGGCCATGTAAAATTCCGCTGACCGAATCAGGCGGTGAGCAAGCCTTGAGTTATGCCCAGTGGGTGGTAAAGCCGGCAGCTCTTGCCCTTCTGCAGCTTTACATTTAGTATAAAAGACAGACATTGGACAAATATACAGACAGGAAGATATAAATGAAATTAATGATAAGAGCTCTGAAGGAGAAGTTTATGTGCTTAGAATGAGAGACACTGAAAATGAATGTAAAAGCCTCCAGGAGCAGATTTCAAATAAATAGGAAATGGCTGGGTAAAATGAACATTCCTTCCTTTTTAGTCTGCCATCTCCACGCTGTCAGTCTTTACAGATGCAGGAAACCCTTTTCGTGTCCCTGCATATCACATGTCCATGCTCATCACACCACATCACCTGCTTGTCCGTTCTAGATCATAACTCCTAGAGCCAAGACAGTGACCAAGCTGTATTCCTCTTTGAATTCTACAAGTTGTATAGGCCTGACGTGGAGTTTTGCCCAGTTCAATGGAAATGAACTTAAGACTTGAAGGGGATTTTGAAATGGGTTTGCCCAGCCATCCATAGAACAAGCCTGCCTCTGCTCACAGCATCTCTTTACCAGCTTGGGTCACAGATTTGCCCATTGGTCATACTAAGTTCCTTGGGGAAGAATGGAAATGGGGTAGTTTCCAATGAAAACCAACACTGTCCTCACAACCCTAACTTAGGAAAAGATTTCCAGGGAATTGGCCACAGTATTTTGGGCTTGCACTTGTGAGCCTGTACCACCCTTCATGGTTAATTTTGGGAGGTCACTGGAGATACCAGGGGGCAGAGCTAATACATAGCAAGGGGCTGGCATTGCATTCATTCCACAGCTAGACTCTCAGATTTCTGTGCCAATCTTGTGGCCACACCACATCAGTTCTGTTCCTCATCTGTTGAATGAGGAGGGCGGGTGAGTCATTTTCAAAGACAGGGTGGCATCATTAAAGACCTCTGGACGTGGCCTCAGAAAAGGTGAGGCCAGAGTCTCAGGTCTATCGTGTCTGAGTTCCATGAACTGAACACCATCTTCTCGTCTTGCCAATGGGTGTCAGCCCCGGGCAAGTTCACCATAGATTCAATGAGACCAGAGAATGACAAGGGAACGTTCTTGGGGTCAAAGAGTTCATAACCAACTTTATTCCAATGGTGGCAGGTCAGTCACTAGAATCCCATTCACTCAGAGAGTCTGCCTGCAGCAAGCCCGTCCCTGCCTCTGGGCCCCTCTGCCCCCGCAGCCGTCTCAGTCTCTGTCCTCGTGCTGCCACCACTCCAGCCTCATCTCTGCTCTCCTGCAGCTGTGCCACCATGTTGCCCAGAGCACTGGGCAGGGCTCTTTACATAGAGTCAATAGGAAGGTATTGCCCACACGTGTGCAGTGAGGAAGCCAACCAGGACCAGGGGAGAATCCTGGCCACAGGAACCCTCACTTCACCCCCACCCCACCCCTCCAGGACTCTCGCCTCTCCGTCTATGTGCCCTCAATCCTCTGCAGTGGTCTCGGTGCGAGGCAGCTGGGACACTGTAACCAAATTCCATAACAACAGAGGCTATGACAATATACAAAAAACAAAAATGACAACAAATTATAATAACCCTCAAGCCTGAGGAGATCCACTGCCACCAAGTGGTCACCCTGGCTGTATTCAAACCAGTCCTCCTCACATGAGTTAACCAGGAGGACCACGGGTGGGCTCCTCAATGCCCACCTGCTCCAGCCCCTCCAGCAGAAAGTCCTGCAGACCCACAGGCCCGTCTGTTGCTTTGTCTCTGGCTTCTGCTGCGTCCTCAGTGGCCGGAACCGCTGCTCCAGTCTAGTTGTTGCCGCAGCTCCAGTAAGAGTCTGTTTGACTTTTCGTCCAATTTCTCTCTGTCGGCTCCTGCCTTGATCACATCAGCCCATATCTGGGTCCTCGTGACCTTCACGGGGCCCTTTAAATTCTTCCTTCGAGAAGCAGACCGTATTTCCTTTTGTGCTTCCATTGCTTGAGCCTGAGGGCAGGAGCGGAGCACAGGGGGCTCCCCGACCCGAGGAGGGGGTGCACCCCTCCTGGAGGAACCCACGGAGGCCGGTCCTTCGGGCTCTCCACCAGCTTTCCACTGGGTAGGGTCTCCACCGAGGAGGGGCTGATGCCTCCGCCCGGCAGGGCCTCCACCCCACCTGCTGCTCAGACCTCCGCGCCTCCGTCTCTGGGGCTGACGGCCCCCCTGCATCTTCCCCTGCCCCCCATGGCCCCTGGCGGCCTGCACTCTCGGGCTGCTGCTTCCCGGGCCGCCGCTCCTTCCCGTGCTTCCTCTCGGGCTGCCACATCCCTTACTGTTTCCACAGCACCTAGTGGCGCCATTCCAGTCACCAACAAGCTTTTCATCTCCTCAGCGGCACCTCGCAGCTCACGTTCTCGTGCTGCCCCTTCTCATGCCTCCTGCAGGAGGGCATCCTTCTCCCTTATGGCCTTTCTCTGTATCGGGAGAAGAGAGCTCCCCACCGCTTCAGGCTGCCTCACTTTTTTTGAGGGATTCCCTATGTTGCTGAGGGCCAACTTCACTGCGTCAGGGTGGCCTCCGCCCCTTCCAGTCTTGGGGTGGGACCCAGGCCTCTAGGAGTCAAGCCACGTCCACTGGGGGACACTCGAAGGTCTCCCCATCGGTAGGGGCAGCCTGCTGAAAGACCCCTCCCATGAGGCAGCCTGTTCTCTTCCTTGGTCAACAATGAATCCTGCCGACTGTCGCCAATTGTCTTGCCAATGGGTTTCAGCCCCGGGCAAGTTCACTGTGGATTCAGTGAGACCAAAGAATGACAATAGAATGTTCCTGGGGTGAAAGGGTTATACCCAACTTTATTCCCACTGTGGCAGGTCAATCACTAGAACCCTGTCCACTCAGAGCAAATCTGCAGGCAGCAAGCGGGTCTCTGCCTCTGGGCCTCTCTGCCCCCACAGCCGTCTCACTGTCCTCGGCGCTGCCACCACTCCAGTCTTGTCTCTGCTCTCTCGCAGCCATGCCACCATGTCTCCCAGAGCACTGAGCAGAGCTCTTTATATAGTATCAATAATGATGTATTGCCCACACATGTGTAGTGAACTAGCCAACCAGGGCAGGGCCAGGGGAGAATCCTGCCCACAGGAACCTTCACTTTATCCACATGGCCTGAGGTGGAGTTCTCTCTCCTGTCAAAGGAGGGTAACAAGTGCACACTACAGTCTTTTTTGGTGATGAAATAGTGAATGCAAAAGCATTTTGTTAATTGAATGCATGTTATTTCAAGATGTTTTTCCCTTCTCTCATACAGAACCATTCTCAAAAAAAAGTCCTCCTTTCTGCAACCAAGTCATTCCTCCTTTTGAAACTCCCAGTACATCGCAAAGTGCCAGAGAAGTAGCAGGTGCTAACTAACTGCTTGCAGCTCAGAGCCTAACAGACCTCTAACAGAGATTTAGTAGAGAGCTCATGATACATTTGCAAGGCAGCTGTTTGCGATTAGGGGGTATTGCTGAGTCCCCAGGAAGCTGCAGGGCTCAACCCACAGGTGAAAAGCATGACCTCGTGTCCTCCCTAACCGTTCCAAGGCCATTGCCACAAGTGCCCGCTCCCCAACCAGCCCGGTCCCAGCCATGTGCTGCAGCAGCACGGGAGCCCCCACCTCTGGCATGAAGTTAGAGGAGCAGGTTCTGCCATCAGCCCCTGTTTACCTGCCTGCGAGGTGGTCAGCAAATTAAAAAAACAAAACAAACTGGACCACTAAGTATCCACAACCCAAATAAAATTTCTAGATTGAATATTGAGCCATTACACTGGGTCATATGTATCTGGAAGTTACAGAACCGGGATCCTTGAGACCTTTTGAAAAGTCTTATGATTAAATAACATTTTCCTTACCACTAAGAGTTTTATGATAAAGTACAGCTATTCCTTATTCTGCTGTGCCTCATTTCACCTCATCTCATCCTCAGGGTAACTGTTTTCAATTTTAAAAAAGAAAAACTTTTTCTGAGTCTTGAAAAAATATTTGTATGCCTTCATCTTTTGGTAAATCAAGGTTAGACCTAATGTATCTAATTCCTATTACGGCAGGAAGGAAATTAGGGGTTTTTGTTTTTACTATCCTTTCCTCATTTTCTCTACCAGTCCTACCAAATCATAACTTCGAAAATTTTGGTTATGTCAGAATTCAGTGTTCTTATTTTTAAGCTATGCAAATGTTATTCATAGCTGAGAGTGTGGCACAGCAGGATTACATTTCCTTAATGTTTTTCCTCATATTACTAAAGGCTTTATTATTTCTTTAGACTTTTGTGCCCCTTGTTCATTCTTTCCACATCTTCCTCTTCGTACCGTGTCCTACAAGGGCCAGTGACATCAGGTGATTCCTCGGTCCATATTTTCTTCCTAGGAGACACTCCGGGACACCTCCCCTCCCTTCCCCTCAGGACTGCTGCCCCCTGGGACGGCGGCGTGGCCCTGTCCTGCACCCCTCCCCTTATCTTCCTAGGAGCCCCCCGCTCTCGAGCAGGTCTCCTCTGCTTTGCATCTTACACTTTCCTCCTTTGCTGTCTCCTTTCTTTTGTTGGGTCATACATTCCAGCTTCTTTGTCAGGTTGAATGTATGGCTCAACCTAAGAGGCAAGGTGCCAGCACCCTCAGTGGGCCTTGCAGCTCCCGCCCAGCTGTGAGCAGCTGTTCCCTGTGATCCCCCTTCGCCATCATCCCCGAGAACCATCCGTCTCCTCTCAGGGCGGTCGGCCCCTTCTCCACCTCTCCCGCCTTCCTTTTCCATGTGTTATTCCCTTGTTTCGCTTTCTTCAGACATTTCCCAAGGAAGCACGCATGAGAAGTAGATTGTTTTTGAGGCCTAGAACGTTTGAAAAATGCCTTTGATTATGTAAACTCTAGGTCGGTAATAAGTTTCCTTCAAACATTTGAAGGCACTGTTCATTGTTTTTTAGGTTTCAGATTCCTTTTGAGAAGTCTGAACTGGTTCTGAGTTTTTATTCTTTGCACATGAACGGCTTATTCTCTGTGAACTCTTTAGGAGCTTCTCTTTGTTCCGGGTGTTCTGCAAATTCATGATAGCATCCCTCTGTGGGTATCTTAGACTGCTTTTGTTGCAACGATGTTGCTTAACAGGTCGTCGCGAATATCAGTGGCTTTTCTCACTCAAGGGTCTGCAGGTCAACTATTTATGACTCTGTGTATGTTTATGGGTCAAATCCAGGTGTTATATTTCTCTTTTTTGGGATCCAGGCTGGAGGAACCTCAGCAAGCTGGAGCACCATCTCTTCAGGGCACAAGGTCAAGCCAAATGTCACAGCACACACGCGACCTCTGGTCAATGTGGGAAATGATAAATTCTCTTATATCCTCCTGTCCAGTGCCAATCACGGGGCCAAGCCCATGGTGACAGGCACAGACAAGGAGGGAAAGCACGCACAGCCACGCCGTCCCCCATCTCAGGGACTCCATTCCATCCCCGAAGGAAGCCTTTCCATTTAGAAGTTCATGTCTTTCACTTCTAAGAAATTCCGTTCATGATTTCCTCCCTTGCACACCCTTTATTCTTGATTCCCGGAACTCTTATTCTCCCTGTATTGTACTCTTAGGCTTATGTTCTGATTTTCTTTTCTTTTCTATTGTTCAACTCACAGGTCTTTCTCTTCTTTCTGCTTCTGGGCTCACTTTATCTTCCAGCTCTGCTCTCTCGTTTTCCATTTCTACCATCTATTTTTTGTTTTTCAAGAATTCTGTGTTTGTTCTCTGAATGCTTCTTGTTTTTTGGAAGTGATCCTATAGTTTTCTTGTTTTTTTGTTATTTTTCCCTCTGCGTAATCTCTGTGGCCTCTAAGACGTGCTTTCTATGTGTTCTCATCTCCTTCACGTTAGAGAATTTCTTCAACAATCCTTGGTCAACTGCACATATTTAAATAGTATTAAGAAGCTGGGTGCAAACACCGGGCATTTGGACAGAGTTTGTCAACTGGTCCCACTGGGGCATTTCTTGGAGACACGATGGTGTCAGTATTTCTAGCTTTTTCTCCTTAAGTTGAGTGGATTTGCTGAGAAGATTGCGAATCCTCTGCCTGGAGAGAGAAGTCTGGCTGTCACAGAGCAGGAGGCTGACTGGTTTCAGTGGGCCCTTACCTGTTAACTTTCTCATTCATTTGTGGTCACCTCTCTTTTACCTTAAGCTTAATAAAATCCGCAGTCTTCCATGGGGAAGGGTGGCGCTCAGAGCACAGAGCCTTCTGCAGGTGATACGTGAGGGTAGTTTTGTCTTTCCACTGCACTTCTAGGACTTTGTTTTCTTGCACCTGCTCAGTCATTTTCCCTTCGCCATTTGCTTTCCAGCTACCAAAATGTGGAGTTCTCTCCTCTCTCATTTCCCCCATTTTTGTGGGTTTATGTCTTTAAAAAAAAAAACCCTTTCACTGTAGTTTTAGAGAAGGAATGGGAAGAAACAAAAATAGATGCGCATGTGTTCAATCCACCATTTTTACTTACAAGTAATAATCATTTTTTATACTTGTCTTGCCTCCAGATTCTTATTACAAGAGCGATAATAACATCTGCCTAAAACATCTTCAGCTGTGAAGATTTTGGGGGAGAAAAATAATATACTCCACTATAGCAATTTCCAAGAAGTCTACTCCTCAAACAGCATAGTAAAAACGCTATCAGTTAGTGAATTACCATACTAGGTCAAATGCTGTCTTGTGGATTTACATATATTTTATCTAGTCTTCTGCAAGCTCAGTTTTTTGTTTGTTTGTTTGTTTTATTGCAGATGGAGGATTAGAGAAAGAGAACTTAAAGGAATTCACACAGGACACTTAGCAAGTTGTTTTGAGGCCAAGAACCTGATTCAAAGACTTTTCATCGTATTCCATCTGACTTGACTATTTGTAAATAAATGTACCTTATTGGTAGCTAAATAGAAGAATATATTAGTACAGGTGATGAGAGAATGATGACATCAAATCAGCTGGGAATTGATGATGTAAGAGGAGAGAAATCATAATCACAGTGAGGAAAAGTGGGGATGATTTCTCCCATAGTGTATGTACCCTCTCTCTTTCTCTTTCTCTCTTGGTTACAATAAACACACCTTAAAGTCTACACTGAATTAAAATTCTGCCAAGACAGATGAACTTTAAAGGAAAATCCCATACAACTAGGGGTTTTTAGGCATCCAAAAACCGGTTGGTTTTCCCTAAAGCTCTTGAGGATGAAATCACCACTTGAATGAACTTTATATTTAATACACCTCAGCCAACACAACCACCATGTGTGTTTGATTCAGTTATGAACAGAATTCAACTTTGGCTTTCTTTGCTGAGTCTCAACAAAGGCACTTCAGCCCATGAACATTGTGTCCCTCATTTTACATTTGGCTTTTTGACTTGCTGTCATTCCAAACAGAAATGCTAGAGCGCAGGAGTTGTGGCATGGAGTCTGCCACTGGATGGACCCTATTTTGAGCTCCAGTTTGGCCATTTCCTAAGTATTATCCTTGAGCAATAAAATAACTTACCTTCCTTTAGCCTATTTCCTCGACACAGCACACAAAAAGTGGTGAAGTTAGTATTATTTTACATGTAGGGTTGCTTTAGGGATTAAAGTGTTTGTAAAGTGCTCTGTTGAATATCTGGCTTTACTGATACAATATTTATGTCCATTCTTTGAGCAATTTATTATTCAATGTATGATGGGCAATGTGATAGAAGCTATGTATTCAAAGATGAATAAGACTCTGCCCCTCGAGTCAAGGTCAAAGGTCAGTGAGACAGTATAGAGAGAGATCACTGCAATGGTTTCTCTGAAACTCACCCTAGCTAAGCACTTGATGTTCTCTGCCTGCCACTGGCCCCCACATTTATATCACCAGTCCAGATCTTTCTTCTGAGCTCCAGATCTATAGAGCCAACTTCCCACTCACACTTGAATATCCCAAGGAAATCTCAAACTCCAACGGTACTTGTAACCTCCTCTAAACACGTTCCCCTTATGCTTTTCCCATCTGCTAGAAACAATAGCTCCCAGGAATCTAAGAGCTATCCTTAAAATATCCCTTCTTGTTATTCTACCACATCTAACTCATAAATGTTCCAAATTTAACTCCAACTCTTAATCAGATCGATTCACTACTTGTCCTTGTCTTTTACCAAACGTTAATATAAACTCTCATCATTTCTCTAGTACTTTTCTACTTCAACTAGTTTACCAGCATCTTATCGTATTGCCTCTAAGTCATGTTCTTTATGGCACAAAGAAACTCTTCAGTGTCTTTCCATTGCTCTTAAGACACAAATCATATTCCACGGGAGCCAGCATGGCCCTACTGAGTCCTGTGCCCCAGCTGCAGAGCCACACAGCCCCCACTCTCTGCCCTCTTGGCCCAGCCACCCTGGGCTCCTTCCAGTCATGCAAACACACTGGTTCCTTCTCATCACAGGGTCTTTGAACACGCTGTTCCCACTTTGGGGAAGCTCTTGACCAAGTACTTTGTTGAATGAACTTTACTTATTCAGACAGCAGCTCAAGTGTTGTTTTTTTCAGAAAGAGTTTATTAACTTCCTTTGTAATTAGACATCGTGGAAAATGTATTTGCCTGCAGAGCATTTATCTATAGAAGCAATATCCACATGCTTCTGATTATGATATTTGGTTAACCTCTCTCACCAGTCCACAAAGGCAGAATGTTTCGTTTGCCGCTGTATCTCTAGAGACAAGGACAATGCCTGACACATAATAAGTGCTCAATAAATATTTATGGAAAGAACGAATGAACTGTGGAATCCTTGAGAGACAGGACTGAGCTCACTCCTTTGCTACAGTGACACTAGACCAGTTAGTAGCTCAGTGAATATGTGCTTAAATAGAAGAGTGAGGGAAAGATTAAATGAAGGCCTGACATGCTCTGCTAGAGATAGGGTGGGAGCACGTGAGGAAGCGCTGAGCCCAGCCGAGAGAAGAGGGGAGGGCAGGCCGGCCAGGGTGACCAAGCTGAAGGAGCACGAGGTATGGGCCTCGTGCGTGGGCAGCGTGGATGAAGAGGAGGGGACGCCTGGCCTGCCGGGGGGACCTGAGTGTTTCTGCCTGGCTAGGGAGTAGGAGATGGGAAACCACACTGGCCTGCTCAAAGAGGACCCGGGAGAAATGCAGACTCATCCCCCGTGATGAGACCCCACCGCAGCTCGGGTGAGTCAGGAAGAAAGCGGCCACAGTGACGTCTGTGCATCACACGCATGCTGGGTGTTTGACTGAAACAGCTTCAGCTCAGCTGAGGCAGGAGTCAAGACCGGTGCTGCAGTGACTGGGGATTTAACTGAGCTAAAGGGATCGGCCTCGATGGGGACAGCATGAGGGACGGGCCTCATGCCTATGAAATTGAGACAGAAAAACCTGGTGCCCAGTGAGGGCTTCGGCCTGAGGAGTCAGACCAAGCGTGGGAAACACGACTCTCCTGCCCCCTGGGAACCGTGGGAGCCCGGCGCACCCTCGGAACTGCCCTCGGATCCCGAGGGGCCCAGTGTGGGGGTCCTGTCTGCACAGAGCCAGACAGCTCGGCCTTCCGGGAACCCCCACACCTCTCCCCTGCCCGTCTGCCCCCTTCCCTTCCTGTGTCCTCGGATTTTGGTGGGCCCCCCCCACGCCCTCCTGTGCTCCCCGGGCCCCCTCGCAACCCCGCATGGGAAGTCACCTTTCACACCCTGTCACAGCCTACCAGGCAGGCCTAGTGTTATTATTGTCTCACTCTTAAATCACAGGGAATGTCCTCAAAGAATTCTTTCAGTTTTTAACACTCTGCCTTTCCCAAGCATTCAGATGTGAATTCTGGAATACCGACCTGCGGACCGTGCGTGGTGGGTGCTGAGTTCCCTCAGAACTGTCCGTCTCTTCCCTTCCGAGCTGTTCTCATGCAAAGCTTACATGGCTCGGCTCACTCTTCAGTCGAGATGCGTTCTCTCCTGAGCAGAGGACCCCTGCACAGATAGTGTCTTTGCTATGCAGGCAGGTGCAATGGAACTCAAAGACACATGCAGCTTCAAGGGCAAATACGGATGCTGACAACACCTTTGTTAAAGGCTTATTGTAATGATTGGGGAAGGAGCTTAAGAGAATTCAGGCATAATGCTTTACAGCTATATCATGTTTTATAGCATGGCAGGCCTATTTGTCTGTATGATTTTATCATCAGAGCAACTTTAGGGGGGGAATACAGAATATATAGAAGCTTTCCTTAGAGTTGGTCACATTCAATCAGTACAGTTCTTTCTAATTCTATGCCTTTCTGTTACTACTCATTATTCACGTAGACTAGTGTGTCTTCAATTTCTAAAGAGCCCATGTTTGCCCACCAGCCGTTCACATCCTGCCCGCTTCCTGCGTGCTCACCTGTGACTCCTTCTGGCCCAGGCCTCCTTGTTTAATCCCATTCTCACACTACAGGGGCTGTGCTGTGCCCCACTGTTCTCGCGTGTCTCCAAATCCTGGCTGCATGGGCACGGCTGCTCTCCTGGGCCCAGAGAAGCCCACTCTGTCCTCACTTGGCCTTGACCTCAGCTGCTAATACGGAGCCAGTAGATACTCGGGCTTCCCTGCCAGAGCTCACTGTCAGGTGGCATGTCGTTGCCAGTTGCCAGGAAGGCTGAGTGTCAGGAATCTGGAGCGCCTGAGGTCTAGGCAGAGACTCCTGAATGCAGGGGTGCCAGGAATGTTTTAGGAGCTCATTCCAGGGGCAGAAACAATGGGAGGACATTGTCAGCTAAAGTCGAGATGCAGAAGATTCCTCTCAACTGGAACCACATGACCTCTATGATGATGTACAAAATAAAACCGCAGTGGAGAGAAACAATTCTAACCAAACCAGGTGTTGGGGATGCTGTGGAGCAGCCGGTTGAGGTTGCATTGGTAACATCAGGCTGAATGGCTTCCTGGAACTATTTAGAAAGCTGAACAAGGCAATTCCTTGCCTAGGGACCTGCCCTAGAAACTTGCACATGAGCCCGGGAAGCATGAACAAAGATGTTCACAGAAGCACTGATGGAATAGTACATAGATGCCTTGTGAGACAATCACAAAAGAGGAACCCTGGGTACATTGGTAAAACTCATAGATCTCAGACACACACAACCATCTGGAGGAGGCTCAGAACTACAGTACTGAGAGAACAAAGGTAAGCTGCAGAATGAATAGCATAATCAACTCATGAAGCACAAAATTAAACAGTGTATCACTTGGGGAGATAAACGATAGATAATGAAATTACAAAGGAAAGCAGGTAACTTAAAATACACTGTGTACCATGTCATCCCTTCTCTGAGGGGAAGATGGTGTTTGTCATTGGCAGGGGGCAATGAGATATTTCAAAATTATTTGTCATATTTCTTTTCTCAAATTTTGTGATGGGTATTTTTCAAGCTCAGGTGTTCATTTTTACTGTTATTCTTAAATGGTATATATTATATGTGCTTTTTGTATGTGACATTCTATGTTAAAAGTTACAGAGCTGCAAAGATGTTCTGAAACTTTAAAAGTGCGCATTATAGACAACACTGCATTTTTGTATGCTCCAAAGGTATCAATTGTCTGGGCTTGCATTTCCATTATTTATAATGTTCTGACCAACTCAGTAAGCTAATACAAGGCAGTCTTCAGTTCCTTTGAAAATGATGATAAATCCAATTCTATCTCATTAAAGACCCGAGAAAAGGAAAACCTCCCCAATGGTGAAAATGGTAGAGCCAAGGATTTGGAACAAACCTTAGAGTTTGTCTAGGCCAGGCTGGCAGGTAATATTGGAACAATAGCTCTATGTCTTTTTGCTTTTAAAGGCATCTCTGATGATTTGATCTTACTTTATTTCTGTATTAATAGGTTCACAGACGGAAGAGCCTTATGTCTGCATCACTAATATAATCAGCGATCATTTCCTCTCTGCCTACCATGTACTCGGCAGGGCAGTTAGCCGATCAGGAAGCTGTGAGGAATAAGGCTTGGCCCCAGGCCCCAAGGAGATCACTGTGGGGTGCGGAGGGCAGGCCTCAAGCAGAAGTAGAAACGCCCAAGGTGGTAAACGATACGAGTGAGGGCGGGGTCTCTGAGCACAGAGACGGAGCCTCTGGTCCTCCCAGGGAGGTGAAGGACCCCTTCTGAAAGGAGCAGCTACCGATGGCCGGGCTCGAAGGAGGGGAAGACGAGCAGCCCTGGCGGAGGAGGTGGGTGAGGAGGGGCGGCATCGTGGGAAGGACACGAGGTGAGCGCAGGCACAGCATGTCAGGGAGCGAGCTATCCAGTTCTCTGATTTTCCTGGAGACCTTGCTGCTTCTGCCAAATGATGACAACAGCAGGGAGAACTCCAGAAGGATTTCTGCCCTTTATTGTGTGTCCAGGTATTGAACAGTTACACCTGAGCCCAGGGCTAGAACTCAGGAGAGGCTTCACATCTTGTGCCTACCATGGTGTGTCTGTGGACGGGTCCCTTGAAATTCACTGAATGTCATTTCCTCACGGGCTCTTGGTGCCCAGCACAGGACCTGGCCCTGGGGAAGGTGGGCTCTAAAGCATCAGTGGGGCAGCAGACACAGCTGTATTTTGGCCACAACCAGTGTGGGACAGGCGCTCAGATAGCTGCTGGGAGGACGGGGTGGTCCTCGTGAAGGCGACCACAGCGGGAGGAATGTGGCCGCCTGAACGCGGTCTCAGTACGTCATGCTGCTCAGACCTGCACAACAGAGAAGGCCGTGACCTCAGCCCGGAGAGCTCACACTGAGAGCGCGTAGGGTCCTTCCCACCAGAACCCCCGCTCTTCTAGCAGCTCAGCCATTTGAAAACCCTGTGAGGAAACTGACTCGGCCAGCCTGGTAAGTCATCAGCCTGGTGGCCTTGAACTGTTCAAATCAATTAACTCCAGCTGAGAAAGTCCTCTTTGCAATGTCACCTTCATGTTAAGTAATATCGAGGGTCCTTGTCCTGAGTGGTTGGTGTTCTGGGCTCCCTTTTAATCTCGAATCTGAGTTTTTGCAAGACTATAGCCATTGCTATTTTGTTAAGAAAATGCACCCAAATATCTTCAGTGGAGACTTAAGTTAGTGTGCGTCCTGTTTGCCAGACACTGTACCAAGAGATCTGTAGACACTATTTTTTTTTAAATCTTCACAAAGATCTTATGAGGCAGTTACCATTACACGACAAACCAACTGTGGCTTAGAGAGTTTGAGTGTTTCGCTCAAAGCCATGAGGTCTCTGAAGAGAGAAACAGAGGCTCAAACCCAGGTTAGGTAACCAATTACTCGGTTTTTCTCCCCTGAACAGAGGACCTCCAAACTTCAGGGAACACTGATAGACTTCACAGTTTAATTGACACAACAGCCCGGGTGTCAGAATGCATTGCCTTTCGCTTTTGAAGCCTTTTTTTTTTAGGCTGAAAAGCCCTCAACGCTATTCTGGTAGACAAGCTTTGTCCCAAATGTGTTGTCCCATGGTGGCAAAGATCCCCTTCCCTGGGGTGTGGTGCAGCAGCCTGGCCAGTCTCGGGGATTCCCGGGGTGCTCTCTGTGCAGTGCACACCGCTGATGGATGGGAGCCCACAGAGGCCGGAAGAGGGGGAGAGGATAGTGGAGAGGGGCCTCCAACGCCATTCCCGGGGCACCTGCAGTTTCCCCACCAGCTCTGAAGCCCCAGCAGCCAGCCTCCTGGCAGAGGGAGTCAGGCCCTGGGGTGCTGACGGCCCCTTTGGAAGCTTTCAGGTTCGCGGCCAGGTGCCACCATCTCTCACACACTGGGTCACAAGCTCGTTTGGACAGAGACCCAGAGAAAAGCCCCGCATGTTAACCTGCCGCGCACAGATGCGGGCAAAGGCCCTCACTGCTCATACCGCCCTGTGCTGCATTCTGGAAGCTTCTCTCCCTTCTGCCCCTTCTGTTGTATCTATTTCATTTCATTTCTAAATAATTCTGGCCACACGTTGACTCCATGGCCCGCTGGATCAAAGCGTGCGGCTTGGAAAAGGCCGCTCTGCGCTCTAATGATGCAGACGTGCCTGAGTGTAAGCTAGACCGATCTGCGCGCTCGAAGCGGGGCAGGGCCTGCGCCCGGAGGGCCCTTCCATGCCCCCCTCACGGACCTTGCGGGCCGGGGTGCTCCCTGCAACCCGATTCTCCGTTTGCGCGTCTTTCTGCTCCCATCAGACTGTGGCCCTGCGAGAACAGAGCCCGGACGTTACTCTTTTTACTGTACCTGCACCCAGCCCAGGGGTGGACCTAACAGGAGCTCAACACACCTTGGTTGAGTGGAGGCCGTGGGGCCCCCTGCCAGGCTGCTGCGCCGTGTGCGAGGCGCCGGAACCCACCAGCAGGGACCGCCTGTCTCCCTCCTCTGAGCCGCCCCCTTGCTGCACCCTGACCCCCACCCCCACACTCCTGCTGTATTTTTGTCTAGGAATGGCCCACATCTAATACTGAGTACATTGTATGTACTTTTTTGTTTCTTTCTGTTTTCTTGCACAGAACATGAGTTTTGAGAAGTCACACGTGTCTATGCCGTTGTTCACTACTCAGTGGTGCCTGGACTCACCAGGGGCTTAGTGAGCATTTGTTGGGCAAATGGGGGAAGGAATCAATGTTTTTGGAAGGGTGGCTGTTGACATTAAGCATCCACTGCACGCTGAGCATTTGGGAAACAACCCAAGCTCCCCCATCGGTATAGACGCAGCTGGGATTCCCAAGACCAGTCTTGCTGGGAGAATCCGCCCCTGAGGGTACAGGGAAGGGGCCCCCGGGAGCCCTGCCGACTCTGCTTCCCCAGTGGTCACGCAGCTCACAGGCATTAGCAGCGGCCACCGCGAGAGCTCAGGTGGATTCTTGACCCTCATTCTTCAGAGAAACAAAGTCCAGGACAATGAGACAGCTAAGGCAAGAGTCCTCTTCAACCAATATTCTCTTAATATTTATCCAGTGTGTACCCAGAGGTGTGCTCTTTGACAGAAGGGCACAGTCGTATTGTCGAAAGTGCTAGAATAAAACGTTTAAGAGTTCCTATTCAAAGCATTTAAGAGCTGTTACAAGCTTCTGGTTGCAGCCAATCAGGGTGCATGTCATGTATTCCTGACAACAAATCCCTCCCTCTCTTCATTGTGCCGCCCTCCCGTTCCTTCCCTTCTTTTTTATACATCACTCGCTCTGTAGCACATACTGAACATCTTAAAGAGCTCACGGTGTAATGGGACAGGAAGGAAGTCGCGGTGCAGCTACAGGGGCAGAAAGAAGGTCAAAAGGCTGAGTCTGCAACTTAAGAGAATGAAAGGTTCTGTGTGCATAGAAAATTACTTGCATGTAGTTTTCAGGGTGCTTAGGCCTCAGAGCCTTGGAGACAGCCTGGAGAAGAGAGAGGAATGCTTTTATAAGTTTTATCGATGTGTGTATCCAAGGAGGCATTTAAGGTAATAATTATTCAGAGAATAAAAGTGAACATCTGCATTCTTCTGTAAGCAAACATACCCAGGTGTGGAATATGCCAGGCGATGCCATTACTTTATTCAATTGATCAAATGGTTTGATCAATAGGTTGAAGATTGCAAAAAATAAATCAATATACACAGGGAGAAGTTAAAACTCTGTTTATATAATCAGTTGATTAGAGGCATTGATTTGAATGATAAAAAAGGAAAGGGCTTAGCAGTAAAGCAGGGAAAAACATTTCATATCTTTTAGTGAAGAAAGAGATACATGTGGACTGGGATGCTTGACACAAAATAAATGTGGAAAATGAAAAATCAAGAGTAGAGGTCAGGATTTTTAAAAGGCATGCTTTTGATGGGCATGTAGCATACAATATGTTCTGAAAGTGTAACTGTTTGTTGTTGTTTCTAGTTGCTCATGGCTTGACGGGAACCCCTGGGCAGTGGAACAGGCTTGGAGTTTTATTCTAAAAGATTGTATCAGTTGTGGTTCCTAGTTAAAAGCAGCAAGAATAACTCAACCTGGTAGAAGCAGGAAAGGAATCTATTGTAGGGCACTATACTGATAGTCTGAATCAAATACTCAGCCAATACAGTGCCCTCACTTTTTGGCCAGTCATCTAGTGTTGCAAGGAGCTCTAAATGGCCTAACTAAACTTTATTCAAAATATCATTGTTTTTCCTTATGGAAATATCCTTCCCTTGGGTATTAAGGCCTTGAACTCAGCAGAACCTGGAGTCACAGAGGGAGGTTATCACTGAACGTGCCAAAGAAGGTGCCTTTGTGTTCCACATGTCCTGGCTCCGGGAGAGACAGCTGTACTGTGTCTGTAGGCGACCCTGTCCAACCTTACTGGGTCTTCAACATCAGCAGGCCATTCTGGTTTAATAAAGTAGCTAGCACTGGGTATAGCCCCTGTGATGATGCCAGTGGGTCCTGTGGGCATTAACCCTCTGCTGGAGCTCTCACTATGGAGGGAATACTTTGGTTGAAGGGTTGCTATGTGGTCTACCAGGAATGTGTTAATTCTCTGTATACCAGAAAGAACAGACATTACTATTTATTATCTGACCCCAAAGGAACTTAATATGTGTAAAGATCTTTAAGTCAGAAGGAAGAATTTACAGAAGCAAGATAAATGGCTGGGGAAACCCAATTTTACTAGAAATGATAGTAAAAATTGTAACACAGCCTGCCTTTTTGGTTCAAGTGTATGTTGGCACACAAACATCATAAAAGATGAAGGAATATTGTCACAAGTCCTTCTAACAAAGTGAGGTGGTCAGGCTCTTGGCACAAAATCCAGAGCGATGCAGACCTTCCTGTTTACCTATGAGTCAGCATCGATGCCTTATTGTATTTTAGATTTATGTGAGTATCTAAAGGATCTATATGGTAATTCCAAGGTGGAATGAACTTTATCTTATCTTTTAAAAAGGAATAAAATCTCTCTGTGTTCTTTGGAAACTCTTAAGAGAAAAATAAAATCCTTGCAATAGTTTTCCTTACAAATGGTTAGAACTGCTCAAGAAAGAAACTTCAGTGAAGCCGTACTCAGTCCCAGCATTTATGTATAGTGATAAAAGGGCAAACACGTGCTTATCCAGATGAAGTACCTATTCAATGGAAGACAAGCCTATTCCTTCAGTAAGAAAAAGTCCTGATGTGATTAGCCTATTGCCGATTGACCCCCAGAAGGTACTGTGTTAGCTCGTGGCTTCTCTTTGCTGCTGGCAAATGACTACTCACATGCAGCTGTATTCCATCAGCTTGGCGAAAATATCCATGCTATATTCATGCCACCCTCCATCATCTCCCCCACAGCCACCTTTTCTTCAGCCCATTGGGTCAGCACTGGCTGGAAGAGTAAACTGCTTGATATTTACAGAGAAAAGCATACTGTTCCCAAGATTATTAGAAGCCTCACCCACAATGGGAGATTTGGGTGACCATTCAGATGAGATACCGTCTGGTCCCTTTTCCAACGCATGCTACAGAGAGTAGCCACTAAGGTGATTTCCAAAGATGCTGGTGCTGCCCTAACTGATGACTTCCCCAGAGCCTTGGTGGAGGAAACGGTTTCAAACCTCCCAAAAGGCATCGTTCAGTGGCAGGTAGGCAGGTCACAAATGGTGCATTCATGCCAACACTACTGCCACCTACAGCTTTGATTTCTCCTTCTCCATTTCCTTAAGAAACTCCTGGCCATTCGGCTTTATTTTAGATCCATTGCAATTATGTCCCAGACTTACAAAACAATCAGCCAATGAATTAGAGTTACCACCAGGTGCCCAGGATAGCACATTGAAGCTAGAACTCTGATTACACAGCCTGGTATGTAATTACACTCTTTTCTCCTTGGTCTAAACCAGAGGTTGGCAAATTCTTTCTATAAAGGGCTGTAGGAATTATTTTAGGTTCTGCAGGCCATGTCATCGCTGTCACAGCCACTCAGCTGCCATTTTAGTATGAAAATAGCCATAGGCAATATGTAAACAAGTGGTCACGTCTAAGTCCCAACAAAGCTTTCTCTGCATAACCAGGCAGCAGGTTAGTCTTGGACGGTGGACAGTGTTTCCCAGTTTATAGTCTAAGCCCTTCAAAGGATAAATTGGCCAGCGCTGCTTCAATTGTTACCAAAAGAGATTAGCAAAGACTTGTAAATATGTTAGTTCTGAGGATTCTCTTCTAGAATTTGTGTTGATAGCAATCCTGTTCTGGAGCATGTTTGGATCTGACTCATCGTGGTTTTGTAGAAAAATAGCAACAGAGATGTTGGGATAGGCAGATTGGCAGGTTACAAATTATGCATCCTTATCAACAATCCTGCCACCTTTGATTTCTTCTTCATTTCCTTCAGAAACAAAGAGTGTTCCCCTTGTGAAGAAACTCCGTCTGCTGAGGTGTTTCCAGATCTTCAATCTAGGCAGGAATCATCCATCCACCTGAGCAGAAGGGCATGCTTCCGCTGGCACGGGAGACCCAGGAGAGGTGAAGGGTCGATTTCTGAGCAGCCCATTCCCTCCGGTATGTCCTCATCCTAATTCTTGGCGCCTCCTGTTTTCTAGCTGATGCCCTAACATGCATGGAAGAAACCTGACATCAACATAAACCCAGTGTATGTTAAACTGGCCTCCTGAAGAAGAGAGCACACTGGTTGTCAGCGAACAGGTCCCTGCAGCTGCACTGATCAACGATCCTTTCCAAACGTCCTTTAAAGTTCTTGGTGCTCAGCCCATGTCTTGACCAAAATATCTACACATTTGCACTGTTCGCTTTCTCCTCGTAAGGGAGACTGATGGCACCGTTGTAAGTGGTCAGGTGGCCTGAGAGGACTTGAGCTCACGCTCTCTTTGTCTGTGGCAATGACCACCTTCTCTTCCAAAGTCTGGGCTGTCCTGCATGTCTCATTCCAGGCATGTAAAATTAATCATTTCATTAGGTGCTTTATAATACAGATTGTGGATTATAAATTGTGAAGTTGTGGATGGATACTCAGCAGCTCGGAAAAAGACTTAGGAAGCTGGGAGAACCCGATTCAGACACGGGCAGGGACACAGAACTCCGGGATGGAGCTCCGACAGCAGTCTAGATCAGGCTTCTGGTCTGACCCTGCAAGTGCACTGTGACCAACGCAGCTCCCCACGAGCACAGCTCCCAGACACGCCACGGGCACCCCAACACCCTTTCCCTGGCAAACAGGTCTGGAGTGAATACCTAGGTTGGAGATGTAAGCAGTTGCCCTGCCTAGCTAGATTCCTCGGTCTTAGTCCTGAGGAGAAAAAAGAAAATCTGATAAACTTTCCTGACAAAAGTTTTGCTCTTAAATAAGTTTGAATGACACTTATCAATTATTTTAAAAACTTTAAATTAAAAAACAATGCTATGCTTCATTACAATAATAGCCTCACTTACGAAATAATATTCCCTGAAGGTGTTGCACTGTCCCCATAAATCACTCCTCCCTGTGGATCATTTAGCGATGGGTAGTTTTCTTCTCATGCAGAGACTCTCATTGAGGGGGAATCACGTGGTCCCAGGGGTGGTCATGGCCAAGAGGCTTCCAGAACACGGGCACCAGTATTGCTAAGAGAGTGGGTTTTTGTTGAATGAGAACACCTTTGCATAAGCTAGCGTGTGTCCCCATGGCCCTCCGCCTCACAGCCGACCATTCTGCTCATTTCCCCTTGCTCTATACACACCAAAATGTTACTTCTCAGCCTTTTTACCGACACACCTGACAGTTCTGCTCAAGAGGGGTTTAAAACTCATCATCGCGACCAGACCAGGACTCAGAAAGTCTGGGTTCTCGCTCCCCTGGGGTATACTGCTCACGAGTGCTGTGTCCTTGGGAAGTGCCCTGAGCCTGCTGGGCTGGTTTTCTGACCCAGGAGGAGGGAGTCCTGCAGAATTACCGTTCTATAAATAGTCTTTTATGAGGGCTCTTAACATGCCTGGTGGGTTATCTCCATCACTTGATTACCCAGCATTTTGCTTCTTTAAACAAAATTCCAACAAATGTTCCTTTGAGGAACTCCCTTTCCTAGCCTCCAAAACCTCCTGTTCAAGTTTATTTTGATGAGCCAGCTTCCTGCACTTGTATGGGATTCTGAGGGACTCTGTCTCTGGGGGTAGATTGTGGATCGGTCAGCCTGGAGGGCAGCTCTGGCATCTAACAGCACAAAGCTCATTTCAGGAGGACGCCCAGCAGAGAGCTGAGGCAGACTTAGACGTCCACTAAGACTTTCATCTCGTTATCTTCCTATGTCCTCCTAGTTTGTCTCCACTACCTATTTAGGATTGAAACTAAAATGCACAGGTATTTCACTGTAATCTCTTCTATACTTTTTCTTACTCTCATGTCATTTATTTATAATTAATTACTTTTTCGGTGAGTGGTGAACTGTTACTTTCTCAAAGCGATGCACACACAATCAAAAGAAGCTTCAAGATACTAACAGTAAATCCCAAACTATTAAAGTGTGAAATTCCTGCATATAACACATAGCAAATTTATGGAATTTCAAGGCACAAGGACCCATCACATAAAATCACACACGAAGAGTTTGTAAAATACTTTCATTGCAAAAGGTCTCAAATAGATCTTTGTTTACACTTTTTAAAGGTCAATCAGAAAAGTCCATGCTTCAAGAAATGTAATCTCTGCTGGGATCCCCAGATAAAAGTACCCACGTACGGGTTTTCTCTTCTAACCTGAACTTCAAAGGGATACATGTGTCCATAAAGATCACTAAAGGGACAGACAGAAGGTGATTTTGTCCTCAGAATGAGGTAGCTCACAGGAATTCCTCCTGCTCAGGATGCCCTGCCCTCTGTGTGTCCTGATGGTGGTCGAGCACATGCCCAGGGAATTGCTTGTTCAGGGGAGAGCTGTGGGCAGATTGCCTTGTCGCGGTCTGAATGTCTGTGTCCCCCCAGATTCATCTGTTGAAGCCCTACCCATCCTATGGCGGCATATGGAGGTGGGGCCTTTAGGAGGTGATTAGGCTTAGAGGAAGTCATGAGGTGCGGCCCCTGTGATGGCATCAGTGCCCTCATGAGCCTTATGAGATGAGCAGAAGTCACACAGCACCCCTGCCCAGTAACCCGAGGACACAGCGAGAAGGTAGCTCGTGCAGCCCGGACGCGCACGCTCACCAGGAGCCACACCTGTGGGCAGCCAGCATCTCCCTCCTGGAGCTCCTGTGACGCGGAGATGCCTGTTATTTTGGACCTCAGTCAGCTGTGTTCTGTTATGGCAACCAGGCTGAGTTAGACAAATCAACACATGAAGTATTCATCTTAGCAGCGGGACTACTCCTAACGCTTACTCCAAACTGGAATTTTCAAGAGAGAAAACGTGAAGCCCAATATTTGCTTCAAAATATATAGACAGCCAGTGAGAATACCAGGATCAAAAACTATATTAGCAGATATGTGGGACATCTGACCTAAAATGACCAGACTGCTATGAAATACCTTTTATGATTTCAAGTATATTATTTGTCTTTTTTTAATTGGAAAATTCTTTCTGGACCTCCCTCCTCCAATTTCTGGTAGATTCTGGAAAGACCCTGTTTGAGAATGTCATGGCTTTAATTAATGAAATAAGGCATCTCAGCTGGCTGCTTCCAGGTCACTGCTTATACACTTCTTGTCCTTTTAAAGCTTTGAAAGGCTGCTTGCTAGGGATTGTTAAGTTATCTTTTAAGATGTTTACTATCTTATGCTTTAGGAAATTGGCTCATAGCCAAAGAACATTAAAATTGTTAAAATACTCATAATTAATGGCATTTATCTGAAATACTTCCCATAGCGTTATGTTTTGTTCAGTTGTATGACAGACCATAAGGAATCTTAAGTCACGGCTGCATAAGCCGAGGGTGGAGATGGGCTCCCAGGGAGATGAGAGAGGAGATTGTCAATCAAAGGCTGCCCGTGGGCACAGAGGCCTCCTGAGCAGCCAGAGAGCAGTGCTGGCTTGGCAGTGAGGTACACTTGCGCTTGAAATGTAACCCTGGCTCCAACACTCAGCTCCGTGAATCTGACACAAAGTAAGAATAAGAAACAGTCCCTGAGCCCTAGTCCCATGTCCACAAAGCGCCAGTAGCGATTCCTCTGTGGGTGAGTCTACGGACTTCGGCGATTGCTCCGGGAGGAAGTCAGACGGAGTGGACTTGCACGTGGCCCGAACTATGTCTGTAGAGAGCCGCTGAATGAGTCACGGTTCCAGGAAGGTCTCCGTGGCTTGTGTCACACAGTCTGCAGGCTGCTGTGGCAGTCAGGGAATGCTGCAAGACAAGTGCCTGAATGCAGAAAAGATCCATGTTTATCCACAAAGTATGGTATACAGGGTCCTACTGGGGTTCCCGTCCCGGGGGGCTCTGTACTCTGCAGAGATCCAGCGTCTGTCCTGCTGGTGACCCAGTTTCTTACATCATGTGCCTTCCATGCTCTCCAGAGCAGGAGAGAAAGAGCATGGGCAGGTTTGCACTCTCTGGCCAGGCCTGGAATGGGGTGCATTGATTTGGCCCACATTCCATTGGCTGGAACCCGGTCACACGGCTCCAATGTCGTCATGAAGGAGGCCTGGAAACGCCACCTGCTTTGTCCTTGGGAAGACATGGGAACAGAGAGCTGCGATCCAGTCTCTGTCACAGTCTTTCCACCCTGCCACTCCCGACCCCTCCCATAAAACACAGTAAGGCCCTCCTCCCTTGAGGAGGCACCCCAATTTTCCATCCAGGCACTGGGTGTGCTCTGTCCTTCCCATTCAGCCCCACGGGCTCTGCTTGTTTTGGCAGAAGATAACTAAACACAGATGGTCTGCCCTGCCACTAGGCACCCATACTCAGCGTGAACAGAGACGGGGTAGCCTGAAGAAGGGCGGACAGCATACAGCTCCCAAATCCCCCTGAGAAGACCCCGTGGAGAGGGCCCGCCTTGGCAGCAGAAGTTTCCAAGGTGGGGTCCGTTTGCCTTTGGGGGTGGAGAGGAATTCCGCCCCCCCATCCCACTGTCCTCCACCTCCTGGGAACCCAGGGCCATGCTGGAGTCCTGCTGTGGAGGGTACAATCTGCACCCCCACATCCAGCCGGTGACAGGCGGACACTGGGACGCCGAGGGTTTTAAAGTCTGGCACAGAAAAAAAACCTATTTTTAAATGGACTGATGGCTTCTTTGGAATAAATGATCTCACAATTTAGTTGACTTATTTATCTGCTACTCGTCCATTCATTTGTCAGTCACTACACCTTTTGTTACCCCAGGATATAGATTCTAAATCTGTTTCATTTCTTTGCCTTTATCCTCATGTCTTGCTCTTCTGACTTTAATCTCTGCTCTGAAGCTAATTGCAGTAATAGGTTAAGATAAATTTTTAATCTGACATTTCACCAAATCAGTATATTCAATTTGGAGGTTTTTCCTGAGATTTTGTTGCTCAAAGCCTTTTAAATTCCATTCTCATGCGTAAAGCACGGAAGTACAGCTTCTCCCCGGAGCCCCCAGATTTCGAACTTCTGGATCCTTTCCAGCCCCCGTCATTTCTTTTGCAAACCGGCTGATTTCTTCTCTCCCCTTCTAGTAATATTTTTGTTATGAAGTTTTTCTGACATGCAGAAAAGTTGAAGGAATTTTAAAGTGAAAACCCACATACCCAACACCTGGAGTCTACCGTATGATATATCATATCATATTGATATATCACATATCTGTACATTTTGACAAATTTTTCTGAACTCACCTTTCTTGTAATGTCTTGTAAACAGTGTCAGTAACAGGCAGCACACATCAGTGCTGGTGTTTCCGACCATTACTCTTGGAACTGCCGTCCAGGTCATGCATGGCCTGGCTTCCAGATCACCGCAGGTGGCTGTTTACCCAGTGGCTTGCCACTGCCCAGCTGGGCTCCATCTTTCTGGTCTCTGATATCAACTTTCTGCCTCTCAAATAGTTATTTCACTTTTTTATTATAATATCACTGCCTTCCAGTGTATCAAGTTCCAGCAGCTAAACAATGCTGCAGTAAAAATATAATTAAATGTAAAAATCCTGGAAATCCTGATGCCTTAAGTCAATAGAATTTCATTGCTGGCTCGTGTCACGGTTCGGGTTAAGTCAGGCGGCTTCCCTTGGCCCTGCTTGCAGGGGCACCTCCAGGGTGGTAGGACCCTGCCATCCTGTGGCCCTGCTGCCTTCACAGAGAACACCTGGAGCGCAGTGAAGCTTATTTGATTGCCAGGAATGGGTCGGGTGCACACCATTTTGGCTGGAATCCAGACAAAACCCCTACCCTGACTGTAAAGAGGGACAGGAAAGTATATTCTCCTTCTGTCTATGTGCCCAGGGAAGGGAACCTGGACTGCTGGGTGGACTAGTTCCTTAGGGCCGCAGTAATGAAGTACCACAAACTGGGGGCAGGAAACACAGAAAGGTGTTTTCTCCCAGGTCTGGAGGCTAGACTTTGGGGCCTGTGCTCCCTCCAGAGACCCCCCCAGGGAGAGCCTGTTGCAGTGCATGCTTTTCCTGCAGCTTCTTGGGCTGACCAGGCACCCGGGGCGTTCCCTGAGGTGTGCACGCCCCCCTCCATCTCTGCCACCTCACCGCCTGGCCATCTTCTCCTGTCCGTCTCTTTCTCCCTTCTATTGGAGGGACGTCTGTCACAGTGGGTCGGAGCCCACCCTAATGACGTGATTGCATTTGCCAAGACCCTGTTTCCAAATAAGGTCACATGCATGGGATTTCAACACATCTTTTAGGGATCACATTTAACCCACAGCTGTGAATATCTCACTAGTCTCATCACGAGAGCCAGTAAGGAATCCCTCCTCCGCCTGACGGAGGTTACCCGTAAGCCTGTTTGGGAGTAGGACACGCACAATACAGTGTGCAGCTGGTTCCATGTGCCACCTCAGTGGTGGCAAGCGTATGTCTCAGGAAGACAACAAAAAATGCTGAAATTTACTAGGCCCCAAAGAGTGCTCGTCGCTGTCACCTCTACAAAATCGTAACTGAACTATGGTTTTAGGGCAGAATGAAAGTCTTTGTTCAAAAAATACATTTTTTATTTTACCTCTCACCGGGAGGAATGATTAACATGAGGATGTTTGACTAACCACAGCAGAATGACGGAGCAGCCACGGTGAGGGCCTGAGGGATGCGGACTCTTCTCAAATTGCTGAAAGTAGCAGCTCTCCGTGTTGGGATGTGGGCATCTGGGCAGGGAAAGGCGCCGCGGCTCTTTTATCCTTTATCTACAACAATTCAGAAAACGGACGCCTTAACTCCCACAGTGTCCCTTTTGCTCTTTCTGGGACGTGCAGCCAGAATCGAGCGAGGAATTCTGCCCTCCCTGCAGGCGACAGCACGGCGGGACCCTCTGGAGGCAAGTGTCGCCCTCGGCGTGGGTGTCTGTGCTTCCGCTGCGGAGGGGCGCGCAGCCCCGGAGGGCCTTGCTCTCTGCATGGCAGCTGACCGACAGGGCCCGGACTGGCTCTCCCAGCGCTCAGCGTGGCGCCACGAACGTTTGCCCAACAAATGAACAGATCATCAGTGAATCAATAAATGGGTGATTTTCGTAAGTGGAATGTTTGCCCTAATAGGATCCACTAGAAATAATTAGGCCAGATGTCCAGTTATGCCTCCAACGAGACCAATAAAACCTGGGTGCATGTTCTCCTAATAAAAGCATTTCTGCCTTCATTGATTTCTCTTCCTTAAGAAAAACCATAATGGAGGTTCATCAATGGAACGGACGCAGTGATAATATTTTCCCAGATAATTAGCAGGACACTTATTTGACACAATATATATATTTCAAATTATATATATTTTCAGTGCAATGATTCTACCAATATATGCAAATTTTATCATGAAATCTTTGTGGAAGGCAATTTGATTGCAGGTACCAAGATCTACTGAACGTTCTAAACACTTGACCTTATCATTTCGCTGTTGGGAATCTACCCTAAAATATAATCCGCAGCACTGCATATGCTTTGGGAACAAGGCCTTGTGGCAACATTGGGTGCAACAGTTAAAACTCTGAAGCTGTCTAAGCGTTCAACAATAGAGTAGCAGTTAGGAACATTATGGGACATAATTATGCAGTCATTAGAATAACATTTTTAATGAGTTTGTAACAATAATATGGACTGTATTAGAATACAAATAAACAGGAGGCAAAACTATAGTATGATGATATTTGTATTAAATATCAATAAATGTGTGCATGAAAGTGAATGGTAGTATTCAAAACTGTGAAGAGTTACTGTTTCTGGAGTGCGGGACTTGGAGCGATTTAAATTTTCTTCTTTCTGCTTTTGTTTATTTTCCAAGTTTATTATACTGAGTATTTGTCATGGGGAATGTAATAAGCACTCAGAAATAAAGGCACAAATGAGGTGAAAACTTAAATTACATTAATCATCACATTGGTTAAAAAGAATATCACAAAATTGTCACTGCCTTGGAAAACTCAAAGAATAAGTTCACTGTGCTCAGGCGGGTTAGATCGGAATAATAAAAACATGACATGCCGTGATTTCTGAGTTTTCACAGGCTCTGGCTAATTGGCAGGGGCCTGTGGCTGAGGCAGAGCAGCAAGCGGTGGGCACTTATCAGGAATTCTAGCTGTTGGCATTCCCAGGACGCCTCTGGGCCAGGCTGGGCACAGCGCAGACAGGCAGTTTCTGCAAAGAGCTGTGTCTCTCGGCTCTCAATTACCTGTCCCTTAGTGTGTCAGTTCTGCCAGCTTCTATGAGCTCTGACAAGATAAATGCTGGCAGGGGAAGATGAAGCGGACTGACAGCCGCTGCATCAAACAGGTCACTTAGGAAGGAAGCAGGTTTAACACCATTAACATCAGGGCAGCCATTTTAAATGTCAACCCCCTCCTCCAGTGACAGCAAAAACATCCTCTGGTTTTTTATTCAGAGCCAATTCTTTGCATAGCTAATGTCACCCAGGGAGGCTGAATACCCAATACTGACCGTGTTTAGAAAGAACCACGTTTTCTACCAAGTGCTCTGATGAAAGGTAAAATTTTCCTCCTGTCTCTTCTCTTTTTTCTTCAAATGTTACCATACTTTAAAAATTAGCAATATCTCATCTCGATTGGATGTCAAGTATCAGGAAAGGATAACTAAAAATGTAGAAAGAAAAGAGGACACCCCCCTACCCCGCCACCCCACAGCCTAGCCTTTTGTCATGTTTGCCCCCCTGTGTGCACTGATAAAATGTTTTTTATTTTTTAAGTAAAAGGTCATTTATTCTAAATAACAGAAAAAGAATTGTTGGGTAGTGCATTGTTTTGAGGGTTAAAACCACAGCATATAGAGCATTGTGGGCTTACTTGAATATGGAAAGTCGTAATGGGAGGAGGATGTATTGGTAAAGAAAGGTGCCATATTTTGGTGGTTTAGGAAAGAAAGCATGTGGTGATAAGACTTTAAGAAGGCAGCGCGCTTTAGAGGTAAGAGAAGATGTTTTAAATATTTGTATCTCAAATGTTTCCTACTTTTTTGATTGCAGGTCCTTGTAGAATTACTTAGCTTTTCACAGGGCAAAGTCTTTCGGAGACAGGGACCTTAATACGATTAAAATGGTTACCGTTTCCTAATGCTTGTACTGCATTTGGGACCAGCTTAGTTGATCATTCCCTCCTTCTGCTGGGTCCGGTGACATAGTCAAAGCAAGTAGTCCTGCAGTGATTAGCAGCTCACTTGATGCTCTTCAAGTTCCTAAGCAAATTCCTCAGACAGAAACAAGCAGGAAATGCGTAAGTCTGACCTGAGTGTCCCTTGCATCTTTAACTTTTCTTTTTCTCTTTTTTTTGAAGAACTTTGAAAATTCTTTGAATGTTAAGCTGTTAGCTATCCTCCTGTGTGATTAAGGTGTTTTTCTGTTTTGATCGGTTACATCTATGTATGCATTCAGACAGGTTTCATCTTCTGGAAAAATCTCTGCTTTAAGAGATGTTCAATACGAAAGATACACAGAATCTGTGAGTTGAAATTTTGCACAATTGTGTCAAGTGAGATGCCTTCTTATGAGTCAGCTAAGTTTCATACAAATATGGGATCTGTGTCCACTTGTGCAGAGTCTCTCCCGAATCTCCTGGCTTCTTCGAGATGCTTCAGCAGAAGGCATTGGTGAGGAGGGTCAAGAATCAGAAGTCAGGGCCTCACGTTTTTGAGGACTCAGAGACTTTTTCTCCAAAGCCGGTTTCCTGCTGATTGATACCAAGGTCATTCATTATGGAAATTCATTAGTCTCATAAAATTACTTCTGTAATCAAACATTTGGTGATCAGTTTTTAGCTTAAAGTACAATTCCCAGGAAACACCAAGGGGCTGGTGGATTCACCATTGTACTTCTGAGCTGGTCCTCGCCCGTGCCCACTCTTTGCCATCCCAAAGGCACTGCTGTCATTTATGTCCTTGGCATTGTTTTCTTGGTAACTGTTAATGCCTTTTAATTGGTTACCCTGCCCATAGGTTTTCTGTTGTCTGGAAACATCTTAAGGCCTGGTTGCCACAACCGTGCACTTGCGTTCTCCAAGTACTCCACGGGGCTGCCGCTTGAACACCACACTCCGTCTGGCACCGGGTTCCGCGTGCACTTGCTTCTCTTCACACTGCTTCCTGTAAGGCCAGTCTCCACAGGGCGTGGCCGCTGGTCCTGATGTCTGTGTTCTCAGAGAAGCTTCCAGAGCAATGGAAGATGAGACCCCTCCCTCCCTCAGCTCTGACGTCCATGAAAAGTTGGAAATAATGTCACTTGTAAATATGACAAATTCTGTTACTACAGGATTTAAAAATGATGAAAGGACATGTCCCTTTGCAGATGAAAGGCTAGAGGACTTTGCCTCCGAGCTCTGGGAAGCGTGTGGCTCCGAGAGGGATGGCTTCGCCCTCTGAGCCAGCGCGCCTTAGGGCCACAGGGACCGCTGGCTGGAGGGCGGGGCAGGAGGCCGCTCCTGGGTCAGCCCTGCTCACCGCCCTGCATCTGCGAACAATGCCAGCGGCACTCAGGCAAAGAGCTCCCCATCATCCCAGCTGTTTCTGCTCTGGGCCGAGGAGGCACCCCACAAGGGGGAACGGGCCAGAGGTGCTTGTCCGCTGCCCGTTGCCTTGGAAACAGGCTGGTGGGGAGCCGCTTTCCCTTCATTAACAGGGCTGTCCATTTACCATGGATTTTTTTCCTGGATTCCTCCTGCTATTTATGCCACTAAAAAGACCCTAAAAAACCTTACTTGATTTGTAAAAAAGAATAAAAATGACGTTTGTCAGCCCTTGAGTGCATAAGCCCTAGCAGAGAACGTGTGGTTTGGAAAGTAGCGCTGGTTCGCAGGAACCCTCAGGGGCACATGTTTCTGGTCTCCACGGATTCCAGGCTTTGTAATTGTATGTTTTCTCCCTCTTTCATTCTTTCATCTTCTCCTTTTCTTCATATTTCATAAAGATATACTGCCACTGCCCTTGTATGTGATCTCAGCGCTCTGATCAGGTACCCGCATCCCTTCATTAGACCTGTGGGTTGGAGAAATCACAAACGCCCGTATTCAGGGATCTATGTAGCGGTTTCCCCCCAACACATAGTAAATGAAGAGAAAAGATATAGAAGAAGATACTTAATATAATGGTGAAGCATGATGAAGATAAGGAATGGTGCTACAGTAATAAAAACAGCCAGCATTGCCAATACCTCAGACCCTTGTTTTTCACAACAGAACATTGTATTTTCTTTTTACAAATCGTGTTCCTGAGCATCACTTTATTTAATCTGATTCAGTCATTGCACACAGGGTGTGTGGGGGGGTGAATACCTGTGTCCCCAGCATCCCTTGCAGCTGTGTGACCATATAGTGATTGGTTTGGTCTCCGGATCTATCCCAAGTGGCGCTGAACATGCCACTATCGGCCGTGGACGTCTAAGAGGCGGGTGACCTCCACATGCCCCCTCCCCTGTGGTTGACTTCCCTGGTGGGGTCACATGTGGGAAGGGCACTCTAGGATGCATGTCTGAGCATAGCAGTTTCTGAAACGGGGGCGCCAGGATCCTGACCGCCCAGGACTCCAGCTGCTTCTGAAAGATGCTCCGCCCCTTGCTGCCACGTTCTCCGGCTGTGGATGCAACCTGAGTGGAGGAGGCAGAGAGGGTAGGAGGGGGCAGCAGTCCTCTCACGGGTTCGTGTTCTTGTTCATATCTTTGTACGTTTAATTGTGATCATTTCTCCTGATCCATCTCTACTTTTTTTCTTAAACTAGCCAATCTCCACTGTTCAGCATGTTTTTTTCTGAAAAAGCAAATCTTTTGCATATTGTTGCATTTCTATAGATATTTGAGAGTAAGAAACTAGCAGATGATAAGGCCTAATGGGCTGACTTGTTGTCTCCACGTCTCTGAATGTTCTCATGGCTGCATTTTAATTTACACAAACTCATTCAGCCTGTGTGTACCAAACCCGCGGTGTTTAGGAAAATGAAGTCCTGAGTTTATTTCTCTCTAGCAGTGGAGCCTCCTCTAAATGGATGAGAACAGCCTCCAATATAAGCTCTTCCATCACATGGGGGACGCGGTGACAGGCCGAGGCCGGGTGACCCGGCATCTGGTCCAGGCCGCAGGAGCCCTGGAGAGAAGGGCCAGCGGGCGTGGGAGCTGACCAGCACCAGTCAGGGAAGCCCTCACTTCTCCTGCTCGCTGGCCTGGGTGAGCAGCAGGTGAGTGGGTGGGGGGCGGCTTTGTGAGTCCAGGACAGGCACAGAAGGAAGGGAGGGAGAGAGACAGAGCAAACCCAGAGGGGCAGGGGGGAAGGAGCAGAGGCAGAGATGGGGGAGACGGGTGGAAAAGGGGCAAAGGAAACGGGGGCGCACTCCCTCTCTGCATCCGCCCGTGTGTGGGCAGGAGGCTAAGCTGGAGCCGAGGGCAGGGGCTGCAGGGCGAGCGTCCCTTGGCGAACAGGCTGCAGGAGGCTGGGGGCCCCTGGCCGCAGTGGCCCTGAGAAGACTGGAACTTCCCGTCTTCACTGGCATTCGGACGCGTTCCTCTAAGAGAAACAGGCCTAACTCTTAACCAGGCTGAACTAGGGCCAAGGGACAATGACAATGCCCTGGGCTCAAAGAAGCAGGGTTACTCAAGGTGTGTGCCTGGCTTCTGGGCCCCGGATAAGGTGCCCCAGGTGGAGGAGCAGGTGCCGCCACCTGTCCCCAGCAGAGGCCAGGACCTGCTGGAGGGCCACCAGGGGAGGCTTCGCTGGCCAGGCAGCCTTGTGCTCCAGGGTGTGGGGCTAGAGGAACCCTCAAGACCATTGGATCTGACCCCCAGGGCTGCCCCTCTGAGCTCAGGGAGGGAAGCACCTGGCCTAGGTCCACAAGCCCTATTTTTTTCAAATAGAAACAAACAATTCCTGATAAAATATCAGATAAAATAGTTTACTTAATTTGTTTTATGAATTTATAGTATATGAATTATTGTATATATTATATTACATAACATATGTAAATTTATATAATTTATATTTATATATGTCCAATAAAATATACCTGATAAAATATCAGAAATTGGTATGAAGGATTGCTATGAGATGTGTGTGATTTCCATGTGCTTTAATAATCATGTCTCTAAATGCCTCCTCCAGAGAGCAGTTGGCATCCTGGGAAACACTGCCCCCGGTGGGGGGGGGCTTCCGCAAAGCCCAGTGAGTGGGCGGCGGTCTGTGAATTCACGAGGACTTTTATTTCTTTTCTCAGAAGTTTCCAAGGATTTAGATTATATTTCATGAAGAAGAAGTCTGCTCTTATGAATGAATATATTTTATGGAGCCTCCTTTTGTGACACTTAGAACATACTAAATACCTTTTTTTTTTTTATTTAAAGGGTCAGAACTGCTCAGGCCAGAAGTAAAACACAAAAAAATGCATATGTATATTGTGAGTGTCTGCGTGTGTGTGTGTCTGCATGCATGTGTGTGTGTAACAATGTGTATGTCTGTGTGTGGTCAGCATGAGTCTGAATATGTCTGTGTGTCTGCGTGTGTCTGCATGCATGTGTGTGTAACAATGTGTATGTCTGTGTGTGTGTGTGTCAGTGTGCATGTGTGTGTGTGCATGTGTGTGTGCATCCACATGTGCATATGTGTATTTTGGGGCAGTACTCAGGAGGCCATGCACAATAGTTTGTTTTCGCTGTATGGTACGGCTGATATGCAAATGAAGTTTGTAGAAACTTAACCAAGCAAATTAGGCATCTGTGCTTGACAAAACTGCCTAGGTTAGGCTCTCAAAATACAGATCATCATTTTAATGCTCTTACGATAGGCTTGCTGATGATTTTTGTTTGGTGTGTGCCATTTCCCAGCTCTCCTCCTGGGGCTGTGTCCTCTCGCCCAGGGGTCAGGGGCCTGGGGCCATGTTTTGTCCTCTGTTCTACCAAGGTCAGACATGAGATCTTTCCTGGACAAGGCTGAGTGCCTACGTGGGTTTATTTTGTATTTCACTGCAACTCCAAACTTCTACAGTGGGAAGGAGAGGGGTCAGCCCATTCCCAAAACATTTTCATGCATGCCCCAGAGATGTGACATTTTTCCAGCACCATGTACCTTGGAATCAGTCCTCAACTCAGACCCTGCCTAGTCCCTTTGCTCTACTGTCAGAAGGCAGATGCTCAGACAGGTGTGCCTGGGGTGAGATTACCTCCCATTACTTGCAACCGATGCTCATGTCTCTGGGATAAATCACAGAGCATGACATAGACTTTGTTTAAGCTGACAGAACAGAAGCTTCTGCTGCCTCTAGGACTCCCTGCCGTGTGTCACTTGCCTTGGGATTGTCTGTTTCCTCGGACAGTTCCAGGGCTCAGCTGCACCTTCCTAACTGTGCACTGCGGATCCCAGCATCTGAAGACACACGCCAGACATACCAGGGAAATAAGTCACGTGTCACTCTTCATTCTCCTGGCTGAGCAGATACCCGGACAGGCCCCCTCAGAGACCCACAGGCGGAGAGCCTGCAGCAGACGGATCCAGAATGACTGCTGGCATTTTCTCCATAGGTGGAAAGAATGTGTCCAGGAATCAGGCCTTGCTTTACAAAGCCTTAGAGTTTAGGTGAGTGACTAGTCAACCTGGTTAAGAACATTTGAACCTTATCAATGATATGAGTGAGAGTGCACCCCACTTCACAGTATATGTGGGATAAACACTGTGCTACACAGACAGAAAGTGTTTTCCCCAATACTATCTCATCATGGTTTTGAGCCTGAGAACAATCTTATAAAAGTGTTTTGTTTTGATTTTTTTATCCCCATTTGATGGAAGATCCTGAGGCTCAGATAGGAGCAGCAGCGATCCATGTCATACAGTGAGAAAGTGGGAGAGAGAGTGTTCAGACCCAGGGCTTCTCTGGGTAACCTGGAACCGATGGAGCCACTCTGCGCTGCGCAGGCACGGCCCCAGCCCAGTCCCAGCCCCACGGCTGGCCTTGGTAGGGATGCCGAGAGGGGCACGTGCAGCAAGAACTTAGGGCCTCAGCTGGAGACAGCACATGGCTCAGGTCCAGGGAGCCTTGCTGGGTCAGTCAGGCCTGAAAGGCCAAGGTAAATGGCAAAAGGGGCTCCCATTGTGCCTAGAACATGCTCAGCTGTGAAACAGGACAGTGGCCTGACCAGTTCTTAAGCAACAGCAATGAACAGTAAATTCAAAAAGGGACAATACGGTGAAGGCTCTTTAACTGTCAGTGACCTTGTGCCTCGGGCTGTGTGAATCCATATCACACGATATTAATTGGAAAGAAACAGGGTGCCTTTCTGTTATGCGTCTGTGACGTGGGCAGCAGCCTGGGGGAGGGGGCGCATCTGTCTGCCCCGTGAACTGCCCATCTGCACGCCTTCCTTCTCTCGGCTGCCCTTCTCCTCACTCCTTCAGGTCAGCAGTGCTGTCAGCTCTCTCCTCCCCCAGCTCGGTCCACCTTGATGTCTTCTGTCTGAGAAACTGCTCTCATGTTAAGATTAAATTTTGTATTTAGTTTTTCTTTGCTGGTTTATGTCCTGCGTCCTCAGCAAACTTGCAGGTTCTACAAGGTTGGGGATTTATGTACGTGCACATGAATTTGATTTCTTTTCATTTGGGGGTTTCTTCCACAGCATAGGGAATAGAACTTGACTCATAGTAAATATGCAGTAGCTGTGGGCTGACTGGTGAATGTCCCCCTGCCCTCCATCAGATTGTCCCAGAGCTATCTGATGATGATACCAGAATAAGAGATTTATACAGAAGAAGGTCATTTTTCAAACTTGGTTAATACTTGAATTTGCGGTAACAATTACCTATCTGACAATAAAAACTAAAATGCAAACTTGAAGTTTCTGGCCAATCAAAACTGAGGAGTTGTATTTGTTTGCATAGGCGAGTTCGGTCAAGTGGACTAGCTCTGGAATGGCATCGAGTTGGCCTGCTCCCAGACGGCCTTTCCTGGATGTATTCACCCATCCATCCATCCGTCCATCCATCAGTAACCCATCTATTACCCATCCACCCATCTATCTGTTCAGTCTTTCAACAAATACTTACTTTTTTGCACACCAGACAGAATCCTAGGTAATTAGGAGGGAGTCTTGAAAAAGAGGCATTAAGTGCATGTTCTAATGGAAGAAAAATATCTACTGTGGTGAGAAAGATAGTAAAACGACTATACAATAAACCAGAAAACGATCTGATTAAACTCTTATGCAGGTAATACAAGGTCGGTCCCAGGCAGAGCCAAACGTCCTGAGGAGGCGATGGGCTTGGTGTTTGCTGGTGCAAGAGAGAAGCCTGGTATGCCGGGAGTGGGAGGTTGAGGGGCAAGGGTGGGTCCCGAGCTCAGGGGGCTCGGCAGGGGCCCCTCAGGAAGGGTTTTGTACACCAGGCTAAAGGATTTGCATTTTGTTCTGTGTAGGGTGGAAAGCTACAGAAGGTTTAAGGTTTTAAGTAGGGTGTGTGTGGGTAGTGGGGGTGCTATTATATGCTCTGTGTTTTTAAAAGATCACTCTGACATGTGTGCAAATAAGTTGATGGGTGAGAAGAAAGGGAACAAGGAAACTAGTCAGCCTGCTTTGTTAGCTCAGAACCCGGGCGACAGGACAGTCGCTGAGCGGAGCTTAGGAGTGGCTGATACAGAAGTCAGTGAATACATTTTGTTGAATGAACAAGCATGGGTTGTTGCTGAGTTAGATGTGAATGGCGTGGAAAGGAGGGGACAAGAAAATAATTCCCATTGAAACATGATGAAAACTCCCAAACACCTGGAAAACGAAGCCCAACTGTAACTTATTGTTGAGGTGTGGTGGGATTTCCAGGACCAGAAGGCCCATGGAGGCAGATGGAGAAATGCTTCTCTTGGCCTGTGATCCTCGGGGTCTGGGAACAGGAAATCTGCACTTAAATTGAGGAGATGGTCGACCTTTGCAGCTCCTCCCTAAGACAGAGAGGCCAGCTGGGCGCCCACCGGAAAGCTCACCGAGCAGAAGCTGGGTGTGAAACAGGAGCCCACTCCTCCCGCGTTTTTCAGGCTCTCCCTTGTGCCTCCACACAGGGACTGCGTCTCTGGGGACACAGACGGACAGAGGGCAGAAGGACTGAGTGTATTGGGGGTAAGAAGCCAGAGGAATGGGGCTAACGCGTCTGCACGTGGGGCTCAATCCTGAATCTGCCTGGAGCGGCCCGGCCCGCACTCCCCTCCCCTCCCACCCAGGCCCTGGAGCTGACCGCCCCCTGCGTGCCCGCTGCCCCGTCTGTCCTTGCTCTCTGCCCCGCGTTCTCCTCCGCGTGCCCCAGGCCACAACCCTACAACTAGCCTCATGGTCCAGAGACATTAAATTTCATTTGCTGTCCAGGACGCGGAGTAAGGCAGCGGGAACTAGACAAGATTCAGCCTCAGGAGAATCAAAGCTACTGGGAGAAGTCTTACCAGACACAGGAAATTGGGCCAGATGTTGCCTATTAACTTGCATCGTGGAGACATAGCTGAGATGGCTGGGATGGTCAGCCGAGGAGCCTTGAGCGCAGTCCAGGGAGAGCGGACCTTCTAGGACAGTCAGTAAAGGGGAAAACATCAGGTTTTTTTATTCTAAAAAGTTCAGAAGAAAAGTGCATTACTTTAAAACTTAAGGGAAGAAAATATGAGTAAAACGTAATGATCCTGCTCTACATGCCGATGGCCACAAGACGATGTCCCTTATAAAGAGCAGAAAGATGAATGGACACAGTGCACCGAGACAGAGCGGCTGCAGTGGCCAGCTTGGCCCGCGCCCACTGGGCACGCCAGCGGCCCACACCCAGAGGCCCGCGTTCCAGCCGCGGACCCACAGAGGGTTATTCCTTCCTCATCGGCTATCCCTTTGGGGACTGTTCCTTATTTCCCTGCTCTGTGATCCATGGAATTCCCACAGACTCCACCTTTGGGCCTCCTGTCTTGGTGATCTCTGTTCATTCTCAAGCTTTTAAATATTATCTACGTACGAATTACACCCAAGACTGCTTTTCCAGGGCAGACCCCATCCGAGGACCCCAGGCTCACGCGCCCGTGGGCCGGAGCCGCTGTGTCGAGCCGCCGCTGGGTGGTCCCAGTGCTCCCCAGCCCCGGCGGTGTTCTCTCACACAGGCACAGACCTGGACCCAGCGGGGACCCCAGGGACCACTACACCCATCTCCAGGCCTCTTTTGCTGCAAGGCTCTCTCCTTTCCAACATTTCTGCCTCCCAAGTTCTAGCTGCATTAGCCTCCCCAGCCAGCCATCTCTGCCTCCGCAGCTAAGTGAGGATTCTGGACTCTGGGTTTTCCCTCCGAGCATTGAGGCCTGGAAGCCGACCCTGGGCAGGGGGCTCCTGGGATCGTGGGGCCCTCCTTGTTTGTGTCCTTTCTCCCAGGGGTCAAAGTCCTGCAGCCTATCAGTGACTGACAGCCACCGTTTTGTATTTTGTCCAGCGTTCCAGCTGTGGGTGAGGGAAGGGTAAAACTGGCCCGGCTGCTCACCCTGGTGGAGGCAAACATCACGAGGAGGTCATGACCTGAGGCTGCAGAGACTTCCCAGGGCGGCTGTTACATGAGCAGATTTTGAGTCCTTTAGGACAATTTAGGACAGCAGAGATGTCAGGAATCTGCATTTCTAACAATATCCTGGCTGATTCTAAAGCAGGAAGCTCAAGGAGCCCCTTCTGAAAAATATTTATAAATAAAGGCAGACTTATTTGAATAAATGATAAGCCAAAGACAAAACCAAAACCCAAAACCCAGCTCTGCCACTGGCCTTCTCTCTGGCCCGGCCTCCCTGTGGGCAGTGTCCCATCCGGGGCAGGGTGGGGCGTCGGGGCCAACAGTCTAGAGAAACAGCCCTGGCAAGGCAGTGGGACACCCAGTCACTGTGGGGCATCCGCCCTTTCTCTCGTCTCACTACTGGCTTCACGCCGATTCCTTGGGCCCAGGGTGGCCTTGCAAACCCGTTGCATCTCGGCTCTGGGACCTTGCCTGCTGCAGGCATGAAGGCTAGGTGGCAATGGGCTATGGTAGGTGGCAATAAGCTGATCCTGAAGAGCAGCTGTCGACCTTCGTCTTCACACTTCAAAAGGACGCCGACTTTTCCAGATAGTGAAACAAGCAAGCCCTGTTCCCCAGGCCATTGAGCCCATTACTAATACTGCAGGGACCATGAGCTATTTTCCAAAGTCTGGTATCATTGCATGCTCAGCCTTTAAGGCCGTGGAATCAAGGTTAGTTAATGCCCGGAGAGGTGAGCTATTATGATGTTCTTGAACTTCAGTCAGTTGGATATTGAACAGCAAATTCTAGGCCTTGACTTCATAGAATGCTTAGTCCATGAGCCTGACCCTCTAGAGGGAACATAGACGTAATTCTGAATCTAGACTTCCACATAAGCCCTTGCAGCTGCTTGCATCCTAGGTGACTGACAGGAGCTCTGGGTGGATATTTACTATATTCTGTCAACCCAAGGGACTCAAGCCTCTTCTCCAGGGCCAGGAACAGCATTGATTTAAAATGTTTCTGGATTTCTGTGATGGCTGGTGATAGTATTTCACTGGAAGGTTTCCTACTCATTTGTCCACCCAGTTTCTACTTGTTAAGATTCAGTCCTGTTTCTCCACTTCTGTGGAACCGGCCTTGCTCACCCTCCTCCCAGGGTTTCCCGGGGCTGTGGGACATCAGCATTTTGTGCCCATTGCTATACCTGGTCTGCACACACCCAGCCCACTGTTTGCGCCCATCACACTGTCACCAGGTCTGCCATCCCTTCTGGCTCACAGCACCGGACCATCTAAAGCTTGAGTCATCCCTCACTTGTCCCAGACTCTATAACACCTGCGCATGCTATGTGACACATAAATGTTTGTTGAATGAATATTTCCTTCTGGGTACAGTAAAATTTCTACTGTGCTGAAAGTCTGGCTGGCTGACTTTAAATAGTTATGCTCTGGAGCCACCAAATTTAAGCACAGATTATGTTCCTATTTTGGGGTGGAGGCTGGAATCCATAACTGATAAGGAGACCAAGGAAAAGAATTTTCATTGCTGATATCATTCTAATTTTAATCTTAATATAGACTTCATTTATCTCTCACTAAAAGTACTGTGTTTTAATAGCAGCAATAGGAAGAAACCAAACACATTTCAGAAGTAAAATGCTATTGCACTTAGGAAAATATGTACTCCTCTGAACCTTGTTTAATGTGGAAAACGCAGGTTCTTTCCTCCTTGGTGCCAGCTCAGCAAGCACACGCTGAGGGAAACACAGTGGGCTCTGGCCCAGGGGCCCAGGCATGAGGTTAGGGCAGACAGGGGCGTGTGGACCCACAGGCTTGGATTCTGTGAAGATTTGCTGACATAGACAAGTCAGCAACACATTAGAGGGCTCTGGGCCCAGTTTGCAGAGATGGCGTTTGAATTGAGTCCTGAGGAATGACAGGGACGTAAGAGACCGTGTGGGCAATGGACAGAACTTACCCTCTCAGGGGCAGAATGCTCGGGCTCAATGCCCTTCTTCACCATCTTTTACAACCCTGAGCTGCATAGATTTGGGGACTGTGCTGAGGTCTGGTTTCCTCTTGTGTACATCACGGACAGTGGGTGACACAACTCACACGGTGGTCGTGGGATAATCTCTAGGGAAATGTCTGTGCCAAGTGTGGGAGTGTTCGTGTGGTGGACCGAGTGGGGTCCCTTCAGAAGGAGCTGCTGGAGTCCTAACCTCCAGACCTTAGAAAGGGGCTTATGTGGACACAGATCTTCCCAGAGCCATCACATGAGCCCCCCGGGGTGGCCCTCATGCAGTATGACTGGTGCTCTTGTCCAAAAGGGAAATTTGGACCAGAGACAGGCACACACAGAGGGAAGCTGATGTGAAGACACCGGGAGAGACGGCCGCATGCACGGAGGGATGTCGCGGCAAGTAACCCGACTCTGAGGAGAGCGGAAACTGGGGGGAGGCTGGAAGCCGTGAGGCTCCCCTCCCCCAATCCCCGGGGCTGTTGAGGGGCAGGACCCTGCTGGCACGCTGATTTGGACTTCCAGCTTTGAGAACTGTGAGACCATATATTTCTGTTGTAAGTCACCCAATTTGTGGTGCTCTGTTTTGGCAGCCCTAGAACTCATACAAGCGGCTCACATGGAGTAGGTGACCAAAAAGGCCTAAAAGGGTGAACTGGGAAGTTGCCCAGCCTCCCCTCTCCTGTGGAGCATTTCTGGGCCCTGTAACATAAAGCCCTTGTGGCATAGAGGCCCGGCTGCCCAGAGACTATGAAGGAAACTGCGGTGGGTACAGAGGATGAGGTGGCCAGCGTGGAGAGAAGGGGGAGGGAAGCAGGGCCAAGGGCCCGGAGATTCCTGCCTCCGTGCTCAGGAATTTGATGCAGCCGACAGCTCAAATTGCATTGGTTGATTCAAGAAAATCGGCAGTAATAGGAACTGAGCAGGAAAGCACTGGCTCTGCGGTCCTCCCCATGCACCTGCCACCAGCAACCCTTCCTTCATTGCGAATATTTTCTAAAGTGGCCCTGCTTGGTGACCCAGCATTGTATGAAAATACACACACTAAAGAAGGCAGCCTGTGTTGGTGGCCAACCACACCCAGACGCCAGTTCCTGGGCCCCCTGGCAGGCTAGGCCTTAGCATGGCCCGTCATGCATGATCCAGGCATCAGACTCCGGCACCATAACATGCTTTATGTCTCCCCCGCTGCAAAGCTCAGGGTCCCAAGGGGAGGCTCCCTCTGAGGACGTGGTGGGACCGTCCCCCTGCATGCTGGGAGGATTCCGGCCCCTGGGCTCCAGGGTGGGGCTGCGGGCTGGGCTGCACAAGTGCCCCTGTGGCAGCTGCAGACGCCCGATGCGGTGCCCTGCCGAGGGGCCTGTGTGGGCGGCCCCGGGGCCTGCAAATAGCTGGAATCCAACGGCATGTGTTCTTCCGGCCGCTGCCCTGCTCCTCTGCCCGGTCTGGCGGCCCAAGGTCTGCTGCGGGGGCGACCGAGCGTCTGAAACCCTGCCGGGCCCTGGAAGGATCCGTGGGGGGGGAAGAGAGGGTAATGAGGCTATGGGAGCCCCCTCCTCATTAGGCACAGACGTGAAGGCCCAGGTGGTGCGACAAGGGCAGCCAGGACCTCCAAGTCGGACAGCTGGTTGCTGCGATGGGTGTGGGAATCTGGTTGCCCTCTGCACAGTTCTTGCAGATAAACCAAGTCCTCTTCATTCAGGCTTGTCACCAGACTCGTTGCCCCAAATGTCTGGCTTCTCCTCTCACTCCTGAGCTCCGGCCCCAGGGCGGCTTCCTTTCCCCTCAGTCCCGCTGTGCCTGCTGCGTGCACCACTGGAGCAGAGACTGAGGAAGGGTGCAGGGACGCCCGCTGGGCTCAGCCTGTAACTCCAACGCCTCCCTCCCTGGCTGCCAGAGCCAGGCAGTTGCAGCTCCCTTTGTGGGGTGCGCAGAGCCATCCCACCAGCGTTCCTTCAGGTACGGCCGCCGCACCACACTTACCAAAAAGCTTTTCTTGATCCCTCACATAGAAACACGCACAATTGTCCCCATTCTCAGGGCCCTGGACTTAAAAGAATTGTTTGCATTGGTTTAGAGCTGTGAAACTAAAGCTGCCGTCAGCTCTGGACTGGGCAGGTTAGGTTCTAGAGAATGGCCCCCGAGGTCCCACTCTCTCATTCTCCCTCCTCTGATGGCTGACTCCCCCCTCTGTCTGCTGTAACAAGTCAGCATTGTGTAGGTGGAGTTGCCAGATTACAGGATTTCTGTCGTGGAAGCCTCCTTGGGTTATCGAGGTAGAATTTCTTTCACCCTATAATGAGGAAACTAAGCACAGAACAGCTGTGTTTTCCCAGGTCCTGGAGGCTGGTTATCAGGTTCAGCATTCAGAATGAAAATCCGGATCTGTCTGCAGCAGCGCGATTCCCCCATCCTGAATATATGAGGACTAGGCCCTGGGAGGCTGTCTTTGAAATCCGATGCCCACCTGCTTCTGAAATACAAGGTGAGTTGTAACTGAATTCTTTGCCGGTCTTAGGTGAAGTCCGGACCCAACGCCACCGTCTCTGGGCACAGATGTTGACTGAGGATGTGCCCATTTCTGAGAAACCTGCAGTGAGCCCTGATCTGTTCACTCATGAGGGCGGGTGGCTCTGGTGGATGGGCATGTGACAGATGGACAGGGGACACAGATCTCAAGGCTGTTTCTCCTGAAGACCCCCGTGCCCCAGAGATGGCTCGTGCCTGTGCTATGGCGTGGGTCTGCGTGGATGTTGGGCAGAGCCAGCCCTTCAAGTGCTATGGAGACCTGTGGTCTTGCCACCTGCCCAAACAGTAGGAGAGGAGGTGGGACAGCCACACCCACAGGGACGCAGGATGGGACCAACACACAGAGCCTACTGTGTTTGCATCTGCTTGACATTCAGGTGGGACTATTTGACAGCCTGAATGATCTTTGCCTGGAAGCTTTTTGTCCATCCCAAGGGAAAATAAAATAACTGTGGAGCAGTTATAAATACAGTAGGACACTCATTCCCGAGACCTCGGGCCGGGTCATGGTCAGAGGCATCTGTGCCCACACCCAGGAATGCCTGACAGTCCCAGGGCTGGGAGGCCATGGCGAGGGACTCATAAAGGGTGGGTCAAGGGTGCAGCTGCCACTGCGGGCTCCAGCAGTTCCTTCTAGGAAGGGGGCAGCTGCATTCTTGTATAGATGTCCCCCAGGCCTTCCGGGGATTGCCCTAGAAGCTGCCTGCTGGAAGTGGAAAAACATGTGTCCTTAATTGTTCATGATCCCGGGAAAATCCCCGGGTGTGGCCACCTCGGAAGATGTCTCCCCCTGGAACAGACTTGTGCCGGAAGTCTCTCGGCTTTCGGAGAAAGAGGGACTAGGAACTTGGGTGGCTTCCCCTCCACGACACATTCTCTTGTCTCTTCTGTATTTCCTTTCATCTCATTAGAAAGGCGAGCATTTTTAAACACAGAAGGGATGTCAGGGATCACATAACTCTGACTCCATTTGCTTTGTTATGTTTTAAAGATAAAGAACTGAGCCCGGAGAGGGGTAGTGGCTTGTCTGGTCAAGAACAGGGGGGGCTCACCCGCCTACCCGCCCTCTCACTTGTGCCTTCTTTCGCCTTACCTGCAGAACAGCTGGAGGATCAGCCACTTATCCATCCACCTACTCACAAACTGGGAGCACAGATGGTTTCAGAGTTTCAGATTTTCTGCAACATTGAGAAATGAAACAAAGCAACAGCAGCTTCTAGAATGTGGCACCCAGGGCTGTGACAACACGTTTGTGTCTGACTTCTGTCTCAGCACATCCCTGCCTCCCCCAGCCTATTTCCTCGTCTTTACCGGGAGAAGGCCGACTGCAGGCTCTGGAGACGCCATTTGGGGGCAAACATCTCACCATCTCTCAGCCGTTTCCGTGGGCTGGGATGCCTATGGGCAGCAGGTGTTTGAGGGGCCCTGCTCTGCCAGCCCACACAGTGAAGGTTTGCCCACCATGCTAGAGAGCTGCTTTGTCTTAGATCTGCCAAACGGTGGGCACATGACCCCATCCCCTCGCCCACACAGCCTGTTCCTATGCAGAGCCCACTCTTAGCATGAGACCCAGATTGAGTCCCCTGGGGCCCCCTCCACACTACTTTCGGTTCAGCTCCTGAGACTGGCCCGTCCCTGCAGGCAGGCCACTCACCGACATCCTACTGATGGGAGTTCTCTGACACGGTACTTTCCTGTGATGTGGGTCAGAGTCTCTGCTTTCTCTAGTCTTGCACTGACAATATCCTATAAATGTAAAGCTTGGCCACAGCTGTGCTGAAGCCAGCCAGGCCTGCAGGGACAGCGCTGAGTACCCACCTTCCAGGTGGGCAGCAAAGGGCAAGCGCTCCCAGATGGGCGGCTGATTTACTGAAGGCCATGCCTGCAAAGCTGAAGAGTTTCTAGCTTCTGTTCCAGACCCTCTCAGTGTGAGTCAGGCTCAGTGAGGAAGGTCCAGGACTCCAGGGGCTCAAGGTGGGTGTTAGTCAGCACCCTCACCCTCCAAGGGTCCCGTAGCCTAACTGACCCTCGCTGCAAAGTCAGGCAGGCTGTTCTGGGGCAGCGCTGACCCTGGCCCCCAACTGTCCCCACAGCCCCTCCCTTCCCTCCTGCGTTCTCTTTCTGTCTTACAGGATAAGAGTGATCTTCGGGATTAGACACGTCTGGTTCACACCTCCCTCAGCCATTGGTACAGCTTTGTGGCCGTATGTGGTACAGAGCTGACAGTGTGGCCCTGGCCATCCCTGTGTGTGGAGATTGTGCAAATAGCACAGCGCCCGAAGGTGCCGGCTTTCTGAAGCCTGGTGATGGCTGCCCACCTGTCACCCTGTTTCCCTTGCCTGTCCCTTTCCTCCCATTCCCCAGGGGACTGTGGTCAGAAGACCCTGAGATGGAAAATCCAACCCTACCACATAAGGACCCTGTGAGACTGAATAGGCTGCCTAATTTCCTTCCTAGAAAAGTGGACATACTAACAAGATGGCTATCCCTGGGTTGTTCAGAATAAATAATTAAGGGTGATAATGTAAAAATTGTTGATAGCTAGTATTTTACTCACACTTAGTATGCAAGAGTACATGTTCTTTGATGAATATTTAATACATTTCATGCTCACAAATGTATTGGGTGGTTACTGTTACAATCTCTGTTTTGCACGTGAGCTACTCAAAGCACAGAGAAGTCAGGGAACCCACCCAAGGTGACCGCTGAAGGCCACAGAGTCCCCAGTCTGGTTTGCCGTCACTCACCTGAAGTGCCCTCCATGGCATGTTGCCCTGCGAAGTGCTCAGCCCCGACCTGAGTGAACGGAGCTGCAGAGTGTTTCACCAGCACACCTGCCGTGGGAGGTGCCTCCGCCCCTCTGCCCTGAAGCCCCAGCCTTTTGGAGCATGGATTACATCCACGCTCAGTTTTCTGGTCTTCCAGGGTCCAGGCAACCAGGAATGGATGATTTACAGGTGCGCTGTTTCTAGTCCTGCTCCTTGGCATTTCTCAGCACTAAGGATAAGACGCATGCTGTTCTAATCCCGGTACAGGGTGCAAAGGAAGGTCTGCAGGCCCAGGGTTGGGCCAGACATTTCTGTCCCCAGGGATGTCCTTCTCAGGCACAGCAACCCCTGGTGGCACTGTTTCTGCCAAGCCAGGATTGTTCTGGAATGATGACAGCTCAGGAACTCTCTGAGCTTGGACGAGTCCAAGACAATGATTTTCAGAAATGAACCAAGTTAATGAATATAGATTCCATTCTTTTTAATGAGAATCAGTTGATGAAATAAATTCTCTTACAGGTGAAGAACTTCCATCTGAGCATATTTTTATGAATTCCTAGGTCAATGAGTTGCATTGTATAGTCTTGCCTGGCAAGTACCTTGTGTATCTGTAGTCCTTATAATTTATAATATAGAACCAGCACTCTATGTATGGAGTTATAGGCAGTTATTTAATGAATGGAATGACTGTGTGAAAAAAAACATATGGCACATTACCTAGTACAGAGCCTGGGCGAGGCTGAAACTCCTCTCCCTGCACTCGCCAGGACAGAAGTCATCTTTCTTTTCCTCACAAATGCACCTGCTCCCAGGCCAGCCTCCCAGCCTTGCCTGGAATCTTCTCCCAGGACTTAATCTTGGAAGTGGTAAAAAAAGTGTCCTTTCTTGTCCACAAAACAGCACAACCATAATTTTTACTTTGAACTGGTGCAGGTCTCGCCTCCTTGTTACCATGGCCTAGACCAGGAAGATAGAAGGGATTGTCCCCAACCCATCTTCACCCAAAGCAAACACACCGTCAGTGCATTCCCAGGTCACATAAAGGTAAAAATTTGGTCTTTTTCCTGCAGGGGACACTTGTCATGCTTTCCTCTCCATGCCTGTGCCTTCGTGATCAGGCCCTCACCATTTCTGTGTAAGGGATGCTCCAGGTCTGTTCTCTAAGCTGACGTTGCTCTATAAGCCTAAGTACATTTATGTACATATGTGTCTTTTAGCTAGCAGGGCTGCTCTTTATTTGTAAAGTGGTCTTTCCTAGTTGTTCATGCTTACATACCCATGTGAACTAGTGGTATTAGTAAAAAGTTTTGCTTTGTTTTTAATTTGTGGTCTACATAAATCCCAATCTGGGAACCACTGGCATTAGAACGCTGTTTGGCATGGATTCCAACACACACCCTTCCTGGGCCATCTTAATATTTCTGGAAGTGGGGTATGAACTACACTCAGTGACATCATAGATGCAGTGAAATAGAGCTCTATCTTGTACACATGTGTATAAGACCAACGATTATAGAACACTTCCAATTTTATCATTGTCAATGAGCATACTCCTTGAAAGGCATTAAGATATTTTGGGTGTAAAAAAAAAAGATACTTTGGGTTGTTATGGACTAACTGCCCCAAATTCATACATTGAAGTCTCAGCCTCCCCAACTGGCAGTATTTAGAGATAGAACGTTTAAGAACGTAATTAAGGTTAATGAGGTCATTAGGGTGTGACTGGTGTTCTTATAAGGAGAGGAAGAAATACTAGGTGTGCATGTACACTGAGAAAAGCCATGTAAGAATACAGGAAGAAGGCAGCTGTCTGCAAGCCAAGGAGGGAGACCTCAGGAGAACCAACCCTTTGGACACCTTGATCTTAGACTTCCAGCCTCCAGGACTGTGAGAAATTTCTGTTGTTTAAGCTGCCCAGTCTGCAGTATTTTGTTATTCACTCCTTGCTGACTAATACAGTGGTAAAGGAAGGGACATAATTTGTGACTGAACCACAGCTTGGCTGAAGAGATTGGAATGAACTAACAATATACTATTATTGCTGGCCTGCTGTAGATGTATCTAAGTTCATTGTTAAAATTCTGGAGTCCATCCATTCATGAAAAAGATTCTCAGCAAAGAAAGAAGATAACTTCATCCACCTGAAAAAGGGCATCTATAAAACTTCAGTCAATATAACACTTAATGGTAAAGGACTGGGCACAAGGTGTGGGTATTGGCGCTCACCCCTTCCATTAAGTATTATACTGTCGGTCATAGCTAGTGTAGCAATGCGAGAAGAAGAAATAAAGGCATAATTGTTTCACAGTTAGCATGCTTATCTATGGAGGAGTTTCTAAGTTATATATATAAGTTTCTTACAAAAAGAATATACATATATATCCTTACTAGGCTATATATATCCTTATATATATATTTATACCTATTTATCTATTGATCTATATCCTTACTAGGCTAAATAGTGAATTTATCAAGGTTGTAAGATAATGGTTAATATCTAAAACTCAAGTAAGTGTAAGATGAGACATAACATCAATTTACAATAGCCTCAGTAATACTTAGGAATAAATTTTATGAGAGATGTTTTTAAGACCTCTATAAAAATGACTACAAACATTGTTGCAGGAAGGCAGAAAAGGTCTAAATATACAAAGAGACAGCCCAGGTTCATAAAATAAAATATTAAACATTAAGATATCCAATTTCTTCAAATCATTCTATAGATTGAATTTGGCCCTAATAAAAATTCCTGCAGTCTTTTTTGAAGAAATTATTAGGCTGTTTTTAAAATCGACATGGAAATTCAAAGTATGTAAAGTATCCAAAGTATCTTAGATCATGAGCCTAAATGGAGAAAGAAAAACTCTAAAAATTCTAGCAGAAAACATAGAAGAAAAATTCTCCAATTTTGAAGTACACCAAGAATTCTTAGATGGGGCCAAAAAAAAAGCACAAACCATTTAAATACATATGTTTATGAACATTAGGGCACACTCGAGTGGGTAAAATGGAAAGACAAAGATATCAAATGTTATTGAGCACACGGAGCAACTGGACCTTGAGTGCACTGAACGTGAAAACAAAACGGTGAGCTGTTTTGGAGGAATGGTGGTCAGTATTTTACAAAGTCATGCACACACTTGTTATTTTAGGTTTTTGCTTTTGTTTTTGTTTCAACTGCTGTGTAACATATTACCACAAATCCAGCACGTTTCACCCACCCACATTTATTATCTCACAACTTCCATGGGTTAGGCGTCCAGACAATGCTTAGCTGGATCCACCGCTCACAAGGCTCGGGGGTGAGGGCCCGAGGTCTCACCTGAGGCTCAGGTTGCACCTTCCAAGCTCACACGGCCATTGCAGGGAGACAATTTCCTTGCAGCTCTGGAGCTCATGGTGGCTTCCTTCTCTGAGGTCAGCAGGCCAGCATCTCACCTCTAGGCCCTCCTCACCAGATTAGACTACTCCCTACCTCCAGAGCAATGTCCCTGTTGATTAGCTTAAAGCCAATTGATTAGAAGTTTTAAACTATAGCTTCAAGTCCCTGCATCTTTTCCAGCAAATCACAGGAGAGGCATCCGTCCTTCAAAGGTCCTGCGCACACTCAGCAGGAGACAGAGCATCCTGGGAGCAGTCTTAGGAACTCTGTAACACACTTACACACGACCCGGTAATTCCACCCCCAAGTATTTACACAAGATAATTGGAAACACATGTCCACACAAAGATTAGTACAAAAGAAAGTTCCTACTAATTTTATTCATAATAGCTTAAAAAGTGAAATAACACAATCTACCCACAGATGGATAGACAAACTGTAGTACAGTCATATGACTCAGTAATCCAGAGGGAAAAACAACTGATATATGCCACAAGCTGTGTCTCGAATGCACTATACTGAGTGAAGGAAGCCAGACATGGGAGAACATACACTGTGATTCCATTAACATGAAGTTCTGAAACAGACAAAATAGCCCGTCCTAGTAGCTGTTGTGACAGCAGGCTGATCACTGGTTGTATGGAGAAGGGGAGGCCGGCCGAAAAGGAGCAAGAGGGAACTTTCCTGGATAAGGCAAGTTCTTATGTTTTGCTTGGAGTGATCATAATGCACATATATGCATTTGTCAAAGTTCACCAGACTATACACTCAAAGTGTGTGCATTATGTAAATTATGCAAATTGTATCTCAATAAAGTTGAGTCTTTTTTTTTTTAAGGGCTCCTTCCACCAAAAACAAGCAGGGAAATTCCACAGACCAGATTATCTTAGAATGCATTTGGGGTTATTTCTCAGCTCCCATGTAGTGTCACATTTATCCTGAAATTTTGATTGCCTACAGCGTGTAGAAATATTCCTGCCTGACGCTGCACCTGTCAGCCAGTTAGTGGCCAGCACCTGGTGCTCATGACTGGATTCATTTGTCTTGGAGTTTCAAACATCTTCACAATTGGTTTGTTTTCTGCCTGAAGTGGTTGTACAACAATGTGCTGCTTTTCTTTTTAAGGACAAGGAAAAACCTGAGAGGAAAACATAATGTATAACCCTTGTACCAAAATTTACCATTATGGTATAAACAAAAAATCCTGGTTTGCAGAAACAAACACCCTTGCCTTTTCTCATAATTCTCTAATGCAAGGTGAGCATCATGTTTACCCATAATTTATTTTTGAAGGCTCAATTCTTAAAAGTGATCAGAATGAATCAAATCCAGTGTCTGACTCCACCAAATGGCAGAATATTAAATTCAGTGTTTGGGGAAGTGGAGTTATACATCCGAGAGAACTGCCTAGTGAGCGTCTGACAGGTTTGCTATGGCGTGGACTTAAATATAGTGACTTACTGGTCCTCATGGAAGGAAAAAGGAAACCATGCTTGGCTACTAAGTGGCTCTGTATCACTTAAAAAGCCTTTGGACACAATTCCAGGTAATGACTTCACACACATTAAGAAGGGGACTTTTTAGTGCACATTGTTATTAAGGCTGTTTAATACTAATGAACATGAAATGTGGTGGTAATCACACTTACTTCCACTTCTTTGTTTTTCCTTTTTAACTGAAATGAAGTGAACCTTAACAACCATTTCTAAACTATCCATGGCCTTTTAGGTACATGACGATGCTCATTCAAGACTTAAAACAACCAGTGCAAAAGTTTGCTACAATGAAGCATTTCGCTCTAATTATTATAATAAGAATAAATTTGATGCACAATATTTTGGGAGTTAAAGCTGGATCTGTGGTCCTCTTTTCTATTACACACAGAAGGATTTAAAAGACAATGGCATCAGACACAAGAAGAAAAAAACATCATTAACTCAGGGCTCACTCAGGGCTGTGATAATCCTGGCAAAATATTTTCTACATTGAAACAGAATTCCAAGGAATTCTAATTTCTGTTTTCATTTAGAAGTAATTCTGACAATGGAGACATTACCTATAAGCAGCTTTTCAAAGTTAGGGCTTGAGTCTTTGAGAATCACTGTACAACCCTTTCTGCATTTCTTTAGCATTTGCCACCCTCCACATTTCTGCCCAGTGTCAGGCTGTTCTGAGAGGCCTTCCCAAGCCCCTGGTGTTCCCTTTCCGCCACTTGTGGACAATGTTTTGGTATATTTGCTTAGCATTGAGATCCACAGAACAGCCTTTCATGGTTAGTCCTAGTAAAACTGTGTTATTAGGATTCCAGAGCTAAAAGGATCCTTACCGTGCATTTATTTCCAACACCCAAGCCAAAGCCTTTATCTCTTGGCAGCGTGACAGCTCTCTGACGAGTCTCCATGGCAGTGAACACACTGCTTCAAAAGCAGTCATTGCTGGACAATCTAAGTTATTAAAATTCTTTCTTAAAATATGAAAGGATCAATATTGCTGATCAAGCAAGTCAAAATTTTCACCTCTCATCACAGTGCATTTTAGACTCTTCAGTATTAACTGAATTTATTCCAGTGGGTGTTTACTGTTTTATAATCCAACTAACTGGAATGGTTACTGTAAGCCTTCCTTGAATGACTTGGAAGATCAATAGGATAAGTTGATAAGCCTTCGGTGAACCCCGGGGGGCTCTGGAGAAGAAACTTCACGTGTCTGCTGATTTCTGCTTTCCCACTTTGGAGGCACCATCGGGCCTCACCTCATTTTTTGCCTCTTAGGACTTTTCTTCTCCACATTAACTATTTCAGGTCCTTCAATGATAGTGCCAAGATCCGTGAAGTTAAGGAAAGTGTTTACCTGTATTTGTGCCCTAGCAACTTATACAGTGTCTGACATGAATTCGATGTGGGGCCCAACTAATATTAGTGGAATAAATGAATGACATGATTTTATGTTACCTGTTCAAAATAGTAATTGACTCTGGAAAAACATTAAGTTTGGCTCTCTCTCTCTTGAAATGCACCTCTGAGTTGGCTTCTGACCCGTGTCCATAGTGATGTGTTTCTTTTAATGGAATTCAAGGTTGCTTTTGTGTCTGGGAAGCCACCTTGCACCATTGACTCCTGTAGGATTATTTGTCAATAAATTATTGAGTCCTTCACACAGGCTGTGCTCCATCATTCTGTACAACTTGGACAGTGAGATTTCACTAACTCAAGTCCATTGTTTCTAGCTCATGTTAGTATCAGTAATAAGTACTGGCATTTATTAACTGTCTCCTATGTGCTAGGAATCTTTCAAAGACTTTTATATGCTTTATTTGCATTTTCTCGATTAATTTCCATAGTAGCTCTGTCAAATAGACCAGTGGTGATTTGGAGCAAAGATTATGAACCCAGGGAATTCCAGAGTCATGTTTGACTCTATTTTATCACCTCGTACCGGTTGTGGGCATTTAGAACACTCACTTTTACTCTAAGAATCTTACTTGCTTAATCAATAAAATGGGTACTATAATTGCTCCTTGAAATGATAAAGAATATTCTAGAAGATCAGAGAGCATAACTATAAGAATAAGAATTAAGAAATACTTAAATTTCTTGGAAGTTTGATTTGGCAATGTGCATTATAAGCTGCTACTGCTTGTGTGGTTTGAGACCAGCAGACTGGCTGGGAACTTGGTAGACATGTGAACTGTCAGGTCTTTCTCCAGATCTGCCGAGTCAGAACCTGCAATCTAACAAGATTCTAGGCCGTTCCTGCACACATGCCAGTCTGAGAAGCAGGGGTGCAGCAGAGGTGTTACCCTGAAAACAGGGGGCTGGCAAATGTCCTAGCTCCCCACACAGCTCAATCAAGTTACTTAGCTTTCTCAGCCACAGACTCCCCATTTTAAAAAAACAGGCAAATAGCATTGACCTCAGAGATGCAGTTTAAAATAAACTGGATTAAATATATATATGTGATCAGCCCAGTATTCAGAATGTCACTGATACTGTTACATATTTAATCCAAATATGGTATTTTAAAACAATGCCTTCTTTTCTCTGATTTAAAAAACAATACATGTTCATAGTGGAAAATGGGCTAAATGCATTTTTAATGTGCAGTTTTATTTCAGTTTCGAGCCATATAATAGCTAAAATGTCTATGGGAATTATGTCAAATTAAGTGGCTGTTATAAAAAGTACTTGCACTGCACTTTAGAGAATCAGGTTCTATTTTCTTAAAATAATTCTATGCTAACAGGAATACAAAAGCAACAAAAAAAAAAATGTGTGTTCTGCAATAAAACCTTCAGGAGAGGCAGCACTAAGCTGAAAGAACCCAGAGTTTTGATTGGGCAATCAAGCATGGATCCGAAATGCATCATGGAATAGATGAGGCCAATTTAGGTATGTCATGAATGCATAAAATACATGTAAAACCTAATCTATCTTACCATTGACACCATAAAATCAACAGTAGGCTATTTAGTAGTCAAGTTTTGGGGTCAAAAGTTCTACATGGATTATACATGCATGGGGAGGTCTGCACCCCCAAGCCATGAGTTGTTCAAGGCATGACTATATATAAAAATACACACACAAACACACACTCATACAAACTAGAAAAATGTGCTGAAACCTGTTAGAACCCATACAAAATAGCTTTCTAGAACTAATTTTAAATTGGAATACAGAAAAACATTCAAGTTTTCTTTTTGTTTTGTTTTGGTTTTTTTAGTGGCCAAAATAAATATTAGCTGACCTGAGGAGACATTTGAAAAATCCTTCGATCATCTTAACTCCCTAAAATCAAATATTTACCTCCCTGCAGCTCTCAAAATAAAAGCTTCTGCTTAAAAGTTCTTGCCAGCAAAACAAATGTTTGCTGCAGTCTGCTACATTCACTGCCACACAAATTGCTTGGTTGCCAAAGCATACTCTTTGTTTAGAAAATTACTAAGAGTGGCCTTAAGGTTTGAGAGTTAAAGTTAGCTTTGTATACATGAGTCTTAGTGATGGACCCTCTGTAAAAGGAGGGCTGGTAAAGCAGAGGACTGTTTATTTATGGATAATACACATTTCAAAACATTCATGAGGATCCTGTGCAAAGGCAAATACCTGTCCCTGAAATGGCTCACTAAAAGGTGCACGCTTAACATCATTATGCAAGATGGTGTGCCAGCCCCTCTACTGTCTCGGACCTTTGCAAATGTTTGTAAAGAGATTTTGCTGTAGGAAGCAACCTCAGTCATTGGGCTTGACTACTTTGGAATTCATAATATTGCTTGCTTCGAAATTCTTCTTTAAAGATAAAACAGTACATTTAAAGGGCAACTTTTTAAGCAATTTAACAGATTGGACTACTTCTAGGCACTGTGGGAAGCATTCATTTGCATGTGAACATTGTATATGCTTTGCTGCAAATCATCGCAATCTGTGTATTTCAGCAAGTTCCCTGAAGATCCTCTTAGGTATGTGGACTCCTAGCTGCTTTGAGGATTTTATTGTTAATGTTTTGTTTTGTCTTACGTGTCCTTAAAGCACAATGGAACCACATACATTTTATATTGTTTTCAACTTTGTCTTCTGTACCCAGTTTCTATGAATCAGTGAGATTCGTTTTGAGTGACTTACTTGCCAAGTAGCTGGGAATCAGGTAGCGTTTCTTCTTCTGTTCATGTTAGCAGCAAAAGATAACCACCTCAGGGATAAGCCACGGACTCCTGAAATCTTTTGAGCTGAAATAAAATGGGAAATTCTCCCACCATGTCATTATATTTGGTATTAGCACTTTATGTTAAGAGTGGGTATGCTGTGAGCACTTGTTGACCTGACTGGGCTCTATACATAAAGAGTGAGCACCCACTGCCCTAGAGGCTGAGTATGGATTACGCAGCTCAATCAATAGAGGACAGACCAGCAGAACAGGGGGCAGGGGATGAAAAAATCCATTCTTCTGAACATGGCTCCACAAGTGTAACAGTTAATACTGAGCATGGAATCTCAATGGAATAGAGATGCTCTCATGGAAAGATCATAGAGCTTTACAATGGAATGGCCTGGACAGAACATCCACTCTGCTATGTTAGAATTTTGGAAAATGGACAGGCCCAAGGCTCACTCCTTAAAGATTTTGACTGAGTGGGGCTGGGGTGGGGTCTGGCCAGGAGTTTTTGACAGCTTTACAGGTAATTCTGATGTTACCAACTGGAAACTGCAAGTAACATTATCTAGGAGTTTGAGAACCTGAGAGCTAGTTTTGACTCTCCTGTATGAGTCACCGGACTTTGGTGGGGCTGCTGATTTTACCTAAGCCCTGGCATAATATTTATAAAGTAACGCTCTCAGGGCTAGCACTAGAGAACACACCAGGAAGCATGAAGAAAACTCCCATCCCTTGTTAAAATGTATGAGTTTATTATTTTCAGAGACTAGCAGTTTGGGTTAATGTAGTTTTTTTATGTGGGGAATATTTTGTCACATTTCATCAAGCTGATTCACTCATAAGCAATACTTTCTAAAGCCCTGATCAGAGCTCTAAACTAACCCAGTGCTTCCAGCTCACAGATTGACCAAGTAATTGCTTTTGACTTGATGAAACAGGGCAACTCAGGTAGTAGACATGCTTTCAAACAGCAGCCTGTACGACTTGTGTGGCTGTGTCAGTACAGTGAGGCCACAGTGGGTTTGAGACCCTGGTAGTCAGGTGTGTGTGTTACCTTACACAGTAGAGGAAAAAGCATGCATTTTAAGAAGAGACATGGAAAATATAAACATGGCCAAAGTGAAATTTTGTGAAAACTGTATTTCCTGAGATTAAAAAAAAAATACAGTGGATGAGATTAGTAGCAGAATAAATACTGTCGAATAAATGATTAGTAACTTGAAGATATGGCAATAGAAATGAAACAAAGCATAGCAAAATGAAACAGAAAGGACTAAAAAAAAAGTTCAGTTGTGAGTTTGGAACAACATAAAGTAGCCTGATGCACATGTAATGGGACTTCTGAAGGAACCGGGATGAAGGGCAAGCAGAAGGAAATGTGTGGAGAAATAAATAACGGCTGAGACTTTGCCAGATTTCATGGGAAATGAATTTATGGATCCTGGAAGCTCAGAAATGAGAAACCCCAAATGCAAGAAAAATTAAGAAAACTCTATCATTGTCAAATTGCTTCAAAACAGTAATAAATAGAAAATTCTGAAAGTCTCCAGATTGCAAGGAAACATTATATACAGAGGAATAAAGATAAAAGTGGCAGTCAATTCCTTGTCAGAAATTATGGAAACCAGAACAAAGGAGAACAATGTCTTTAAAGTACTGAGAGAAAAATTGTCGACCTAGAATTCTTTGCTCAGTACTTATGTCAAGACTTTCTGTATAACTACAATAATGAAGACCACGTAAATTATGAGGACAGACATACAAATCAGTGGAAAAGAACAGAGAATCTAAAAATAGACCCACAAATAAGGTCGACTGATGTTTAACACATGTGCCATAGAAATCATGGGAAAGGACTTTTTCAGTAAACAGTGCTGGAACCTAAGGAATATCTGTTTGTATAACAATGAACCTCAACTCTTACCTTGCCCTGCATATGAAAATGGAAGTCAACACAGAACATGAAACTAATTATAACAGATAAAACTATAAAGCATCTAGGAGAAAACTTAAAAAGTTTCTGTTACCGTAAATTAGGTAAATGTTTCTTTGATATTACACAAAATGAATGAACTATAAAAGAAATGTGATCAGCTGGAAATCATCAAAACTGAAAAATGATTCCTATTTAAGAGACATTGATAATTCAGCAAAAAGACAAGCCACAGACTGAGGGTAAACATTTGTAGAATACAGACATGATAAAGAACATGTATCTATATGATAACTTACAACTCAATAATAAGATCAACAATCACATAAAGAAAGCGGAGAAAATATGTGAACAGATATTTCAGCAAAGAAGATATTAAGATGGTAAATAAGTACATGACAGATGCTCTCAATCAACAGTCATGGGAAAAATAAAATTTTAAAATACTATGAGATACCATGACCATGGCCTGAAGGGAGAACATTTAAAAGATTGACAATACCCAGTACTTTCAAGGATGAGAAACAACAGCAACACTCATTTATTGCTTGCGGGAATGCAGGACGATGCAGCCACTTTGACGATCAGTTTGGCAGGTTCTTATAAAGTTAAAATATAGGTACCACATGCCTTACTTTCCTGTGGCTGCCATGGCAAAGTCACACAAACTGGGTGGTTTAACCAACAGAAATTTAATGTCTCGCAGTTCTGGAGGCTGGAGTCAAAATCAAGATGTCCTCTGCAAGGGAGAATGCGTTCCCGGGCTCTCTCTGGCTTCTGGGGTTTGCTGGCGGTCTGTGGTCCTCTGCCTACAGGTGCTTCACCCGGATCTTTCTTCATCCTCACAAGGTTCTCTCCCTGCTTGCATCCTTGTATAAGGACAGTCCCACTGGACTAAGCCCTGCCCTTAAGACCTCATCTTAACTCCATCATCTGCAAAAACCCAATTTCCAAATACGGTCCTACGCACAGGTTCTGGGGGTTAGGACTCCCACATCTTTTTAGGGAACCCAGTTCAACCTGTAACACCATAAGACCTAGCAATCACACACAGAGGTTTTTTTCCTCAAAGGGTTTTATGAAGATTATATGAAATTTAAGTCTCACTATGATTGCTGTTAATAGTCTTACTATATTGAATCCAATCCTGCATCTTGTAGGTGTAGGACAAGTAGGAAAGAAAAAAATAATTTATGCTCTCCTTCAACACAAAATGCACTAGTTGCATTGTCTATGATCCTGCTGTTGAGGAGCTTGCCGTCTTGAGGAAGATACAAAATGTGGCTTTCAACACTTATAAAGACTGGTGGCCCTGCCTTGTATCAGAAAATCTGTGGAGAAGATGTTGGTAAGTTCAGGAGAGCTGGAGTCCTTCCATTTGAGAGAGTCAGAGGTGGTATGATGGGGAAGGTGGCAGTTGATCTCATCTTAAAAGTCCTGGACAAGCTTGAGAGGCAAACAGCATAGTCAGCAAGAGCCAGGAAAGCCAGTGAAAGGAGACAGGGACACAGAGACATGGCAAGAAACAGCAAGGCGCTGCCACGAAGGAAGGAGGTGTGGGGGAAGTGGACCCCTGGGAAGTGTCGTGGTGATGGTGGACGGGGGTTAACTCTGGGAGTATTGTCGAGAAGGTAGTTCTTGATGCCCTTTGTTCCCTGAATCTGTCAGGGATGAATCCCTCACCTACACGTCTCATCACAGCTTCCCTGTAAGCCGGTAGGGCAGCCCTTCCTGCTCCTGGAGCGGAGCTGCGTCCCTCAGGACAAACTCAGTGGCTGAGACCCAACCTTGGGGACAGGGCTTCAGGTGTCCTCAGATGGCGTGGAGAGGGCTGCAGGAAGTGGAGGTTCCCCCAGGAAGGTGAATCGGATGCCAATCTCTCAGTGTACACATCCGATCAAGTTTAAGAACAACTGAGCTGACAGCGCACATGTACCACCTCCGTGAGTTCCCCAGGGGGCATTTTAAGCAGGAAGCAAGATGTTTATTACCATGTGAAGCTCTGAGTTTCCTGGATAAGAAATCTGTTCCTGTATTTCTTTATTTAAGCCTGTGCTTCATATGTATCCACGGAGAAGAGGGAAATATTTTAGGTAGGAGCATCTCTAAACAGCAGGGCTGTATTTGTAACGAAAATGCTTGGAAGTTATGTGAGTGATCTGTGGGATAAAGGAGTCGGTTCAGCACAAAAGTTAGCTGAGTGTCCAAGCAACTGAATGATTTCCCACAACCCCATAGTGAATTATTGGCTGATTTGAAATGAACATCCTTAGCCCTTGATTCCCTGTTCCCTTACTTATTCCTGTAGAAAAAATCACTCCCAAATTCAGTACCTTAAACGACAGCAATCATTTCTGTGTTTCACTGATCAGTCTGGGCCAGTGTGGGCAGCCTGCTGCATCGGCTCCCTCGGGTGGAGGGACAGGGCTGGGATCCGCTTCCAGGACGGCTCCCAGAGCAGGCAGGGGGTCATGGCTACTCCTGGGAGTCTCTGCATCCAGAGACTTCATCACCTCTTCACAGGGGCATCTCCTCTGGCTTCCTCGCAGCCTGGTGACTCCATTGTTGTTGTTGTTGTTTCAATAGACTTTATTTTTTAGAGCAATTTTAAGTTCCCAGCAAAATTAAGAGGAAGGCACAGGGATTTCCCACATAACCGTGTCCCCACATACATGCACAGACTCCCCCACCATCAGTGCCCCCCACCTGAGTGGGACGTTTGTTACAACTGATGAATGACATTGACACGTCATCACCACCCAAAGCCATAGTTCACCTTAGACTCACACTTGGTGTTGTGCGGTGCATGGGTTTGAGCAAATGTATGACAAGTATCACCATTAAGTGTCATACGAGTATTTTCATGACCCTAAAACTCCTCTGTGTTCTGACTATACATCCTTCCCCCTGCCCCTGGCAACCACTGATCTTTCTGCTGTTTCTATGTTTTTGCCTTTTCCAGAACATCACACCGTTGTAGTCACCCAGTAGGCCGCCTTTTCAGATGGCTTCTCTCACTTGGTAATATGGACTTAAGTTTCCTAATGTCTTTCCATGGCTAGATAGCTCATTGCTTTTCGGTGCTCAATAATATTTCGTGCCTGGATGTACCATCGTTTATTTATCCACTCACCTACTATATCTTGATGGCTTCCAAGTTTTAACACGTTTTGACAATTATAAATAAAGCTGCCGTAAATACCCACAGACAGATTTTTGTGTGGGCAGGTGTTTTCATTTCCTTTGGGTAAATACCAAGTAGCATGATTGCTGGATCACGTGATGAGCACATTTAGTTTTGTGAGGAATTGCCTGCCTGACTTCTCAAGTGACCGTACCAGTCCACGCTCCCACCAGCAGTGGGTGAGGGTTCTCTTGTTCCACATCCTCACTAGCATTTGGTAGTGTTAGTGCTCCAGATTTTGGCCATTCTAATACAACAGTAACTCACATTAATTTGCATTTCTCTAGTGATATATGATGTGGAGCATCTTTTCATATGCTTACCTACCCTCTGTATATTATCTTTGGTGAGGTGACCATTGAGGTCTTTGGCCTATTTATTAATTGGGTTGTTCATTTTCTAACTGCTGTGTATTTTAGATAACAGTCCTTTATCAGACGTGTCTTTGGTAAATATTTTCTCCCAGTTGGTGGCTTATCTTCTAATTCTCTTGATATTGTCTTTTGCAGAGCAAAAGCTTTTAATTTTAATGAAGTTTAGCTTATCAATTGTTTCTTCCAAAGATAATGCCTTTGGTGTTGTATCTAAAACATCATCCCCATACCCAAGGTCATCTGGGTTTTCTCCTGTGTTATCTCCTAGGAACTTTATAGTTTTACACTTTACATTAGGATCTGTGATCAATTTTAGTTAATTTTTGGGGTGGATATAAGGTCCTCATTCCCTGTTTTTGCATGTGATGTCTGGTTGTTCCAGCACCATTTGTAGAAAGATTATCTTTGCTCCATTTTATTGCCTTTTTTCCTTGTCAAAGATCAGGTGTCTGTGTTTATGTGGGTCTGTTCCTGGACACCCTATTCCATCCTGTTGATCTCCATGTCTGTTCTTTCACCAGCACCCCACTGTCTTGATTACTGTAATTATGTAGCAAGTCTTGAAATTAGGCAGTGTCAGTCCTCAGACTTTGTCCTTAATATTGTGTGGATATTCTGGGCCTTAGCTTTCTCTGGACATGAAAGGATTTTGCCTCTGGAAGCTCAAGGAATCTATCCCATCCCCTTAGTTTATAAATTTAAAAAAAACCCCTAGATCTTTAAGAGTGAAACTGTCACAAGTCAGGTTTCTGTCCCAGCCAAGCTGCTGTTTGTATATACAGCACCATAATGAGCTCTGTTTCACAGTTGCTAATAGGCAGCTATGATTGTGCCATTGTTTATGTTTCTGTGGTCCTTCTATTTACATGTTTGGCCCCATGGTACTATAAGGCCTGCAATCTGATATTCTTGTATCATCTCAGAGATGTAGAAATGTTGTTCTCATTAGTGTGGTTTCAGAAACAACCTTAGTATAGAGAACACTTTCAAAGAAAGACTGTGCCAGATGAACTTTAAGATAGAATAACTTTGTCCTCATGGTAATTTTTGAAATGTGATTCTCTGGGTTAAATGTCCTATCCATACAGTATTTAGTTTTAGGATAAACATAGCATTTAACTTTGATTAAATAGAGAGTAGAAGTGAATTTAACTAGTGGAACTCAATTATTGGACTGATTAAACAAGAAATATATGTTGTCTATTTTAATCTGCTTAATTACTGAAACAAGCTTTTCTTTTAAAATTACTCCATTAGTCCAAAGAACAAAATCAATACATATTCAATTAATATTAATTATACAACAAATGCAAAAGTTGAGTCAGGTTTAGCACAGTCCAATACTGGGATTTTCTTACTGGTAAATTGAAAATTCATTTACTGAAGGAGAGAAGATGCTTTGGGTTACAGTCAGTCAGCACGAGCGCTCCACTCTGAATGTCAAGCCCATCTCAAACCTGTGGGGGGTGTGAATGCGTGCGAACCTCGGGTGGCCGCACAGAGGGGTCCTTTTCCCTCTGCTCCAAGAATAGAAAGTTAAAGACCTATCAAATGAATTGCAATGGTTTCTGGAAACTACTTTTGCAAAATTTGTTGCAGTGATGGAAGAGCAATAACCAGAAGATGTGGAATGAATTTTCCTCAGGCTATGTAAAAGTTCACAAGGGGAGGAGTGAGTCTGTGACAAGGGTGTCTGTGCTGCTATCACGCAGTCTCTGGGGGGCCACAGCCCGCAGCTCACTCTGTCCAGAGGGCCAGAACACCGTGCATAGCCGACTCACTTTGCCAGCCAGAATCCCCTGGTCACGGAGGCTGGAGAGGGGAGAAGGAGAGGCCGGGAGAGGCGCCCTTCCCAGGGCTGATCCGTGCTCCCCCGGTCAGGCTTGGCCTGAACCCGCAGGGACAGATTTGGCCTTGCAATCATAACGCTTTATATTGAAATACTGCTTTCCACTTTACAAAGCTTTTGAAAAATGTTCTTATTTAAATTGTATAACACTTCTTTCAGGATTTTATATATGAAGCTATTATTAACAGTAATTATTAATAATTATTAATGATGGTCAATTATTATAGGAACATATTAATATATTACATAATGATAAATGAATATTATAATTAATACATTTTCAATCTTTTAAAATAGTATTGGACATTAATAGTTCTTAATATTATTAATATTGACTATTAATTATAGTCCATAATCAACATATGTAAGTGTAAATTAAATAAGTTAAGAAAGAGGCTCAGAGAGGTGGGTATCAAGGGGCTCACGAATGGCAGAGCTGGAATTTGAACTGTGCTTGCCAATACGCTTTGAATCATGTGGAATATTTTTTACCAATGTCAGTCACGTTAACTTCGAACTGACCACGTATCTGCTCCTCAGCCTGCTGTTGTCCAGAGCCAAAATCATCAAGCACTTGACTTAGATGTCCCCGTAATTCACTCACTTATGTATTCATTCTTTAATCAACTATTTATGATTGCCTGTGATGGTCCCTGAGAAGGTAACAGTGCCAAGCTTTTGTGTGGTTCCCACCCCCTGGAGTTGGGAGGAAGCCCATCTAGGAGAGGTCCAGGAGTGAGGCCGGAATAGGGGTGCCCTGAGGAGGCGAGGGCAGGGCGATGGTGCTCCTACAGGGAGGGGCCCACCAGAGGAGTCAGGGAACCTGCAGGCGGCGTTGCTGAGGTCAATCCTCACGATAAGTGACAGGTGGCAAATGGGTTTCAAACACGAAGTCCTGGGGAGGGAAAATGACGTCCTTGGAGGAATGCACAGCACATGTAAGGGTTACGCATCTTGGCGCATCTGCCCTTTGCAGCAGCTGAGTGAGGATACGTCACTGTCCTGGGCCAGAGGTGCATGTGACCTTCGGGGGACAGCCCTGTTTGATCCAAGGGGGTGCCGGGCTCAGGAGGGCAATGTAATGTCTCCTCCCTCTGGAGTCAGACCTAAAGCCTACGTCTATCTGTCTCCATATACACCTTTATTTTCATAATACTGCATTATTATTAACCATGATTTATATCAAAATTCCCAAAGCCACAGTTTGCCTTGAAACAAGGTAAGAGCTCTGTTGTGGCCAATGACACCAGCCCCTAACATTATGAAGTGAGCCAAGGTGATTTATTCAGTGGGTCTTGACCACAGGGAGAGCTACACAGGCAGGATTTTAAGTCATTTCTGTGTCATAGAGTCTGGAAGTACAATAGAGCCTATGCGGGAAAGAAATAATTTCCCAGTCTGGTGCAACAATTCTCAGTGTACACTAATTTCACCCTTTTAATACTTCAGTATTATTCCATGACAAATGGACAGATAGGAAGAAGATGAATGCAGCATGTCTTTTAAATGCTTTGGTAACCATATCTTTGCACATAAAGACAGGTGGAGGGCTTCCTACCTATATTCCGATTTGCCCACCTTCCTCTCCAGCTCTCCTGGGCACATGTCAGCTGGGATGTGCCCCACAGATCCGAATCATCAAATTAGGTGCACCTTTCTCTAAAGGGAAACATGCATGCTCTGAAGATCAACCCTTAGAAGTAATGAAGGTAGAGAGAGAATAAATAGCCGTTAATCACATAGCATGACATTTAGATCATCTTTGATGCCTCAGTGCTCAAATTTCACAAAATGTTGCCTACGTCCTAAACACCCGTCTTCACACTTTTGTGTATGCCTTCCTGTTTCTCTGCACCCTGTGACACACCTCGTTGCATTATCTATTCTCCTGCTTTTAGATCAGCTCATATATCACTTATTTTTGCTACTCAATATCTGTTCAACCTCCTTCTACTAAAATGATAGTGTGTTGATGTTTCATGGGGGCTGCCTTATCAAGGCTCTTAAGCCATGAGGCCTGATGGAGCTGATTTCACGTCCAGGCCCCAGGTGGGGAAGACACGGGACTATGATTGGCCCAATCAGAATAATGCATTCCCCTGATTTTGTTCAGAGCCCATAAGCCACAAAGCGACTTGCGCTGGTTCTTTGTAAAATGTGCAGGTGTTCTGCCCGTTGTGTGTGAACTTGGAAGAGCTGTAGCATCGGAGGTGACAGGGCTGCTCTCATGCCCCAACACATGATCCAAAAATGAAGCAGCCCTCCCGAGGGGGGCCAGAAGAGTGGGTGAAAGCAACTGAGTCTCTGGACCCAGTCCTACCCCTGGCTGGGTATTAGGGTCCCTAGTCAGCAACATTCCCTTATTCGTTAAGCCAGTTTGGGTTGTGTTTTGGCCATTTTCCATTGACAAAACATTAACTGATCCGCTTTGCCAACCCTGCTAGGCAGAATAGATTGCTCTCTTCTCTGCATTCTCAAAATACTTTGTTTATAGCACTATTAGATCACTTATCAAATGGTTTATAGTTAGTTGTATGTGTCTCTAAGCCTCTGGAGAGCATTAACCATAGCTGATTCCTCTTTACATCTCCCCAGCCTTAAGCACAGTGCCTGGCACATGGTAGGTGCTCAATGAGGGTTCGTTCAATTAACAAGTTTACAGCTCTTCCTCTGTTAGCTTCAAATTGGTTTCCCTCTCTGTGTTTATAAGCTTCAGCTCGCATGGAATGAGAATGTATCAGTGCAATGTTTTAATGATTAAAATAATTAAAAGGCAACAGAGCTACATTATCGTGACAACTTCCTCAAAGATGAACCGAGTTAAAAACCATTAACCAATTACCATTGGAGGGAAACCAAATGTCGGAAGGTGTCAGTCGTTTGCCAAGAAATGTCACCATTGTTTTTTTAAGCATATTTTTCCAGACTTATATTATTTCAATCCTTTATGAGCACTGGAGACCTTTGAAAAAGGAAGTAGGAGTATTCTATTGATGAAAAGATAACTTTAAGGGATTTTAGAAGAGTAGAAATAGCAATCCCCGAGAGTACCTTCCACAGCCTTATAAAAATGCTACCAGCTGAATTATTATGGTATTTCTACTTTGTTTCAGAAAATCCACCCCTGCCAGGATTGAAAAACACCAGCCAATTAGCCGTCCAGACAGCATGAGTGCTTTCATCAGCCTTCAGATGTTTGCTGAATCCCTCACTTGTACCCATGCTGAGCAAAAACTCACTCATGGATCCCACGTGAATGTGATCGATAGGCCAGATTCATCACATTTTTACTCTGCTTGCTTGGTAAACCCAGGCACAGTGAGTTCACCACCACCGCCCTTACCATTTGTTTCATTGCAATTTTTACAATAATCCTTTCCCTTCCTTAAATGGAAGGAGAGACCATAGTAGACCTCTATCAATCATTTCTTGTCTCAAATGGAGTTCCTGGTGACTAAAGCCTACACGCGCTGCTTCTGGCTTTCCACAAATTACTGGCACGTCTGTCATTGCCTGGCTTCAGTAGTGCTTTTTACCACTAGGTAACAATGCTCTTGAATTTCACCTTGAAAGTGTCATCCCAGGAAGAGAATAAAGGGTCCTGGTGGATGCCGGACAATAGACTGCTTCTAATTCTGGGCTCTCTGTTCTCTGTGACACATGATCTTCCCTTGACCTCACAGGCTTTTTAAAGAGGAGAAATTGATATAGATAGTCTGTAAGAATCCAGATAATGTGAATATTTTCTGATTCTGTTTCACTTTTCTTTGAAAGGAAAGCATGCTAGTCAGTGTGCATAAAATGCAGTGAACTTCACTTAGGGAATGCACTCAGAATTTTTTGTTTCTTTTTGGCAATACAACTTTTTATTTTCTTACTAATTACTTTGCTCAGTTGTTAACTGGTGAGCATCTGCTTTTCTAAAGGTCTCTTTCTTGTTGTGGGAAGCAAGAAATACAATGATGTGCAGGAAGAAGAAATAGATATCTCATTGTCCTTACATCACAAAGAACTGTGCAAGTGTTAGAATCATCACTTGGAATTTGAATGAATTTTGAAATATTACCATATTAGCTGTTCTCTCCATTCTTGAACTCAAACTGTGTAATCTAGAGAATTTCTAGTGACTTCTGAAATCTCCACTCGGGCCCAATCTGGATTCTTAGAGGCTATGCTGCAGGAGGGCTCCACTGACACCCTGAGCCTTGGTCAGACACACCTTCTCTGTGGCCCCCTAGGCATGTGCCAGTCATTGGACTCTATTCTGTCTTCATGATTCATTGGATTAGGTCAATTTTCTACACTTTTTTGAGTTCCTTGAAGGCAAAGAACACACCATATTCCTCTTTGTATGGCCCAGACCCAGCCTAATGGGTAGCACATTATAGAAATCACAGTCAATGTAAAAGTAAGTTTAGACAAGACTTATTAGCAAAAGCCTAAAAAAGTAATGACTGACTTAAATAACAATGCAGAAGAATTCCCAGACATGTGCATGGTAAGTAGGAAACGGCCTGATCAGACCTGGGAGGAAGCAGAGGAGATGAAATGTCACCAAATGAAACGACTGCATTTGACAAGGAGGTAATGTACGTTTGTGAGTAAGGACTAGAATTAGCCCAATATGGCTAAGGAATGCTTCAAAGTTAGGTTAAGAGGAAATTATAGAAAAGCTGTGCGATCAGGCTAAGACTGTATGAATACATTCTGTGAACCAGGCTAAGTTTTTTATGAGTGTATTCTGTGGGCAATTCTACCTTGCATATACGTTAAAAATATATAAATAATCTTCCTGAGCCTCCATTTCCTCTAGTATAAAGTCAAGGAGTTAGAGTTCTAGGTGATGTTCAAGGTCTCCTGATGGTGCCTAATCCATGGTGCAGAGCTAGGCTGGCTGATGCCACGCGGACATCGCTTTGGAAAGTGGCTCCTCCTGGGCCAGGCTCAGCTGAGCTCACGATAATAATATAACTGCAGTTATCAGCTTGGCTCATTCATCTAGCTTCCTCTCCTAACCATCCTGGAGACACTTCTTTAACTCAGGACTTTATAAACACGCAGGAGAATTAGTTGAAACGGACCAAACACACTTTACTCAAGAGAGGCTGCCTACTACCCCGGGAAGAGCTGCTCACAGCTGGGAAGGCGCCGCCAGCCTGCAGGAGGGTGGGCAGAACTGTGTCAGGCACCAGGACCCCGCTCCAGAGCTGAGCCGACTTCAGGGCACAGGGATTCTGAGAAGGAACCAGGAGAAGCCAGAACACCAAGCAGGCAGTGCAGCTGTGGACTGGCCGGAGCTGAGGAAGGGGAGACCTGGAACGCTGAAATCACCAGGGCAGGGCCAAGAGCTCAGAAGTGCCCGGGACGCATGGACCCAGTGGGGCTGCGTCGCGTGGCTCTGTGGGTTTGTATCCCTAACCACTCTGCACGGCAGTTTCCACTTATGCCTCCCATCTACCTGAGCAGCTTGAAGGTCCCAAGCTACCTATGATAGTTCCGAGGCAAACTGACTCATCAGAGGTTCATTTTGGCCAGTAAGAAGGCCCTTTTGTCCAATAATTCACAGAAAGGCACTAACTGCTATTAACAGAAGCAATTTACATAACCCTTTGGCAAAAACTAAAAATGTAATGTAAACCTTCAGATATAAAACTATGTTCCCTACTGTAATTTGGACTCAAGATAAAGCTTTATGAGTGATGAGTCCTTTCGCCTGCCTCTTCTTTCACAAGACGGCTTGATTCAAACTCTCATTCACACATGTGGGATATAGTGCTACCCAAACGTCTAGAGTTAAGGTTTTTGAGCTCATGGCTTTTTATAGGAGCAACGGGGATAATAAACACACATATATAAACAGAACCAGCTTCACGAGCTTGCAACATGCACAAACAGCCCCGTAATCTGACGGATCCAATTTGAAATTCTTCATAATTTTTATAAAAGGGCCCTGTATTTTCATTTTGTACTAGGTTCTACAAGTTACGTAGTTGGTCTTATACATGTACATAAAGGGTAAATAGATGGGGGTCGGGAGGAGAAATTTGAGTGAAGTAAATTAATCTTGGGGATGGGGAAGGACTTTCGACTATATGCGGAGTGGTTGAACCATCATTTTTCTGCAAACTCACTGTTCTGCTTTATTCATTTGCTGTCAAGAGAAAGTTTCCATTCGATTATTAATAGAGAATGTAAATGCTCTAAAGCACAGAATTTTTAGGAGCTGCACTAAGATTAGCTTGCACACTTCATTAAATGGAGTCAACATTATTTATGTGGGTAACTTAAAAGAGATTAGAAAGCCACTTGTCCCTGAAAAGGTAGCGTATTTGTCAATAACCTTCCTTCCACTTCTTTCCATCATAAAGTCATGCCTAAGAACCAGCTAATCCTCGATGAAATACATGCCTAGTGTGCTACTCCCTCCAACATCTCCTAGTGTCAAGTTTATTCAAAGTAGCTGTCTGTAGACTTTGGGCCTGGATTGCAGAGTGACTATGGTTCATGCTGGTGTGATTGCAATGGGCCTGTTTTGAGGACCCTTTAGATGAACTTGAAGACACTATCAATCAGGGGCCTGACTCAGAGAATGCCATGCTCTCTAATTCCACTCAAATGGGCAGAAACCGTCACAGCTACAAGATGAGTCTTTTCTGGAAAGTAAATTGTTAGAAATCCTCTGAAACTCAGTGGTAACCCGATTATGTTAGCATTTTCTTTATTACATATGAGTGGTTTTCTGCCTTTCTATTATTCAGTTATTCTACATTTGGGCTTATGTTTTAAAAATTATACTTTCTTTCTGGATAAGGAAAACCATTGATTTCTGAACTATTAGACCTGGAAGAACTATTTGGGACCATTCACTTCATTGTTTTACAAATTTTCAAGTATTTGGGTAGTAGCTTCACTTTTTTTAACCATGTTTTTATTACCCATACATAGTACAATTATTTCTTAATATTACTTAAAAGCAGCTAAGCTTTTATGTTAAATAAATTTAGTCTCCTTTTAAGCAATAACATCCATTAAATCTTGGATTTAATAAGCTAGTTTTATGCTTTCAAAGCATGCATACACACATATGTGTGTGTAACTGTTTTTTCCTAAAGTTAGTCTATGAGACCTGAAAGTGGTTCATGCACCTCGCTAATAAAAATGCTGCAATCTCAGGTGTGGAGGTGCCATCCGAACCTCTCTTGGTACAATGAGCCAATGAAAGCGGAGTGAGCATATTAGAATAAATAAAATATTAACCTAAGGCCCAATGGAAAATCACAAGCTTAAAAAAAAAAATAAATCTGAAAATCCTTCTCTCCAATTTCCTACCTCTACCTCTTTGGCAAAGTTACTTAAAGTTCCTGAACCTCAGTGTCCTCGTATGTGGAACTGGAATTAACCACCCACCTAGCTCGTGTGGCATTTCTGAGCACTGAACGAGCCCAGGCAGGAGGATTGGAGGTGATGGGGTGATAATGACAGATTACATGTGGCCTGGTCGAAACTACGGATATTATTCCAAGTGACATAGAAAGCCACCATCCAAGGTCACAAGGGTCATTATTGACAGACTATGAGCAAAACCAACCTTTCCTAACTCTTAATCCAATGACCTTGGTGCAGAATTAAATAAGTTAATTAGATGCTGAAGAAACTTCGCTAGCCTCAAGGCTCTGTCTTCAAAGCATTTGGTTTCTGTAAGGCTCTCACGTGCCGATGGTGTTCATAGAGCGCCGATAACATTTTGTCCTGATGAAAATGCATGAATACATATTGCATAACAATCATTGATTCTATAATTCTTTTCCATAATTCTGGTTGCTTCCTTGCAATTTATCTCTTCACAAAAGGTGGAACGATTGGTTTGTTCCTGATTTTTCCTTTCTGTCTAACATATGGTTCTGTTTAAATGTGTCCATGTTTGCAACTTACAGTTGACATTTTTGGCACTCAGAATAGTATCTTGCAATTATACTTAGCTTAGAAAGAAGGGTTTGCTTTAACAGCAGAATGCATGAAATAAAAAAGTTCAAGTCAAATTTATTGGCTGTTGAGAGCCCTCGAGAATGTAGACGTCTGGTCTGGAGGAACTCAATGGATTTCTGTTCTTGGTACATGCACCCACTTATGTGTTCGTGTCCCACCCCCATCCTCATGGCCATTACATGAAAGTATCTGAGTGTTGTACAAGGCTAAAGCTTTTTGTGTTAATCTATCCCATATGGAGTAGGTATTGAAAAGACAACAAATTCACTCAAGACTTGGGGACAAGCATGTATTTGTAACATGGGGACATTGTCAAGGGACTTACATAGCAGAGAATAAGGGGAAAAAAAAAAAAGAAAACAGGGCATATGAAAAGTAGAAGAGTACCTTCCAGGCTAGACAGAATTGCTTAGACAGAATTGCTTGTGAGGATTACAGACCCCTGCTCTGGTCATCGTGGACATTCACAAACCCTGGAGGAAACTGACAAAGGAAGGGCTCTGTTCCTGCCCCTCTGTGCCCATGAGACACAGATTTTCTCCTTTCTGGGTCTAACTGTAGAAATCACACCCAGGAATAGCAATGATTCAGTGAAACTCAATAGTGTCCCAGCAACAGATCCTAGACACATGGAAATTAATGAAACACAGGGATTCTGCAAAAGTAGCAAAAACACACATGCAGAACTCTTTGTAATTTAAGCAAAACGATTTTATATTTTAGGTACTGAATTTTAAGCAAATGAGAGATGTTGAAAGATCTCGACGGTTGGAATATTTATAGCAAAAGCAAGAAATGATCGGGTCAGTCACCACGTATGAACAAACAGTGGAGATCTGGGATGCGTCTGGTGTGACAGAAGTGTCTGAAGCGAGTCGGGAACCCAAGATATTTGTGCAGCTGACCCCGGGCCAAGGATAGATTCATTCTCTGGGAGGGAGGAAGTGGAGGTTATCAGCAAAACACCAGGTAGACTGGGTTATTTCTCTAATGTCTTACATACAGTTTTGCTTGTTCATTCGATTTAAAATAGCTTATTATAAAACGTGGATATATTTCTTCTGGGTGATCCTGCCCTTTATTTGTCCTTACACAGCTCTTAAAGGACTCTTTCTGGCGATATAATCCTATCACCTATTAATGTAGAGCTCTTACACAGAATGAGCCCAAGCAAAGCCTAGAAAGCCATTTATCAAGTGGAATGCATGCCCCAGTAGGTTTGTGAAGAGAGGGGGTTTTGGTTTGATGATGTCTAAATTCTCTTTTGGCTCTGAGACTATTATTTTATTAGAAATCCCTGACTTCACCTAGCAACACTACTAACCTGATTGTACTCTACCCTCTGCCCAGATGGGTGACCTGGTAGGGGACAGCCCTCTGAGTCATAAGGATGGACCCATTCTTCTAGTTCACAAATTTCTATCTAGCAAATACTGAGTACCTACTATGAGCCAGGGACATATTGTGAGAAAAATAAACCTAATCTTTGTTTCCATGGAGTTTACAGGTTAGAGAAGGGAAGCAAATGATACTCAAATAACTACAGTGAAAAGTATGCACATAGGGTGGATATAAGAAGTTGGAAGGACAAGAACATGATCCTATGAAGCACATAATAAAGGAACCGAACTCAGATTAGGCAGTCAGGGAAGGCTTCTTGGAGGAGGTGATATTTCATCCAACATCTGAAGAATAGAAGGACGAACTAGGGAAAGGAGGACATGAGTTTCTGGAGAATGAAACAGCTATGCCCCAAAGAAGAATGCAACATTAAAAAACTAAAAGAAGGCCAGTGGTCGAGACAAGGGGGTGAGGGAAGCATGCTGGTGCAGGAGCTTCTCAAGACTCGATGGGGGTGGGTGGGGGGTGGCAGGTTGAAGGCTCTGCTTTTCATCCCAAATGACAAAGCAGACACTGAAGGTGGCCATGATCAAATTTGAATTTGAAAACCTCAATCGGCATCTCTTTACCTGGAAATAGCCAAACAGAAACAGTTTTTTAATCAATTCTAGTATATACTCCCTTGTACTTTTGAGACAGTTCTCAAAAAATCTTCATTGCTCAGTGCCTGTTCTGCATATCAACTGCTGGACTCTGCACGTTACAACCGAGGCCTTGCGGCTGCTGCCAACTAGTTTCCAGGCCATTCTGTGCCAAAGAGCTTCTTTAATTTCCTGGAAAAGTAGAGGTCACTGGGAAAAAGCCAGGCAATGATAGAAAGGTGTCTAAACAGTCAAAAAAGACTGCACTTGTTGGGGGGAAAGGACAGAAATTATCAAAATGTAACACAGAAAAACAGAGATGTTGAAAATATGAAAATATTACATAGAGAGAGAGCAAAGATAAAATATCTCTTATGCATCCAGCTGGGGCTTCTGAAGGAGATGAGAAAGAAGATACAAGGGATACAATCTTTAAGCAGAAAATGGATGGGTTTTTCATACATGATTGAATACAACATTCTACAGGTTTGAGAAGGATGCTGAATCCCCTCAAAAATACAAAAAGAAATACACACCTAGACAGAATATATTAAAATATAGAATGCCTAAGACAAGAAGAAAATGCTAAAAGCAACCAGAAATAAAAAGACAATTAACTTCAGTGGAATCGATACTCAGGGAACTTCTCAGTAGAAATGATGGAAGCCTGAACACAGTGGAATAACATCGAAACACCAGGAGAAAATGAATGTCAACCTCAGATAGTATATGAAGTCAAAATAGCTTTCAAAAGTTAAGACAAAATAATGTTTTAAACAACAATAAAAACCATTTTAAAAGTAACAAAAACTGAAATAATGAAACTCTGAAGGATATGTATAAGATATAAGGAAAATAAAAGGGCTGAAATGCATTAGGAATACTTTCTAATGGAAGTCATAGGTGTGAGGATTAATCCATGTTTGTAGGACTCTTGCTTGTTTACACTGTTGCCATGTGATAAGACTCAAGACAATGAAGGAGAAAAAAAAATCCTTGTGGGGAAGACCAAGAATTTGTTTTGAGACCTGTTGAGCTTCAGGTGCCTTTGAATGATCCATGTGCAAATGCCAAGGACCCAATTGTATCTATGGATCCCAAACTCATGAGAGATACCTGGGTTGGAGATAAAATATGATTAAAGTGCATGTAAACAGTTACTGGAATAACAGGCATTGGCGAGATCACCCCAGGAAGGGAGGTAAAATGGAAAGGAAATAAGGCAGGACTTAGCATTGGGGAACCCAACATTTAGTTTAGTAACAAATCTTGCCTGTGCATTGAAAATTCGAATTTAGTTTTCTAAAGTGATTTTCACTTCTAAATGGTTCAGGTTATATTAATATATTTCTGTATCTAAATGTTAATCCCAATTTCTTTCCACAAGGTGGTGTTGAGCCAAACATTGCTCTAGAGTCAGTCCATGGAGCTCCTTAAATCAGACACAAATATAAAGTATTACATTATTGGAAATCGCTAGTCAAATCAATGAGCCTTAATCGTATTAATAAAACACATTAAAGAACTGGAAAAAACAGACTGCATTTGGAGAAGTTTAATTAACCAATGAAAAGACCTTTGGGAGCATGAGCAGCGGGATGGACAGGAGAAGGGGCACCCGGTGTCTAGCGCCACCCTAAACAGAGCTCTCAGCCTCTGTGGGCTCCCTCTTACTTCGCTGTAAAATAGGATTTGTTCACTTACGTACCACTTACGTTCTGTCCCATTTTGAACCATGTGCCATGTACCAAATCCTGTGCTAAGCTCTGGGGATATAAAGATGAAGTGTGAGGACAGCGTTCAAGTCACTTGAATTCTCCTTGGGGAGGAGAGGGTCCAGTGCTTTTCCAGAACTGAGCGCACTCCAGGCTCCGGGCTGGTGCTTTCGAGGACATTCCGTCATTGAATCCTCACCATGAGCAGGTCAGGTCGTCAGCTTCCTAGCCCTGCCTTTAGAGAGGAAGCACAGCCAGCTTTCACACCCAGGTCTGTGTGGTTCCAAACCCCTTGTTATGTCCACTGTAACACACTGTAAGCAAGTGATCACAGAGCCAAGTGGGGAGCGTCTCAGAGGAGGTCCGCGGGAAGGGTTCCGGGCGCGGAGTGGGCAGGCACTAGGAAGAAGGTCACTGCCTCTCTGCAGGGCTGTCCCAAGGGCCGCATACGGGGATGGACCAGAAGGTGCTTTGTAAACTAAAGATCACTGCATAAATATAAGGGACTACTGTAACCCACATACCGGATCGGCTGTGCTAGGGTGCGAGGAAGTCAGGGTGAGGGATACAGGTTGGGACTGTGGCTAAGTCATTCATGCCTTTCTAGGACTTTCTTGGTGTTTGCTCAGCGACAGGGGTGAATCTGCCAGCCAGCCATTTCACACGTTCTAGATGGACCCCAGTGCCTGTCAGCTGTGGGGAACATTCCTGGGTGCTGAGTGCTGGAACGGCATTAGGGTTTTATCTCTAAACTGAAAGGGAAGGGATTGATTTAGCCTGGAGAGCTCCCAAGGCACATACCCCACCCTGCCCTGGTACTCAGATCCCAGAGGTTGGAGCAGAGGGCCCCCACCCAATCCTCAGCTTTTCCTGGTGGCACAGCCTGCAGAGATAAGAGCCGGTGAGCGGTGGGCTGAGCCAGGTCTCCACCTTGTCACGGGGGTCAGGGAGAAGGATGGCGTGGAGGCAAGACTGTTTAAAATTACAGGGATTTTCCAGGCTGTGGGGCAGGGCTGGGTGGATTGCAAACAGCTGTGTTCAGTAGCGAGCGAGTGCCGGTCAGACTGCATGACCCAACTCAGTCCTGCAGGAGGAATTTGTGGCCAGGGCAGGGGCTGAGATTCCCGCACTGACCGTTCCTGTGGGTCCTGTGGGTGCTGTCTGCATGAATCTATGTTAGCGTGGGGAGCACCCTTATTTCTCCTGCGTTAGAAGGTCTGCCGTCTCATTATAGGCTCATATACCAACTCCCAACATCAGGAAGGTTTTTTTTTTTAATTCTGCCTTTCTTTTGAGCGAAGGTTGGGGGTGCTGGGATGGTTAGAGGGAGGCTGCCTGGGAGGGAGAGTGGCTTCCCAAGGTGCCCCTGTGGAGAGAAGTAGGTTTTTGGGAGAGGCATCAGATTGGCTTGGCGATTTAGGGAAACATGGAGGGGAGTCTGAGGACTCTTCCTGGGCCCATGGACTCGCCCTCTGAGCGCTGCAGGCACAGAATGGCCATCTCTTTGAGTAGCTCTGGCTGCTCAGCTGTGACCCCAGCACATGGCACAGCCAGTGGGGGGACCCCTGGGTCTGAGGTCACTGTGGGAATGGACACTGCACTTGGCCGCACGGGCCTGCGGTTGTATGAAGAATTCTGTATGTTGGTAAGCAAATGCTACAGTAAACACAAAAAATCCTATTGTTGATCCAAGTGTGTTTCAGTAAAACTGCAAGACAGAGTTTCCATTTTTGAGGGCCTGCTCTGTGGCAGTATGCCCACTCACACTCACACCGGAGTTGTCCTTTTTCATCAAGTGGATGGGTCAGTATGGGTTATTTGGATATAACATTCCAAACTTCTCTGAAAGGAAGGGCCAACAGTGTCACTTGCAAATGGTCAGCATGACCAGAGACCTTTTTTCAGAAGCGGTGCATGTACACCACAGCTCAGGCTCACACAGGCTTCCTCCATGTGCTGATTTAAGAAAATCACTCGGAGATCTTTCAGTTTTACTTTTGCAAGGGCTTTGCAGTTGCAGACAAAGGGTTATTTTCATGTCTGTCTTCAGCATTATTATTATAAGAAATTAATATCATCTACCTTATCTAGGAATGCTTTACGGGTCATGACCTGACCTGAACCATGAACCCAAAACTGAATTGAACCACATTAATTTACAAAACCATCCCCTGAAACTGAAACCACATAGTGATTTTAACTGAAATGTATACTGAAACAATGTCTTCTACACACTTGACTTGGCTTGATATATTTCTAAAGCTAATTAAGGTATGTAAAACATTTGAACCATTGGTCACCAGAACTTTATTTGTAATATGAGTCAAAGCACATGCAGTGTGGTCAAAATAATTAAACAAGAGAAAAACCACACCAGACCTGAATATGACTGAGCAATTGACTCCCTAGATGGTTCCTGGACAGGAGAGGCCGGCAGAGCGGGAGGTGCTGGTGAGGATGTGGTGTGGGTGCAAGAGTCTGGCCTCTGGGGGGCTGCCCGAGGGCTGCGAGGGTTGGAAGGGGCAAGACTGAGCTGGGCAGCTGGGGACCAGGCTCTCGGGGAGGGAGAGACAGGGAAGGAGTAAAGAGCCCCCTTCCGGGTGTGCTCCGCAAACAGACTGAAACTCCCTCTAAAACAGATGGGAAGAGACCTGCCAGTCCTAAGGGACCCCATGCACTGATAAAATAATTCACAACTGATATGGTAACCTCCCTTGGTTCACTCCACACTGGGTGCTGCTTTTAGTCTGGCATCTACATTTGTGTCTCATCCAGATTGGGCTGCCCGGGGGAGGAAAAAGAGAAGAAACTAGAAGCCCACTGCCTCTGGGCTCCTGGGCAGGTATCACTGTTCCACTATTGGCTGAGCTTCCCCAGGATGCCAGTGCCCCATGAGGTCTGTGCCCTGTGTCCACGGCTGCATGCACGCATCCTTTCCACCTGGCCCCTGCTTCTCCTCCTGCATGTAGCCCAGCAGATGGTGCATGCCACCCTTGACACCATCCCACCTTGGCCTGCGGCACATTACTAGTCTCTTTCCCCAGTACTGCAGGGTCCTGCCTCCCAGCCACCAGTTCTACCCTCTGTCACCCTGCTTTCCCACCTTAGAACAGACCTTCTCTCAAAAGACGCCTCCTGTTCAAATTACCATCTCATCTTCCCTTTATTTCTGAGCACCTGTGCTAGTTCCTAGGGCTGCCATGACAAAGTTGTACAATCTGGGTGACTCAAAACAACAGAAACTTGTTTTCTCACCATTTTAGAAGTACAAAACCATGGTGGCAGCAGGGTTATGCTCCCCCAGAAACCTGTAGAGAAATGGTATGCATTAAACTGCAGCCCCCCAAATTGTACGTTGAAGTCCTACCTCCCTGGACCTCAGAATGTAACCTTATTTAAAATATGGTCATTGAGGATGTAATTAGTTAAGGTGACTAAGGTGGCCCTCCTCCAGTATGACTGGTGTCCTTATAAAAGGTGAAAATTGGACACAGATGGGCCCCATGTGAGGAGGACGCCGTGTGAGGGTGAAGGCTGGGATTAGAGGATGTGTCTGCAAGTCAGGGAGAAACAAAAAATGCCCACAGCTATGGCGGCTGAGAGACAGGCCTGGGGTGCATCCCCCCTCCAGACTTCAGAGGGAGCAGGGCCCCTCCCACACCTGGATCTCAGGCTTGCATCCTCCAGCTCCGGGAGACAGCAAGCCACTGAGCTGCGGTACCCCCTGACTGCAGCCCCAGGGACCAGTGGAAGGGGAACCCAGCCCTGCCTCCTACCAGCTGTGCTGGCTGCCAGGACGCTTTGGGGCCCCTGCTTCGCACTGCACACGCTCCAGTCCCCACCTTTGTCACCACAGGGTCCCCCCGTGTGCCTGTGTGCTCAGATGGCATCGTGTGAGGGCCCCCTAAGGGCTTCATCTTAACCCGATTACACCTGTAAAGTCCCACTTCCACGGAAGATCGCAGTCGCAGTTCTACCTGGGGGACACAACTACCTCCCGGCCCCTTGAGAGGCTAAGGACTCCCGGGCCCTGTTCCCGGGTCCTGGTCCCACGCCCCACGCGCAGCGAGCTGCATCCCACCTCAGGTGCCCAGAGGTGGGACGCACCGTGGTCCCTTCTCCCGTCTAATTTCCTCAGGTGCACTTTCCCTCCCTAACAGGGATAGGGGTGCCCACGGACCCCAGCCACGGGAACTAGCAGCCCGCACGGCCCACCAACCTGGCGTGGAGGCCCAGGGCGCCCCCTCTTGGTCTTTAAATCTCCCCCGCCTCACTTCCCAGGCTTCCGAGCTCTCGGCCTCCGCAGACTCTGCTGTGCACGCCGCTGCCCCGGCGGGGCCCGGGTGCAAGGAGTGGGGCCACCCCCTTCTCCAGCCCCTCTGAGCCCTGGGGCCCTGGGGCTTAGGCGTCACCAGGGCTGGCACCGAGTCAAAACATAACAGCTTTGGAACAGTGGACGGTCATGACTGGGACCTTGTAAATTTTCAGAGAGTGAGAATGAAGCAGGGCCTGACTGTGGTCTTGTTACCCCACCTTGAGAGCCGGGCCCCGAGACATGCTCACCATGCCTGGCTTCAGGTGGACCCTGGGGCGGCAGAGTAATTCTGGGCGCTGTGAAGGGGAGGGGCCTGTGGCTGTGGGCGCACGCTGACCACCCTTGCTGCCTCTCCCCAGTGGGGTCTCTGTGCAGGCGGAGGGGGACCCAGGCTACAAGGCTAATGTCCAGCCCCCGAAATCTGGGCTGGAGCGAGGGTGGCCGGCAGCCCGGGGGCCAGCGTGGGGGCGGATCATCCCGCCCAGAGCCCCACTCCGGGGGCTCCGCAAGGACTAGGTGCGCTTTCAACAGAGCTGGGATTCAAAACCTTCCTGGCACACCAGGAACATTTAAGCCCAAAGGACTGGAAATAATATCTTTAAAATTATAAGGAAGTAACATCATTTTGAGACGGGTTCTTTAAAACGGTGAAGGATGGCAATAAGTTTACGACATGTGGTGCTGTACATATATGCCCATAACCCACGTCATTTTGACAGGGGCTTGTGCAGTTAAAAAATAAAAAGGCAATGATTTGGGTAACTGAAAATTTGCTTGGACTACTATAGGATAATAAAAATGAATAACAATGGGTTGCTTCAATTTCTTTTCATTTCTAGTTCAGAGCAGGAAATGAGACAGCACATTAGGTCAATGGTTATGAACTAATTAAAAAGCAAACACCCAAAAGCAATTCTATTTTTAAATAGGTTATACACAGAATATGCAGTAGCCAACTCTACATGTCCGTGAACTTCCAGGCTTATGACACGGGGGCTAAGCTAGTTATCCTGGGTTTGAATCCTAGTTCTTGTATTTATTAGCCAGGCAATCTGCTTACACTTTTTGAATCTTGGTTTACTCATCTGTCATATACATATAGTAATAAATAATCTCACAGGCTTTTGCTAAAATGTTACTGGGAAGCCTTTGTTGGCACACTGTGTGCCCTGCCAGCCAGATGATCTGTGTCCGGTGTTTTTTATCTGCATCTGACTTCAGACTGGGGGAAGCCAGAAAGAAAAAGTCTCACTGAAAATTGAAATCAGCTGGTTGGAACCTCGCCCCAAATTCTAGGAATTCCTTGGTTTGCCACATGGCTTCTTCATTACCTGCGCATGGGCATTGTTCGCCTCTCCTGAAGCTGCCTGGGCACCTGGAGGAAAAAGCTCATTCCGTGTCCTTTGAAAGGCCACCCTGAGCTAATGGACATGCATGCATGCCGGTGCTGGGCCGTGGAAGGCCGGCGATGACGGAATGAAAAATGAGGGAGGCTGGAGCCAGAGCAGGTCATTTCAAGGGCAGAGCTCAACTTCTGAGCCGCGGCAGCAAGAGGCCTGCTTTGCACCCAAGTCCCCTTGGTTTGCTCTCTTAGTAGAAGGTGCATCTGGCCCCGGGAGCCCCTGCCTCTGACATCACATGGAGGGGATACCCTGAGGGCACTCTGGGCTTTTCCTGCAGCCCACTCCCAGGCATATCCCTGGAAAATGGGGACCCATGCCTAGCGCTGGGAAAGCCCTTGTTTCTTGAAAATACTTGATCAGCTTATCCTGTCTTCACTGAGATTGCATCATCAGCACAGAAAGCATTTGTATCTATGAAGCGTAGTTAGCAGAGTGAACTATTTCTGCTGCCTTTATTGAGGTTTCCTGAGGCCTTGTGCTAATAATGGATTCGAGTGAGACCTGATGGCAGTTGGGACAAATGGAATCCAAAGCTCGGCTCCTGCCTGCAGGCTCCCTGTACCCTACTGACAGTCCTTGCTAATTGGCGGAGCATAGTGATCAGCGCTGTGCAAGCTCTTTCGCAGGGGCTGTTTCACTTCACTCAGGTCAGTGTGTCATTCTTGAGAGGACCGGTGAAGGCGAGCTGAAATAATATTCACAAGACAGAAGCTAGTTATTTTCCATTCTTTAGGGGGAGCAGACTCAGATTAGGGGATGCAGTATGGTGTGGGGCACTCCTGCTTGCCCAGACATCTCTTCTCTGCTCTATGCTGCTCCAGGAGCTTTGTCAATGATTTACCACTGAACCCTTTTAGCAGTCCTGTGCGGTGGTATCACTTTTTCACTTCCTAGATGAGGAAACTGGGGTTTGCACTGCTTATGCCATACGCCGGGGGCTACACACGATCAGTTTATAGTCGAGCTGGGATTGACACTTGGAGCTTGGAGCTCCATATGTGGTTTTGTTTGAATGATACTGGATCACATATCAATAGGGGTTCCCTAAAAATATCTACTCCCAAGATGGATATAATAACATCTGACCTGGAAGAAGAAAAGGCTTGTCAAATCTGATGGAAGTTGATGACCATTGTGCTGTGACCACTGTGTTTTATGTTATTTTAATGACAAAAGCCCTGATTTTGGATTGTCCTGGATCTGGTGCCACTGCGGATAAGCTGCAGGAAGAGAAAAGCAAGTCCTACGTGGACTGGGAGAAGGGGAGGGAGCAAAGGGGGTGTGGGCTTCCCCGACAGTGTGTGGCTTTGAGACCATGGTCCGGTGCTGCAGAAGGAGACAGGCCTGCGAGGCTCTGAATTCCTGCCTGATTGCCAAATGCTTCGCTGAGCATCCAGTGGCCCCAGGGCTGAGCTCAGTGCTGAGGGAAGTTGGTATTTAGGGCCACTCCTGGCCTCCAGGAGCTTACACCCTACGTCCCCGCAGAAGCTGGGAATCCATGCAGACCAGCTGGGCGATTTCACCCGCACCATGTGTTTGGGTGCCCACGCCTTCTCATCTGTACCTGCTTCACAGATAGCGTCTCTGCTTAGCTGTCCCGCTAGGAGAGGGCGCCTTGGCCGAATCAGGTCTGATCAGGCACTGCTGTTGGCCTTTACACATATCGGTTATTAGATCCAGGTGGTGTGTTCTTCTATAATATCTAAAAAGAACCAAGACACTATTCAACATATAATGTTCTATATGATGGAATATTATAAAACCTTTGAAATTGAATTTGAAGTACCATTTGTTATACTGGAAGTTAAAATGAAATAGGGCCCCAAAGCTGGATATGCATAAATAGTATGTAATTACATACAAATATTTCATACATGCATCTCAGACCACAAATCTGGAGGTACATGGAATGTCGATTTCCTTATTGTCTATGACATTTCTTATTATCTGGTTGAAGTTCACTTCCCCAGGGGGCACAGGACACAGCCCTCCCCCTTCGCAGGTTTGCTCCTCTTTGCCAGGTTGTTAACACTTTGGGGTCTTGCTGAGGTCTTGGGGGTGATGCAGAGCAGAGTTCTGGAGCTCTGACTCATAGAGCTGCTGCTGAGATGTGAGCACCCCCAGCCCCAGGACCCTTACAGCCCCGAGGCCCATGCCGCTCACAGTCTGTGCAGGACCAGAGCTCCTGAGGTTCAGGTGGGAGGCATCTCTGGGCCGCTTTGCCCTGCAGATGTAGCATGTGCTCTTTGTTCCGTCAGGGAGTGAGGTGCAGAGCCCATAGACCTCTCTTCTCACCAATTTCTTTCTTTTGTATCATTCGGGGGAAGTTGTTCTTCATGCATGCTTCTGGCCAAGATGCTTCATATATCCCATGCCCTCTGATGTGACCTGAGCGTTTGGAAAGAGAACCCAGGAAGGGTCCATGTGGGCGTTACTCAGAGTCCCTTAGTGTGTTGGTAGTGATCACCCCACCAACATGCCAGTGAAGATGGAAAAAGAAAGTAAAGATGGAGACACAAACTGCATGGGCTTATAGCTGTATCTCTGCACTTACAAATCTGCAGATCTGAATTCCTATGTATTTCCGACTCTGCCTTTATCTTGAAATAAATACACCAAAGTGTTAGCACTGGTCCTTTCTAGATGGTAGGCTTCTCAACGATTTTAATGTTCAAAAATTCCTGTATAAAATAATTACTAAGGACAAGAATAAATAAATAATGCTATTTTGTAAAATGATGAGCATAGACATGTTTTAAGTTAGTATAGGAGCCTCAAAGATTAGGGTGTTTGAAAGGGTAACATGCAGGAATGCGCTGCCACTTGCTGTCTTCAGCAGAGGCCAAGGATCAAATTCTGTTTTCCTGAAGAATGGCAGATTGATTTCTCCCGGTGCATTTATACACTTAGATATGAATAAGTAACGTAAACAGGCAATGTGAGAGCCCACCTCTATTATTGCTTCAAATAATCTATGCAGAGGACTATTATGTCTCTCCAAACGGGTTCCATGACATTTGATTTTAACCATGACATTTTTGTTCACCCAAAGTGTGTAATTTCACATATTACTTGATCTAAAAACTGGAAGATGAGCCTCAGCTCTGGCTGCTTATGGGAACCCCCCATAGGTAGGAACCTAAAAAGTGGAACATCCCTTTTCATTCAGGCTTCTGGAATTCCTCCCAATAGTCTTTGAAACTACTGGGTAAAATAGGTCACCAGCACAGTTGTAGAAATACACGAACATAGGAGAAATAGGAAAGCACATAAAACTTTAACAGCCTAGTGACTCGGCGTGCTCCTCCTTGCATCTTTTCCTGGATGGATGCACGGTCTTCCGACTGGCTCCCTTCCTCTCTAGTCTCATTTCCCCACATGTGTTTGTCCGTCTTGGAGCTGCTACCATTTCTCTGACATGTACATCTGATCGTGATGCTCCCACGGCTTGGCTCTCCACTGCTTACTGGGTAAAGCTGACCACAAGGCAGGATGCAAGGGACCTCCATTGGAAGTGTCTCCGCACAAGATATGCAGATGACTAACTTAGCAAGCATATCAAAAGATGCTTCAGCATCAGTGGTCACCGGGGAAATGTAGATCAAAGCGACAAGCTACCCCTTCACAGCTATGAGGAGGGCACTGATAATAATAATAATAATGGTCACAACAACAGGGAGCAGCTAGTGTGGATGAAGGTGTAGAGAAAGCAGGGCCCTCGTGCACTGCTGGTGGGAATGTGAAACAACCGCAGCTGCTGTGGGAAGGACTTTGGCAGACCCTCAGTAGGTTAAATATAGACTATCATATGACACGGCAATTCCATTGCTAGGTATATAGTCAGAAGAATTGAAAACAGGTGTTCAAACAAAACTGTATGCGATCCTCACAGTGGCACTGTTCATCATAGCCAAAATGCAGGAACAGCAAAAGTGACTATCGCTATCCATACAATGGAATATTATTCAGCCATAAAAGCTAAAGAAGGATATGTGCTACAATATCATGTACTTTGCAAAGCGTGCCGTGCACAAGAAGCCAGGCATAAAAGGACACCTATTGTATGATTTCATCTAAATGAAGTGTCCAGAACAGGCGAATCGGAGACAGAAAACAGACTAGTGATTGCCAGGGGCAGTGTGGGAGGTGGGGGACGCTGGGGGATGGGGTTACTGCTCAACAGACACAAAGGATGATGTGGGGGGATGAAAAACGTTTTGCAGCCAGAGAGGGGTGATGGTTGCACAGCACTGTGGATGTGCTAAATACCCCTGAAGTGCACATTATAAAATTGCTAAAATGGCAATTTTTCTGTTGCATGTGCTTTTCTATAATAACACAACATGGTTTAGAGGCTTTCGTATCTGAATGCAGCTTTGTTTTTAGATTTCTTCTACTCCAGCCCTGTCCTCTGCGGGCAGGCCAGGCCAAATGCTCACTGTCCATGGAACAGACACGCTCGTTCACACCTTCTTTTCTGCGCTTACACTCTGCCCTGTGCATAAACTTGTGGTCCCTGCCTTTTCCTTCTCTGCCTGGCTAATGCTCACTGGAGCATGCATTCGTGTTTCAAGATGGAACTTACTCTCCTTGACGAAGTCTTGCCTGAACTGCTCAAAGAAGACATTGTGCTCCCTCTACAACTGTGTGGGCACATGATATTGTTAAGGTTTCAAAGAGTGTGTAACAAAACCACCCCAAAGCTTAGTGGCTTAAAACAATGACAACATTTATTTCACTGAAAAATCTGCTCCATTAGGCCACAGATGGGGCAACTTAGGGCTGGGATCATTGAAAACCTCACCCACTCATAAGTCTGATGACTAATGTGGCCATTGGCTACAGCCTAAGCTGGGCACTGTATCTGGCACCGAGCCATGAAGCCTGAACTCCCTTACAGCATGGCAGCTGGGCTCCCAGGGCAGGACACAGCCAGAGAGGCAAGCAGAGCTGAATTATCATTAATACCCCAGTTCATGAGTCACAAGGCATCACTTTTGCCCCATTCTATTGGAAGTGAGACGCTAAAGCCAACCCACATTCATAAGGAGGTGAATTAAACTTCATGTTTTATAAGCAGGGTGTACTTATGAGCATGTTTTAAAATACCTCAAATATTCTCCTCATCAAAGACAGTGACACCCACCCTGGCCCCCCAAAGTATTCCTTACTTCCACTATAAATTCTTCTTAATTCTCATTTTGTGTCTTATCTTTTCTAGAGTGTTAGTTTCCTGAGATGGTATCAGTTTTGCTCAGTAATATGTTATCAGCATGTAGCACTCTGCCGAAGTTTATTGCATGAACAAATAATACTTTAGTACAATGGCTTGTTTACTAGATTTTCCCTGTCTGCTATAAGCTGAGAGCAGGAATTGTGTCTTACATAGCTCATAATCTATGCACTAGGCATGGCAGCATCCAACACAGAGCAAGGGCAGCAGTTACTTGTAAAAGAAATTAATCAGCGCTTGGATTGATGATGGCTTTGTTAGCTGGGAATATATGTGTGTTTGTATATGTAGGTGCTTTTGAAAGACTTTACGTCAGCTAACCTTGATGAAGGCAGACATTTATTTCTGTTACAACTCTACATTCAGGGCAGGGAAAGTAAAGCATAGTACATATTCAGTCTTTCATTCAATTGACTAATTAAATCAATCAATGAATTAATTTGTAGCTTGTACTTATATAGAGGATTAAATTGATAGATATTGATTGTCCAGTGGCTACACCTTATGTTCTACTGGATACATTCTATTGTAGTTTGATATTTGTTCAGCAACTGTTTTTTTTTTTTTTCAAATATTAACTCAGGTTCAGTGATCAGACTTGAGTAGTTCCCAAACAAAGTTGATTTTGCCCCCAGGAGCTATTTGGCCCTGAATGCACAGCCTAAGAAACAAGGGTGTCGGCCCAGGTGGCAGGCTGGGCTTTCCCGTCTTGCAGATGTGGGCGCGGAGGCGTCCATCCTTTCCAAGGTCTGCCCAAGTCTGTGAGTCGAAGCCTGAGAGTGTTCAGTGATTTCAGGGACTGATTAGACCCCGTCTAATGAGTACATGGCCTCTCAAAACTTCAGGTAGATAGCTTTTATTTTTGTCTTGGCTCATCAACCAGCCTGGGAGGGTAGTGGAGCCCGAAAAACAAATCAGGTGCACAAATCTGTACAGTCAAGTGGTGTTTGGCCTGGAACATAGCCTGGGTCCGCCTGATCCTCTGTGGCTGTGCCCACACCCATCTTCTGCATCTTTCCCATTCCTCCACCAATGTAATCTATATTTTATTGTGCATTACTAATTTCTACTGTGGTTACATCTTAAAAATGTAAACCTCCCACCCCCAGTCAGCAATACCCTTTGTACATGGAGTTTAAAGTCATATAAATGAAATGAGAGCAACAAGCTATACAGAAATGAAGGATGGCTGCTGGATTTTTTTTTTTTTGTAAAACATAAAATAACTTTGCTCAATATGTATATACAGGAAAACAGTAGAATCTTCACAAATATGTTAATGCTGGAAACATTTTCATTGGCTTCACCAGTAAAAGAGGAAAACTTAGACAGAAGCCTTGGGATTAATCATCACTTGGCTAAAAAGGATGAATTCTTGGCTGACATCTTTTGCAGGGTTGGTGTGCGAACCCCTGAGTGGCTGGAGCCCTGGCAGAGAGAAGCCGGGGGCGTCAGAGCAATGGCATCGCAGGAGCCAGCATCTCAGGCTTGTGGGCTCTGAGCGTGGGGACGAGACAGTTAAAGCCTCCCTGTGTGAGCGCGCCCCATCTCACAGCGCCGGCGCCAGGTCAGCAGTCTGGCTGGAGCTTGGATGTGGCTGGTTGTGCCAGGCGGTGCCAAGCACCCGGGCAACCCTGAAGAGGTCCCCAAATCCAGGTTTCATTCTGCAGCCGGGAGGATGCTGTCATGACTGCCTCACGAGAGGAAACGAGGCGCTGCACTGGTGCTTCCCAGACAAGCCACGCAGGAGCAGGGCACTCTCCCGGCTGGAAGCCTGCTGATGCAGTGACAAAGGGGACCTGGGCTGAGGCCCTGCTCAGGTGAGAGGAGGCCCCGGGGTCAGCTGCGGGCTGGCAGGCCCGTCTCTGTCGGGAGTATGGGGAAAAATCAGTCTGCCGGGCTGGGCGCTGCTATCAGACAGATTGATTGCTGAATGCCTGTTGCCATTTTCCTAATTCGTTTTTAAACATGAGCAGAAAGGATCATGCGCTTTGGCCAGAAAGCCACCTCTAAAAGTCAAGGAGACAGTTTCCAAGAGAATCTACCAGATGCGGAATTCTAGCTCGGACTCTGCTCTGTTGGCAGCAGACCAAAGTCTGATTAGCATGTCCCCAGAGGTGATTTCTCACCGCCTCCAAATTAATTCTGGGATGGTGGGGACAGAATATTCCATGGGTTCTGGAGAGCTGAGTTCCAGCTCAGAGCCTGTCCTAGGGTTACTGGGAAGGAGTATGGTGTTGGGAAAAACCTGTAACCTCTTGGCATTTTGGTTTTTCTTTGAAAAAATATTTGCTGCGACAGGTTTGAGCTCCTTGGGAGACAGAATCACGCCCTATTTACCTTCGTTTGTGAGCCCTTGCCCCAGGACCTGGTCCTCAGCACGTCTGTAAATTGCCCATCGACTCACAGTGCTTTAGAACAAAAAAATGGCAATAAAATATGAGTGCAAATGTAGAAAGACCAGGAAGTCTAGGTTATAGCCTCCGGGAAGCCAGCTATCCTTTCGGAGCATTTAAAGAAAGAACAGAGCAAAATTTTGTCCTGTGGTGATTATACTGGTTTGGGTCCAAACATCTGTTAGGCAAGTGGGGCACTGCACTCTGTGTCACGGCCCAGGTGGCTTGAGCTTTGGGTCAAGTGGCATCCCAAATAGGTCGGAGGGACAGAGAGTAGACGGGAATAAGCCCGGGGCTATGGAAGGAGGGCTTTTGGGGAACAGTCTGGATGAAATCCCATGGCAGTGGCTGAATGGGGGATGACCACCTTGAGCCTCCCCCTTGCTGGGGTCAGCCTCCAGGAGGTCCGATCCACTGGGTGGGGTCTGGCATTGAAAGTACTTGTCATCAGGTGAGTATCCTGGTTTCAGTAGCCAGGAGATTCATCCAAATTGCACCTCTAGCTGAATTCTTGGGAAAGCAAATAAGACTTGCTTTCCTGATTAAATCCCTGTGATGCCTCCTTTCTGCCCTGAGATATGTCCTGGATTCTGCCCGTGACCCACCAGGCTGGCTCTGGCCTCTCCATTTTCCTGCCCTGGCTTTGTGTCCAGAGGCTTCCGGCAGCATGCTCACTGGGCATATGCCCGCTGCTTGTATTTTCCTGCTGGTTCTCAGATGTCCTCATCCTCAGGTATCTCTTTAGCTGGATGCCAGCCTGTAACACCCCCTGCAACAACAGTCTGATCTGTATTCATTGTTCCAGACTAAGCTTAGCTGTGATTTCTTCCAAAGACACCCAGGGGCTCACTGAGACATTTCACTTGCCCTGAAGCACCTGGGGTTGCTGCGATTAACAGGGCACCTGTGGTGAGAGCCGGTGCCCTCGCTGATCCCTGCCACCCAAGGCCAGGGGCTATGGCCTCAGCATCGGGGCACTGGCACACAGGAGGGAGACCTTGTGTAGCTGCAGGTGAAGAGAAAGAGCGTCCGTGCCCTGGGGGAGGCTCTGCGGACTTCCGAGAGCCTCATGGCCCTCCCAGAGACTGGACGCTCCTGAGGACAGCAAAACCTGGGAACTAGTGCACGACCCCAGGGCCCAGACCTAGGACTGGGGGACTCTCCAGGGCGGCATCTCTGAGGGCATGGTGCGGCGGGGGCACTGGGTGCACCACAGACAGAGAGCTTGAAGGCACCTGAGCCGCCCTTGGGCCCCGTGCCTAGCCGGGGCTGTGTTAGGTTGGACAAGGCAGAGGCCAGAGAACTGAGCTGAAGACTAAAGGCAAGACAGGACTGTGGGGTGGCTGCTGGGGTCAGGCCCTCCCTGGAAACAGTCTGCGTCTTCCAAGTACATTCATGCCAGAGCTGCTTTGCGCTCACCTGCCGGGCAGCACGTGCCTCACATTTGCATAACGGGTGCTGAGTGTTCTGTGAGGCTCCCACTCTGTCCCAGAATCAAAGTCAGAGGCCCCCAGTGTGGCCCGGGGAGCCTCTCCCTGTGGGACCCAGCCACGCGTGCCACCCTCCCCTCGAGGCGTGAGGAAAGGGCCCTGAACGGGACGCTGCGGTCCCATGACAGCGTCCAGGCGGGGCTTGGCCTCCCTCTGCGCAGGGCTCACTAGAAAGACAGACTTAGAACGCAGGGATGACAAGCTGTGTGGACGAGCTGTAATCTTTGTGTCGTGACAAATACACCTCAGAGTGGTTTAGACAGGAGAGGAAATGGATTGGGTCAGTGACCAGGAGGATCAAAAAATGGTTTTGCTTCTGTCCCAGCTGGATACAGGGGTTCATGAACTCCCCAGGAATCCGGAGGTGTTCATGCTTGATTCTTTGTTATCTATCTCTCAGGTAGGCTTTTTTCTGAGCTGATTTTATTCACAAGCAAACATGCCCCATGTGGTGGAAAATATGGTACCTCAGACAGTTCGTCAGCTCAATGACAAAAGAAGACGTCTCTCCCCGGAGTGCAGGCCACATCCAGTGCCCTTGTTGGGCCCCATTTGGCCTCCAAGCCAGTTCCTAAATGCAGCCCTGGCGTCAAGGCCGCACAGTGTTTGAGGGGCCCCTCTGGGGCCTCCCCCTCCCTCCCCCACACACTGAGGGGCACTTATAACCGGCATCCATCCACCAGGGCCCCGGGGCTGCCGTCGCAGGCTGCCGGGCACGAAGGGAACGTAGCAATTCCCTGGTTACCGCCCCTCATTTTAGATTTGCTAATTTTTGAGGAGACAGGTTGAGAAAATAGTATACACTTACTGATCACAATTTAGAGAATAAAGGAAATACCTCTAATCACTCAATATTGTCCCCAAATAATTTTAAAGTTTTCTACATAATTTGCAACATATTTATGTTTTGGAATTCTGATTTTTCTGTAACTATTTTCCCTTGTCATTCACATTTTCTTTGCAATATACTTTAATGGAAATATGAGCTTCCTAGCAAGGAACGTATACATTCATCTCAATTCTTTTCACCTTTCCTTAGGGTCAAGGCCCTTTTTTTAGTAGATGAAGAAATTGAGATCTGGAGAAGGGAAATCATTTTCTGAGATTGGTAGCAGCACTAAGATTAGAGTCCAGGGCCTTCAGTCTGTTCCTACCTTCTTATTTATCCGGGGTCTTTACCTTCCTATACTGGCAGGAGATGCTCAAGTGTTTAGGTATTTTTAATTTTTTTTGGTGACTTCAGGGTGGATAACTATTAAAGAGAGACATGATGCAGCTGGGTAAAACGCCCCTCTTACTGACAGAGAGTGTCCTTCACGCACCTGAGCAGCACAGCAGGTAGCAGGTAGTTTCAAGAGGGGGAAGGAAAATGATTTTTTCTAAACTTTGTAAAGGTGGAGAAAAATTTGAAAACCCATGTTGCTTAGAAGGCAGTGTGTGTGTGGGGGAGAGGTTACAGGTATTGTTTCTGCTCCATGTTCTCATTCATTGAATAAATATTTATTGTGTACCTCCTCTGAGTCAGGTATTGCTCTGAGTTTTGAGGACAAGATGGTAAAAAATAAGGGCTATATTCTCAGGGAGTTTGTACATTCTGGGGAGGCTGGACAAACAATTAGATGAAGAGACAAAGAGAAATGAAAACTCTCAGTGAGCAATGCATACTAGCTGGGGACTGAGACGGCCTGGTTGTGGATTTGGGACTAAGTGTCAGGAGAGGTTACTTAGGTTGAGTGCTCAACAGAGCCGTGAATGAGAGGATACCCCAGGAGCGTGAGCAGCCCAGGCAAGGGGCTGGGGGAGGGTGTTAGTCCAAAGGTCCTGGGGTAGACCATGCAGGGTTGCCTGAGGAGCAGAAGGAAGGCCAGCCCGTGTGGCCAAGGTTAGGTGAAGGAGGGGACTGTGGACCTGACAGAGGTCAGGGAGATGCTGGGACAGGTAAGGAATTAGTGTTTTATTAAAAGTGTGCTAGGAAAAAAAAAAAAGTGTGCTAGGATTCTGCTGGGAAATTTTAAGCTGGACAATGATGTGATGATCTGATTGGTATTTGGAAAGGTGGTGCTGGCTTCTGGGTAGAATGGATTTTGTGGTGGGTGGGGGTAGCAGTGAGCCAGTCAGAGGCTTGCTACGGAGAGCCAGGCTGGGCATGGCAGTGCACTGGACCAGTGCAGAGCAGGCTGTGAGGCAGGCAATTTGAAGTCCGCAGGAGTCACTGACAGCCTAGCTGCCCCAACCTCCCTGTGACCCCGCCAGTCCGGACCTGTGAGCAAGCACTCGGTTATGGGCTCAGCGGGCCATGGGGCTGAGCTGCCGGTCTTATACGGGTTATGAGAGAGCAGGCAGTCATTTTCTGCAAACCTTCCCGGCAAGGAGCAGGCGCTGGAGCTGGCCTGGGCGGGGAACCTTGGGGCCCTGGTCATGTGTCAGCAGCAAGAAGGTTTGCGGCTCTAAAACTCCAACGCTGAGGTTGGCAGGCTTTGGCCAGAGTTACCGTCCCTGCTCCCTGCCTGTGGTCTCTCTTCTGGAGCCCCAGGTCTGTGTCCCGGGGTCACCTGCCCCTCAGGCCGTGGGCCTTCTGCCCTTGCAGTCCCAGGGGGAGCTGCTATCTGTCTCCACACTGCAGGCCACGAGGGAGCCCCTAATTCCTCTGAATTCTGTAGCTCCTTAGGCTCATGATCTGGCTTTTGCACAATTATATAGTCTCAGGTTTAAGGACACATCCTAGTGGACCAAACAAACATTCGCACACACCACACAAAGCATAGGGCACTATTTTTACAGGAAGTCACTGTGTGTCATGCATCATGCCACAGTGGGGGAATCAGAGCTGAACCCAGCGCTCTCTGTGGTGGGCATTTCTGTGCTTGGCATCCACTAAAGGCCAAGGTTCTTTGTAAATAATTTAAAACAAGAAATTCAAAGAACCAATTGAATGTCTTTGTGGAATTTTCCATTACGAAAATCAGAAACACATTAAAATTGAAATAAGCAAAGGCAATATTGATTTCAACAGCAAAACCAAAATTAGGACAAGCAGACACAGTATGTTCATCCCCAGAACAGGAAATGAGCTTGTATGAAGAGATGAGACTCTGTGCTCATGTCTAACTTGAAGATACTTTCGGATGAACTCATGAAAATTCAAACAGCTTTAGCACGAGGTGAAATAAATTTTTCTGTTTGGAATATTTGTCATGTGACTAAAATCAAGATAACCTAGCAGAGCACCTGGTACTTTGCCTGCTTTCAAATTTCATTTTAAGAAAAGAATTTCAAATATTAAATATTCGTGATAGTATTTTTCATTTTTAAAGTGAGTTTTATTTGGCATTTATTTTGCCAAATGTCCCTCTCTTTTAATTAGAAATTAATACACCTTTGTTTTAATGTTTTTATATCAGGGAGAAATAATTTTTACTTGTTATTGAAATATTGTCACCATTATATGGTCTTATAATAATAAGTCATGTATTCATTATAATTTATATTTAATGAAATATCTCTTCAAATACCACCCAATCACAGAAATAGATTCAGTGTTTAATATATTCACCACTTATTATGGAAAAACCATATGAATATAGTGATACAGAAAAAATAGGGAATTACCTATGATTTCAAGAATACCCTAGAATCTGGCAATTTTAACATCTCTTTCCTGAATCCCACAGATTCACATCTGATGGGAATTTGGAAGCCCTGAAATGTGCTGATGCTGCACAGTGAGGAATCTTCCAGAGCCTGGGGGGAGGGGAGGGCTGCAGGAGCACAGGATCAGGAAGCCATCAGTGCGGCCTGGGTGGCGGTCAGGGGGCAGCACTGGGACGGTGCGTCACGTAGCATGGGCTCTGAGGGACCCGCAGAAGTCCATTAGGCTGTAAAAGGAGAAAATAGCATCTCACACTGTATGACCCACACAAGCAAACATCTGAACGCAACAGTACGTATCAAGGTAGCCCAACAGTAGGAATTAGAAATAAAATATAAATGTCTGTGAAGGGCTGCACCAATACATGCAGAAGGAGATGGTGAGGGTCTGGAAAGGCCTTGAGTGCCTTTCTTTTTCCTCCCTGGTCTTCCCCATGCAGCTCCCCCTCCCTCTTCCCAGCGCCCAGCCCCAGGGAGCACCTCCTCCAGGAAGCCTCCCCTGGCTCTTCAGCTCCCACAGACCTGTTCTCTAACACCTGCTCCTCTGTGGAGCCACTGGCTTCTGTACCAGGAACTCATGCTGGAAGCTTCCTGGTGGTCTGTTGTCCTGCTACTGGACGTGTAGCCCTTGGACAGCAGGTGGGCGTCACCTAGGAGCTTATTGGAAACGCAGATACTCAGGCCCCACCCCAGATTTACGGAATCAGAATCTACATCCTAGTAAGACTCCTGAGTGACCTGCGTGCACCCTGAAGTTAGAGAAGCTCCGGTCTGCCCCCCGCGCTCCTGTCCTGGGCCCTGCCTGGGGACCTTCCAGTTTCCACAGGACTCTGCTGTGCAGCCAGGGCGGACCCGCGTGTCACCGCAGCATACAATGTCCTCCTCACGCGCATCAAAGGGCGAGGAGCCCGTGTCCCATGGGCCTGGCCCAGCAGTCAGCCCGGCAGAGGCGCGCGGAGCACCGCACGCAGCAGTCCATGGTCTCTCTGACAGGAGCCTGGGCCGGCAGAGCGCCTCTGAGGACAGTCGGCATTGTGAGTCTGTCATGGAGGGGGCTGGCCCGGGGACAGCAGAGGGTCCCTCCTGCACTGGGCCCCGGAGCCCTGCCTGAGGGCTCGCCCACAGCCAGCGTTGAGTTCGGGCGGCGAGCAGGAGGCTGGGGTGAAGCCTTGCGGAGGACTCTGCTCCTCGGATTGAATCACAGGAAACAAACCCCAAGGCCTGGCCCTGCACTTCCAGCCTCATGTCTGCCATTCTGTGACTTAAAGTTCCCAAGAAGGGGCTCCGGACAGCTCCGCACACAAGGCAGGTCTCCCCAGGGCTGTTCGTGCAGCTCTGTCCACTGACAGGCCGCCCCGTCGTGGGCTCACTCCAGTGCACGGTGTGCTGTCCTCTACCCCTCAGGGACTGCCCTGGGCACCCGAATCTGGGCTCGGGCTCCCCTCTGCATGGCTGCAGCTCCCAGCCATCCCCTTGCCAGCGGTGCAGCAACCACGCGGTTTCTGAGACCTGGTTTTGCAGGGACGAGGTGTCTAACATTCGGGAAGGAAAGCCTGGGGACTCTAGGGGGCCTCCAGATGGCTTGTTCTGGCACCTAGGTGGCCTTCACCGTGCCCACCCAATGTTGGTCACTGGGCCCACGCTCCAGTAGACAGCTCCAGGGTGTGCAAAAGCAGCCAGCCAGCTACTACCAGCCAGCCCAGACACTGCCTATTCTGGGACTCAAGTGTCCCTGGGCCACACCCACACCCATTCATTGCACATCACCACACGCATGCACATGGGAAGCATGTGGGTGCCTTTAGGTATGCCCTGTACCCTGATTCACTATGGACTCACATTTTACTCCTGGATGGAAGGGTAGGCTTTATTAGAATTAACAGGGGGATCCCTGGGAGAAGAGAGGATTAAAGCAGATACTGTGTATAAATCAAGTCCATCCTCACTGGAGAAAGAGAGGACACTGGGTAGTGATCACTGCATCCTTAAGATGTGCTCCAGGGCTGTAAGGCGGGGATGGCTGGCTTCCATGTCGTGCCTATTCTTAACACAGTTCGCATAGTTTTACAGAGGAGAGTGATTTAACAATTAAAACTCGAATGCTGTCAGCTATCTGAGACTATCAGGATATTATGAGTCAGTGTGGGAATGCAAATTGCCCAGAAGGCAGTCATTTATTTCTCAAAGTTTTGACCATTTGGTACAGAAATCCTTTAAAATTGACTCTATGAATTCTTCCTTCTTAAGAAGAGCAGAGCTCATAAATTGCTACGTGGTACAATGATATTTTCAGGGGTCTGTAGAGAGGGCTTCTGCTATTTTGAATAGCCCTGGGCTACCTACCATATCTTTTGAGTTTTCCTGTTACTTCATAAAGATTCTCAAGACCTTATCTTTATCTATTTTTTCTGTCAGTGGTCAGTTCTCGTTTCTTCCCCCATTGCCCCTTTCCCTGCAGTAGCAATGCGCTCTCAGTGTGGAAATTCTCCTCATCTGGACAGAGCTAGGACTATGAAGAAGGTAGCCGGTTTAAGCACATAAAATTGAGGATGCCTGGATTCCAGGGAGGGTTGAGGGCTAAGGACACAGCGCTCATAATGGGTTGTGTGGCTTCTTCTTCAACTGATGCAAAGAACTTTTGATTTTTAAAAAAATTTTGTAACTTATTGTTATTTATTTTCTTATCTTGTGGCCATTTTTTACGAATAGATGAGATCACCAAACAGCTAAATTCCAACTATTTGAAGATTTTCTGTTGCAACATGAATGGTCCACTATATAAAATGCTGTAAAATCTCCAGATTTGGTTTAATGGCTCATATATTTGATTTGTCCGCTAATATATATTGAACCCCTTGATGTCGGGAAGGGCAAGGAGTTCATAGCCCCCCATCCTAGACAAGAGCTTGATTCCACTGACGTAGGTCCACCCAGGCTCTTTTGATGAAACTTTTCTGGATCATTGGACAAGTTCTTAAAAAACAAACTATTTTCTATTTTTCTCATTTTCATTTAAATAAATGGCAAAAGGCAGTCTCTGTGTAGGTCTATGAGTTACTCGTGTGGTATTTTAGGTATAAAATGTCCATGGTCATCAGTGTCCACAGGAGAGCATGAGGCAGAATTTTCTTTGACACCCCTTCCCCCCATATCTGGATGGCTTTTTTGGGGTGCATAAAATTTGTAAAATGGATTTTTGGATGCCCCCAGGTCACGGTGCCTACTCACTGAATTAAAGATGCTGCCGCCCTCAGTTGCAAATTAGGTGTGTTCATTATTACTGTGGCAGGGGACCAAGGTGAGGGCTTTTGTAACCCTAGACATCAGCAAAGGAAAGTGGTCCCTAGGAAACTTGGCCCCTTGGGCACAGAGGTGACAAAATCAAGTAGCCAGCCAGGCAAGGCAGCCAGCACAAAGTAGTGAGGCAGGCCAGGTACAGTGCAACACAGAGCCCATGTCCAGGCCAAAGCAGACCACTGAATGTCCATATTCTAGAATTCCACAGAAGGCCGACCCAGAGACACATGCGGATTCCTGGTTTGGAAAGCCCTGCGCGCACCGCATGTGACTGGTGTCTGGGCCGGAGGTGGTTTGCAAGCCCCACCTTCCCGCATCTGCTCGGTACCATCAGCAGAATGCGAATGTCTTCCACAGGAAGCCCACCCCAAATCCAAGCCCAGAACCCAGGACTATTTTCTGGGGTTGGCTTAGTGATTAGAAAGTAAAGGAAT